>NW_006399802.1:11792195-11831201 GCF_000299155.1 Elephantulus edwardii | reverse complement strand
ATGTGTATAACCTGCGTTTGTGTCTCTTATAAAATGTATTTGCAATGAGTAAGTCATTGATTTTATGAAATTCACTGAATTTATGCCCAAGTTTGGTCACTAAACTTTTTTCTAAAGGACAAAAGAAAAGGAATGGCAGAAATAGAACTCTCTCTCTCTTTAATTTTTTTTAGTGAGCACATAGTTTATTTGTGATGAGTGAGTGACACAGCTGGGATGTGGGTGTTGGGGGCTGGGTAGGGCTGAGGGCAGTGCGGGAGCTGGAACTCCACATTGCAGGTGGGGAATGTCCTGTCCCGCATGGCCACAGTGCTGTAGCTGCCCAGCACCATGAGGCCTAAGGCCTGCTGCCTGGTGTGTGTCTCCTGGTATAACTCACATACGGTTGCCAACTCAAAGGCAGGGACCAGGGTTGCCTGCAGTTTGTGTATATTTTTAAAGGAGACTAGTAAAAATGTCATTATACCTTGATAAGGTCTAAAAGTAGTTGAAATTATATAAAAAAAAAAGTATTTCTCTGTAGACATGACTATGCCTTTTGGCATAGGGTAAAAGCCTCAGAAGAAATGTCAGCAAAATTTCCATTTTATAACAAGTAAGAAAGTAAGACATTAATTTCATTTATATGCTAACTAGGCTATATATTTGCTGCATAAAAACTTCCAATAACTCAAATGAATTAGTTTTTTGAGATTTTGGTTTTTTATATTTTAGTGATGCAAACATATTCTTCTGATGTAAACATATTTATGCTGTCAATACTTATAAGCCTTGTATTTAGTTTTATTCTGATAACAAAATTTTTCATCATCCTTTAAACCATACTGAACTTCTATCCTGTAAATCTATTCAAATGTTACAGGAACTAGAAGTCAATAGAACACCCACACCCAAGTACCCAGAAAAGACACGTAAGGTCTGATTCTGGAAATAGATCCAGCCAGTTATCATCTCAAAACTGAAAGGATCCCTACTATTATGACCTTCAAATTGGATAATACACAGGAAATCATCTGTGTTCAAATGTCATTCTAAACACCTGCTTGTAAGTCGGTTACAATTAATATCAACCCTCATTCGGGTTTCTCAGGCTGGTTTATTTGAATTACTGACCTTTTGGTTAGCAGCTAAATACATTACTCACCAGACTAGACCACCAAGCTCTGGTGACATTGTCCACAGGGAGTTGCACTGTACTGCTAACCCAAAGGCTCTCTGGCAGTTAGAATTTACTAGTGGCTCTGCAGGAGGGATGCAAGAAAAATGGCCAATCTCCTCCCTTTTAATTTACAGTCATGGAAACCCAACAGAGAGGGCCAGTTATGAATCAGTTCTGACTCTTAGGCAAAACCACTAAGGCTTCTTATTATCTTATGTGTTGTTCTTGTTTACCATTAAGTTAGAAGTGACCCTCAGCTGACCCTCCAGCAGGTTTTCAAAGAGAGTAAATTGCAGAGGAGAAATAACTGTCCATCCTTCTCCCACAGAGCAAGCTATGGATTCAAACCACATGCCCTTGGGACTGCAGCTCAGTTTCTTAGCACTAGGCCACCAGAGCTCTCTTATGTTATTCTAGGGAGTTTTATTTAAATCCAAATTGATCATAGAGTTAAGAGTCTAGGTTCCAAACTCACAAAAAAGTTGCCACAGAAATATGAAATTAACTCTTCTGTTCGTGATAATGATCTTGGGAAAGCCATTTATTTTACAGTTAATCTTTACTTTATTCTACTTCAAAATGGAAACAAATAATGTTATCTGGATGTGTTTATTTGTCAAATGAAGAATCAGGATACTGTTGTATAAATATTTATCAACTACAGAAATAGAAAGAACATCTCAGTGATGCTTATTTCCCCTACACTCAAATTTGTAAACTATGCATCAGAGGAGTACACCATCATCATCCATTTTTCCCGAGAATATAATCATAAAGGAAAACCTAATGGAGCCACTATTTTAATCCAATTTGTCCAGCTTTTTCATTCTTACTGAATGTAGTTCTAAGGGAATTATGGTGGAGGAGGGGAGAAAAAGCAATCATGCACAAAAAGCTTCTTGTGACAAAGTACTGAATGATGTCAGATACCAAGTTTTGTTTTATTTACGTTATACAAACAGCTACTAATTTTACCTTTGGTCTCTAGAGTGACTGGTTCAGAATTTTCTCCAGCCACAGCCTTGTTGCATGCTCTCACTCTGAAATTCATATACTTAGAATCAAATTTTAAACCTGCAAAAAAAGGAATGGTTTTTAGTCATCAAAGTAAAGGAAACTATCTCAGAAGTATGAACCTTAGAACAGACTTTCTGTCTTCCCTAAAAATACCCCCTTATTGAGGAAGAGTAGAATTTATGCTAAAAATAATGCTTAAAACAAGGGAAACATGATTAATATACTATTTTCTCCCAAAAATAGATTATACATAGAAGGTCATAGATTATTCTGATCAGTGGTTGGTTTTCATTTTTACTTTTTAAACTCTGCTAAAAAGCTTATCTTTTCAAGCTTCCTCAAAAGAAATTGTTATTCCGTTATGTGCCAGAGTTTCTCAGAACTCATAGTGAACCTAAGTACAATAGCTCTGAACCCGGCCCTAACCTGAGCCAGTCTCATTGACTTCAAGAAACCAACCCCCTCTGCCCCAGTCCACCTTTCCAAACATGATTTCATTAAAAAACTGAGCACAATTTAAAAAGTATAAAAAGTATATCCAACTACTGGTAATTTGTTTCTTCAAAAAAGAGTTTTTGTTTATAAAATAATGTTTTATATTAACAATAAATTTAAAGAGAAAATAACGTATGTAAAACAAAAAAATATTTTGTTCTTGTATTCATTTTTATCGCTGTTATAACAAATTACCACAAACATAATGGCTTAAAACACAACTAACTATCTTACAAGTATTTTTGTTTTGGTTTATTTTTAACAAGAAAAATTTTGAAGTTCTTTGGCTCTATATTAGAATGCCAATCCAAAAGTTAGATATGAGACCTTCAGCAAATTGCATCATAAAACCAACCAACTAGTTTATGGATGAACAAGGACATATTCTATTGATTAAATCAGATGCCCTGTACATAATACATTTACCTCAGTTCCTGGTAAATGGTAAGCACTCAATAATGGTAGTTATCACCATTCATAACAAGTATTAAATAACTCGGGCAATACTTAGCTATTTCAAATATTCAAAGTTCTCTAGAGATATCATTTTAAAAGCTTTTGAAAAGAATAGCCTGCAAATTTCCAATAGCAAGTTGCAGTCCTACTTTCAATATTAACACAAAAATATTTCTAAAACAGTAGATCAGTATTTACAGTATCAGCGAAATGAGGGGGTCTGCATACATATAAAGAAGTGGTAACTTTTTATTCAGCCAGAAAACCAAGGGTAAATTATATATTACTCTGGAATATACTTTCTAGAACTGTCTTCTCTTTATTACCTGTTTACACTAATCCCTTCATTACTTATTTAACACACATTCTGTTTTGCCAAGTTGTACATGTCTAGAAACAATTCAAACAAACAGTTCTTGGTATTTTAGAGGAAATTCACTTTGATAATGGATATATAAAGTTAAGTTTGCTAAAGAAATTTAATAACTTCATCTTTTAAAATAGTAAAATACACTTTTCAAGTACATTTATTTTCTGAGAATGAGACTCATAAGCACAAGTGTTTTACCTGGTAGTGTATATTCAGTACCCTTAATGTTATCAATTATCTCCCAGCATCTCTCATCTTTTACACGTGGAAGTCCATCAAAATTCGTTTTCCTATATTCTAATATAAAGTGGTCAATCTTATTATCTTCTTCTGGCATTCTCCATGCTACTGTTACTGCGTTGTCAGCCACCAAACACTCTGCTGGATCTATCTCTGGAGCTTTGGGAACTGGAAAAGAAAACCAAAAACAGCAAATAGAAAATCTCATTTAGTAAAACATTACTCTAGTACCAGGGAGGTTTGGGAGCACAGTCTGTAGGGAACTGCACTGCTAACCCAGTGGTGGCCACACGTAGCTCCTGAGGAAAAAGACAGGTCATTGCCACCTGTGAAACTTACCGGCACCTAAAACCCACTGGAGAGTTACCTGAGTCACCTTCCACTCAAGGCAATGAGTTTGAGTCTGAACCTAATATTTACTTTTGTTCAAATGATGCCTTTTCATCTTCCCTCTGAACTGTTAAAGTGAACCTGCTTAAGTGATGGAACACCCAACTCTATTTTTTTTAAAACTCTTTTTATTGCAAAACTATAAAAAAATCAAAGTTGGGTTTGTACGCTTATTAAAAGCCTGCTAAAATCCTATCTGGTGAAAAGCAAATTTCTATATACTAAGAATTAAAAAAAAAAAATCAACAATAACTTGTTACTTCTAAACACATTTTTTTTAAATTCTGTGTGTCAAATAGCTATGTGGTTAGTTGCTGTTGAGTTGGCTACTGAGTTGAAACCAGTCATAGATAATTCTCCAGCAGATTTTCAGAGGCAGTAAATCATATGGAATGAGACTGCCCATCGTTCTCCTTTGACCCACCTGCTTCTGGAACTGCAGTGCAGCTTCTTACAACTAGGCCACCAGATCTCCCCTCAAATTAAGACAGAAATATAGAGAGATGATAGATAGATAGATAGATAGATAGATAGATAGATAGATAGATAGATAGATAGATAGATAGATGATAGATAGATAATTGATAGATAATAGATAATTGATAGATAATAGAGAGATACAGAGAGATAATTATATATACACACACACACACACACACACACACATATAAATTAAAACCATACTGGGAAAAGTATAAAATGTTTTAAATCAAATGATCAAAATAATTCAAAATGGTATTTTTCAATATTTTATGGTAATTTCTCAGGACTAAAAAAAAAATTCACATACCCTAAAAAATATTTTGTGAATGTTTAAGAACTTTGTAAGTAAACCAGTATAAATAAAAATTTCTTTTGCAAAAAATCAAACCCTTTGTGATTAGCTTCTGTCAAGTTGTTCACCTAATGGTGACATTATGCACAATAAATGAGTCACTGTCCAGTCCTGTGTCGTTCTCAAAGTTGACTGTATATCTGAATGACCCAGGCTTTTCACTGGCTGGCTTTTGAAAAAAGGATTACTAGGCCTATTTTCTTAATTTGTCCTAGTTTGGAAGTTTTGCTAAACTTGTATCAGCATTATCATAGTGTTGGGTGTACAGGTGTGTGATAACGTCTGTCATCATCTCACCAGCTGTAATGAACATGATAGCTACTGATGGGAATAGAGTAATTAATTACATGACTTAGGGAGAGATGACGGCTTCTGAAGAGAGCCAGAACACTGTAAAGGTGTCTTAGTGGGGTCAAAAGCACAGAAATGTTTCTGATACTAATAAATCCAAAACAGCTACTGAGAGACTGCATCCTACTCTAACAGCCATTCATTTCCGTTACCCTCTTTTACCTTTAATTAGCTCTTCCTTCTTTTTGGTCTCTGCACAAGCTATTTTTCCATATAGATATGGCTGTAGTAAGTATATTAACACTGTCAGAGAGGGGCTATGGGGTCCCTATCCTGCAGTGAGAAACGAGGCAAGCTTAGATAAAAATCATAAGATCACAATCTTATGGGAGCATAATTTTGGGGAAGTCTGACTGATGAGATTGTTTGCTGCTCTACTTACCTATGTCCTATTCATTGTGTGAGAAAGAAGTATTTGTTGTTCTTACAGTTCAAATTATGCCGTGTTTATTCTCTGCTCTAAAGAGTCTTCTCTAAGAACATGTGAACAAGGCACCATGCACACATAAGCACAAGACTGACTCTACCGATAAGTGATGGCTGCAACTGAGTTACCCTCACCAGGAATCAAACAAAGGTCTCTCACTTGTAGGGTGAAAATCTTACTAGTATGCCACCACTGTCTCCATCTACAACTATGTAAAATTTGTTAAATGTTTCTCCCTCAAATTCCTATTTAATTACAATAAACTGTAGCAAATAAATAAAATGTACATTGTTGTTGTTAAGTGCCGCCGAGTTGCAGGTGACTCATAGCAACCCTATGAAGGAGAGTCCTCGATGCCTGGGTGTCTTTCATCCTCTCTCCAGGCTCATAGGGTTTCCAGAGGCAAGCTATTACGGAAGTGGATGCCACTCTTCCTTCCAAAAATGTACATATATGCACATTATTCAATCTCTCTTTCACTGCCTTACAACATTAAAAAATGTCCAATTTACATTAACAGGAAAACTGGAGAATATAATTCTCCCATAAAAAGATGTGTCCACATTATATGAAGCTATGAAATGTAGCAGGTACTGTCTTTAAGAATTCTTTTAGTGGGAAAAAGGAACTTAAAGGATTTATCTTGGTATGCTATATTGGTTAAACATTCAAAAATCAATAAATGTAACCAACTGTATCAAGAAGCTCATAAAAAAAGTAATGGTATTAACAAAGGAAAAAGAATTTGACCAACTTTAATACCACTCATAATGAAAATGTCAACAAAGTATGAAAGAAAGGGAAATGTCTTCAATTTCATAAAAAATACTTAAAATATTTAAAATGAACATTACACCTAATGGTGAAAAACGACAAGCTCTTCCCCTTCAGATTGAAAATGAGGCATGAATGTCTCTTCTCAGCATTCTCAGACAAGACAGTACTGAGAGCCCTCGTTAAATGTCACAAAGCAAGAAAAGGGGAAAAAAGGTACACAGATTGGGAAAGAATAAATAAAAGTGTCTTTGTTCACAGACAAAAGACAAAATATCTTTGTCCACACACAGAAAAATCCAAAAGATCGGCAAAAAAAAGTGTTTTGGAATTAATAAGCCATTATAGCAAAAATGTGGGATACAAGGTTAATATACAAAAGTCAATTGCTTTCCAACATACCAACAATGAATTTGAAATTAGAAATTTCAAAACATTACCATAATTCCATTTATGTTAACACTAAAGATAAATACTTACATCTAAGCTTAAAATATGAACAAGATCTTAATAAATATCTAAATAGATATTCTATATTCATTGCTGTTAAGAAGCCAGTTCTTCCCAAGATGGTCCATAGCCTCAACACAATCTCAATTGAAATCTCAGTAAGTTATCTTGTGGATACCGACAAAATCCTAAAATCTATATGTAAAGACGAACGATTCAGAGCCACTCTCACAACAACGAAGAAATCAAAACACAAACACTGCCTGACGTGAAGACCTGGGATAAAGTTACAGTGGCCAAGAAACACAGGACCTGTCACCTATTATTGTTGTGGACCACTGAGCTGGAACCAATCTATAGCTGCTCAGTGTGTTTTCAGAGGCAAAAATCAAACAGGAGGAGATTGTCCATCATTCTTCAGTAGATTTGAACTTTGCACTTTTGCATTGGCAGCACAATTCCTACCGTAAGAATAAAAATTAAAAACCCTAAAATCTGAAAACAGTGTTTATGATGATATAAGTTTACAGGTATTTACATATTTTCAGGACTATATAAAGTGATGGAATCTCTATCTAAATTTAAAAGGAACACATTTCTACTACAAGACACAGTGACACACTTTTCCAGATATATGTTGCTTAAGCATTTTGCTTAATACGCACTGTCTGTAAAAAAATACTATAAACCTCAATGCTTATCAAGAAAAATTAATTTACTACTACTATTCAGCCATGGTAAAGGGAATAAAATGTAATATATCAATAATATGAAACGGATTCCAATATATTACTAACAAAATTGTAAAAATATATTAATATAAATAGCACTGGTGGCACAAACCTTCCAGTTGATTCATGGGAAAATGACGTGGACTGGCTGTTACTTGGTTTTACACACACACATGTATATATGCTTCTATATGAAAAGTACCTGTTGTTAGGCATCATTGAATCAGCTCTGATTCACGCTGCAGCTAGATGCTGTCAAATATGACATACAGTGACCCTGTGAACTGATTTGAACCCTGTGACCCTGTGAACTAACTTGAACCCTGTCCTATCCTGGGCCAAACTCACAGTGTCTGACCTACTTGAGCCCACTGCTATAGTCACGGTGTCAAGCCGTCTGGTTAGGGGTCTTCCTTTTTCTCACCAACCCTCCACCTTTCTAAGCATTATGTCCTCTCTAAGGAATATTTTCTATAAACAACATGCCCAAAATATGTGAGATGAAGCTTTATCATCTTTGCCTCCAAGGAGCACTCTGGTTGCACCTTCTCCAAGACATATCTATTTGGTACTTTAGGAGTCCCTGAGGTATTCAGAACTCTTCTCCATTATCAGAACCCAAAGGCATCAATTCATCTTCTGTCATCCTTATGCACCGTCCAGCTCTCAGATGTGTAATAAGTGACTGAAAAGACCATCGCCTGAATCAGGAACACTTGAGACTTCAAACTGGCATGACTGCTCCCCAATAATCTGGAGTGGGCCCTGACTGTAGATTTTTCCAGTGCAATGTATCTCCTGAGCTAATGAATGGTGGTACCAAACGTACTGACTGTGGATCTAAGTAAGATAAATTTGTTGGTAGTTACAATCTCTTCTCCAACTATCAGAGAGAACAAATGATACACAAGAGAAAACAACACCAAGCACAAAACACTGCCCAGTCTGGTGACTCTCATATGATCCAGCTTTGCTACACTTCAACCCACTGCTGTGGTCACTGTATCAATCCATGTCATTGAGGGTCTTCCTCTTTCTTGCTGGCTACTTTGAGAAGTATAATGTCAGAGAGCTCTGGTAGCCTAGTGACAAGAAGCTGCACTGCAATCTTAGAGGTGTGCAGGTCAAATCCACCAGATGCTCTGCTGGAGAAGGAGGGGCAATCTCCTCTTGTGCCAGTAAGATCCTATTTGATGGTAGACACACACAAAATAATAAAAAAATTATATTTTGAAAAAAGTATATAGGGAGCTCTGGTGGCCTAGTGGCAAGAAACTGCACTGCAGTCCCAGAATTGCATGGTCCAAATCCACCAGATGCTCTGCTGGAGGAGGGACAATCTCCTCCAGTAGGGACAATCTCCTCCAGTACCAGTCAGATCTGATTTGATGGTACACACACAAAAATAATAAAATAAAAAAAAGTATAATGTCCTTCCTCAGGGGCTAATATGCTCAAATTATGTGTAGTAAAGTTTCCCCATCTTTGCTTCTGCAGAACCTTCTGTGTGTACTTCTTTAAAGAGAGATTTGGTCATTCCTATGGCAGTTCAGCATGTATTCTCTACTTTCCCCCAATACTATGAGGATGGCACAGGAC
This sequence comes from Elephantulus edwardii, assembly GCF_000299155.1. Classification (NCBI taxonomy): domain Eukaryota; kingdom Metazoa; phylum Chordata; class Mammalia; order Macroscelidea; family Macroscelididae; genus Elephantulus; species Elephantulus edwardii. The sequence goes on along the minus strand of NW_006399802.1, from coordinate 11,821,907 downwards.
AGGGCAGGGTTCAGGCTGGCTGTTCACAGGGTCGCTATGAATCATACTCAATGGCACCTAATAACAAGAACAACATATATGTAAAGCATTCACTCTTCTTTAGTTTCTTCATTTATATTTAATAGAAATTGCTATACAGTATGCTTAATCATATGAAACTGCCATTGTTGATGGCCAAACTTGTCAAATATTATATAAGTATAATTCTGTTCTTGTTTATAACCAAAGTTCCTGCTCTCATTCTAGTATCATTTTTCCTTCCAGAAACTCCTCTAGAACTTCTGGTCTATACCACAGAAGTTATTACTTCAGTTGTGTCATTCTTGTAACTTTATGATTTTCCAGTCATGTTTTAAAGTTTCTGACCATATATTCAGAAAAGAAAGCATTGATTTCATTCATACAGCTAACAGTACCTATTCGAAAACAGCTAACTTCTCGGGAAACAGAATAAACAAGACAGCTGCTAACAAAGAATCTACAAAATATTTCACTTCTAAGAGATTCTTTTAGCCTCCTCATTACCCTGTCCCAAGCAATTTTAACCATCTCATTACCATCACTTGACATTAAGGGGAAAAAAGAATCCTATCAAAAAGGTCCTTACTTGGCTCTTAATTCAGCAATACTTTGGGACTAATATTGAAATGACTTGGTTATTGGAATATTCTTGCACTAATTTTCTGGGTTAAGTGTTGGGCCTTCAAATAATAGGTTGGTAGTTTTACCCAAGGTCAGCTGCTCTGTGACAGAAAAATGAAGCAGTCTCTTCCCATGGGAAAAAAAAAAGACAGCCTCTAAAACTCAATGGAGGGGTGACTTGAGTTGGAACTGACTATGTGTAGTGAGAAAGTTTTAGAAAAGAAACATTAACACATTATCACTGGAAATAAGCATTTCATCTTGGTCAATAAGAGACACACAATAATGTCCGCACCTACCCATCACTGAGTGTTCACTACGTGCTAGGACTTTGTGAAGTGCTTCAGTGGTGCCAGTTCACATAGCTCGATTAAAAAAAAAATTATCCCTAGAGAAATAACATTGACATTTCAGAGAGAGCTCTGGTGGCCTAGTGGCAAGAAGCTGCATTGCAATCCCAAAGGCACAAAGTTCGAATCTACCAGATGCTCTGCTGGAGAAGGAGCGTCAATCTCCTCCTGGTGCGAGTCAGATCTGATTCTATGGTACACAACAAGAAAAACAAAAACAAAACAAAAACTGTTTCCAAAAAAAGAAAAATCTTAAACATTGACATTTCAAAGAGGCAAAGTTAAATATTTCTGTCTACACTGTCTTTCTCTGCCAAATTAGCAGCAAAATGTATCCTTAGGAGGACATTTAAAATGAAATTTTCACCATGACTAAGTAACTTAAAAATAAAATAATAAATTGAAATTATTTTTTACTTGAATGAAGAAAAGAAACAGCACTGCATTTAAAATATATCTCTCAATGTTCAATATGGGACTTAAGTTTTAAAAAAATTACAGAAAGCTTTACAGGCTATAATATGTATTTACCTGGCAAAAACTTCAACGTTTGCAGCATCTGTCTTTCCTGAGAGAAATCCACCATTAAGTGAGTCATGTTGTCACTGACTTTTGGTTTCAAAGAAAGGCGAAAGGCTGATGCCATTGTGACTCTATGGCAAACACAAATATATTTCTTAAAAGAAGTATCAAATAATTTTTAATTTATAAAATGAAAGAAATTGCTTCATCTATTGATTCCAGAAACTATGTAAGACAACAGAGTCAAATAGAAAGTTGGTCTCAAGTGTGTTTTAAAAATTAAATGAATAAAATATGTCCTAAAGACATACTGAAGACAAATTTTAGCACTTTTCCTCTGTCAGTTTTATAAAATTGCCTCTACAGGCAAATATTACTATTCAGGTAGAGAATAGGGCAGAGAATCTTTGACAGACCTACATTTATGTGAACCTCTGCACACTCCATCTCATAGACTTCCTGATGCCAATCTCACTCCTTTTCCTATGCCAAATAACAAATGATACACACACCTTGATCCTAGTATTTTCTTGACTGTCATAGCTACCCTGCATATTCTCCAACTGGAGTACATGTGCATTCATCAACTGTGTGTTATGTAACGACTACTAAAGATAGACCATGAGTATTAAAGGAGAAAAGAGAAATCTCATGTTGAGAAGTGTCATTCTAATGTAGCAACATCAGGTACACAAAAGGATATTACAGACAACAGCCCTGTGAACTGTAGGCCATAAAAATAACAGGAGTTCAACAAACAGTAATCAGATTAACACAAAGTGGGAAACCATTACCACTACACTTCACTTTACCTAAAGTATGGGAAAACTGTCAACACTCTCATATTCTATTAACTTGCAGTTTTATCTCAAACGTGTAATGTTTTATATTTTAGTAAATTCCTAAAAATATCACAAGGTAACTTCTCTTACCATTTTTGATCAAAGAATACTACAAAAATTATTCGTGACTGCTGTCATGCTTATACGTAGTTTGGGCAAGAAAGTAAACAGAGCAAAGGGGACAAAGGGCCTGCCAGGGAGATCTGTCAAATCAGCTCTTACAGATCAATAGGATGAAAGACAGCAAACTAATTCCATATACAGTTATTTTAATCTTAAAAGCTATAGTAGTAGTTTCTTCATCTAATAGCAAAAACAAACAGGAGCTGACTCATTCATCAAGAAAATGCTATATTGAAATAAAATTCATGAAGAAAACTCTTACATACTGAATGCTTATTACGTGCCAAGCATAATGCTTAGGTTTCACAAAGATTAAACTATTAAGTTAGATTTACATGGTCAAATTTCAGACTATAGCTTCAAGAAGTTAGAAACAAAGGCAAAGTATTCTATATATTGTTGTTTGTAAAGTCCAAAGTATTTTTTGATTTGGCTCTTCCCACACAGTATGGAGCAAGTCTGGCTGGTAACCCGGTCAGTGGCTGGAATTCAACAGCTGCTCCTCAGGAGAAGGTGTCAGTCTTTGCCTATAGAGATTTGCAGCATTGGAAAGGAAGGTCGCTATGCGTTGGCAGTTAAGTTTGGGTTTAAAAAGAGCTTTAAAGGAGCCTTGACAGTGTGGTGCTTTTTGCTTTGGGCTGCTAACACAAACCAGAAGAGTAGGCAGTTTGTTTCCATCAGTTGCTCTGTAGGGAAAAAGGATGAAGCCGTTTCCTCCTGTAAAGACACACAGCTTCAGAAACCAGAGGGAAGATGGGTCACAATGAAGGGGAATCAACTTGACCAAAGTGGGTTTAGTTCTGGTTTGGGAGAACTTTATATAGAGAAAGTAATTAATAAATTTTCACTGAATGAAGGTTGATAGGTTGAAAACTACCCAATTTCTTCTAAACTTGATCAGCTATTTAAAATGCAAGTGTCAGGAAAATATCAAAAGGAATTTTGCATCTGAAATCTTTAAGCTTTAATTAGTAAGATATCCAGAAAAAGAATGTTCCCCTAACAGTAAATTAGAAATTATTATCAAAAGGACTGCAAGGAGAACAAAACACGTTCTTCCTAGAGAAGGTGAGACCAGGCTGCTCCTTGGAGGTAAGGATTCTGAAGCTTCGTCTGACATACTCTGGACATGTTACAAGGCAGGGCCAGTCCTCAGAGAGGGACACCATGCTTGGAAGGATGGAGAGACAGCGCAAGAGAGGAAGACCTTCGATGAGAAAGATTAATTCAGTAACTGGGGTAATGGGGAGTAGGTGTGTCAGAGACAGTAAGATTGGTACAGGATAGAGCAGGGTTTAGGGCTGTTGTACATAGGGTCGCTATGAGTCGCAAGTGACTCGATGGCACACAACAACAACAACAAAAGAATAGTAATTTTTACTTTCTAGCCATGAAAACTTTCAATCTCACCAGGAATCAAGTTAGATATACAATTCTTTTCAGGAGATCAACCTTTTTTTTTTTTTTTAACTGACTAGATTTAAGACAATTGTGGCTAAAAGACTCAACAATTTAAAATTCATACATACTTCTCTATAAAATCTATACCGTTTAAGCTCTCTTATATAGTTTGGGTAGATTTTAATTTAGCTTGCCTTTCTTGGTTTATTTCTAGTAGCACAAAGTTAGGGTGTGCTGGTGGTCGAGAGGCAAAGAGTTGCACTGCCAACCAAAAAGCTGGTGGTTCCAATTCACCCGCTACTATGCAGGAGATAGATGGGACAATCTTCTGTGTGATTTACAGCCTCTGAAAACCTGCTGGGGAATCAGATGTGGGATCCGACTAGACAGCAAATAACAACAACAGCACAAAGTTGGTACCTCTTCTTTTTCTGTTCCCACCTCCATTATTTATTTCTTTTTGGATGCCCTGTCTTCATATCAAGGAAAAGTTTTCTTCTTCCCTTTGTGAAAATAATTATTTTATTGTGACTTTATGTTTAAATTGCTTTTATATTATAAAGTAGCAATTATAGATATCTAGAAGCTCATTTATCGGAAAAGCACCCAAAAAAAGAAAACAGAACAGCCTGAACATTATGATGCTAAGTTTTACCAAGGCTGGGGAAGGAAGAAATGAGAAGTTACTGCATACTGGGTAGTGAATTCATACTTCGGGTGATGAGAAAATTTTGGAAATAGATAATGGTATACTGTAAATGTAATTAATGCCAATGAACCATAAAAATTTAAATGGCTTAGAAGGCAAAAGAAACAAATGTGTCGGAAAATTAACAAGATCCAAAAACATTTCACAAGCAAGAAATAATAACTTCCCAGGTGGCCAAAAAGAAAGAATAAAATTTTACACAAGCAAAGAAAAAAATAAAATTAATGTAGGTTTCCCTGACAGATAAAGGAAATCCTAATTCTTGAGATCTGCCAGATATCTACTGATATCATGACAAAAAGTTAACTAAAGTTAAGAGCCAAAAAAGTCAAGTTTTAGTGAAGATAATATTTAACCATAAAATGAAATTCTAACAAAAAGGAAAAGTCAGGGGTAAAGACCATGGGGCGCGGGGGGGGGGGCAAACCATTTGGATCCACAGGAGAACAAAAAAATTTCTGCAAGACCTCTCACAAAATGTTTGAAGAACCAAAAGTGATTTTGAATGAATTTCCTTAACCAGAGATCAGGGACCAGAGGAAGCTCTATCGGAGTCATGGAGTTCAGCTGAAATAGGCCATATAACAAAGCCAGGATGGAAAATGGATATTTATGACCAATTGCAGTACATACAATCCAAAACTACTTTAAAAAAAACCCCACAAAACCAAAATCAACTATGTAGCATCCATTCCTAATAGAGTCAATATATTTGTATCTTTGAGCTATTATAATCTCCCTTTTCCAACATCTTCTACATCCTTGATTTATAAGACTTATCTATCTTTGACTACTCCATCATGTAAAATTTTTAAAATTCTAAAAATTATTTAACTAAAGCTCAACAGTTATCACCTCACAAGTTTAAGAACTTCAGAATTTTTAAGTATACAATTTCCATTATTTTCTTTTGATACTGTTTTTCTAGAAGTTAAATCCAATTAGAATGCAAATCATAACTTCTCTGCATTTAACTTCAAACTATCTTTAGAAAGATATAAAATTGTATATCAAAATTATTAGGGAATTTGTAACAAGTTTTTACAGGAATGTAACAGGGGAGAAGGTTTATTTTTTATGATTTGTAATCCGAAAGGTGGGTGATTTTAATCTGTGTCCCTCAGGCCTGGTTTTAATTGCTTTTGGCCAAACATTCTTCTAAGTGGTATAGCACTGCTCTGTCCATTTGCTGTACAGAGGTAACTCATGGTTGCTGTGATGCTGAACACTGTGACACTGAAGTGTCAAATGCAATAACGGTTACCCATGGTGGACAGTGTTTGGTGGAGTGCCCCAATTGAAACAAGCTTTGAAGCAAGGGTGGCATCCACTTCCAAAACAGCTTGCCTCTGGGAACTCTATGAACTTGGAGAAACAATGGAAGTTATACAAGTGTTCAGGTCTTTCGTTCACAGGGTCACTATGAGTCATCTATGACTCTACAGCACTTAACCACAACAAACAACAATCTTAAAGTATACTTTAATACTAAAGAATATTCTAAGTGTCATGCAAATTTTTGTCTCTAATGAACTATATAAAAGATCATTAGAGGGATGAAGACTTAGATTCAGCTCCAGTCAAGACTAACAATAGACACTGATTGTAATACAATCCATGCTGAATAATTTTTCAAATTATCTCCTGAATAATCTAGTATTCTGAGAGGGGCACTGAGGAGCTGCATGTACCTTTCAGAGAATCTCAGGTCCTTAGATGAAAATCATCTTAAGTGACAATCTCACTACAGTCAATTCTCAGTGACGAGCCAGGCAGCTCAAAATCATCCCTATGTCATAACCCCATTCCAAACATTGTCATGAGTTTCTTCAGGCCTTTAAGTATTTGTTGTAACAATTAATAAGCTCCCTTTCTTAATTCTGAATTTCAAGAAGACCTTTAAAGACAAAACCTGTCATCATCTCCTTCATTTTCTCCCGTATAAGCTAGATAGTAGTGGCATTAGGAGTAGACAGAGATGGCACCAGGAACAGGATGAAGTGAGAATGCAAAGGTGTTAGGGCAGTGAAGTAAAAGAGCTTGAGCTCTTGAGGAATATTCAAAATGCTGTGACTTCTCAGAAAATAAGGCAATCATATTTAAAATTAAAAAAACAACAAATACACATTCCAGGAACACATAGTTCAAATTATTTAAAATGCTTCTCATCTATCAGTACAGCTAATTAAGAACTGTACAGAAACTAAAACTAACTATATTTATAACAGAAATGAAATTCTTTGAAAGTGCATAATTTTTCACAGCTATGTTTTTAAAAATCATGCTCATATATTGATTAGTCTGAGAAAATATATAAAGGAAATTTTCTTTAGACTGAGCCATTATACTCTGGTATTTTTTATTTTAATCCACAAGATTCAAATAAGAGGTCGATTTTGAATTTCATTTCTGATTTCAATTATCGATAGTGAAATAAGATGTATGTTTGTATACCATACCTATCCTTGATCTGTCTGGCAGCCTTGGAGCAAGTCAGGGAGAAGAGAAAGAAGGCAGTTAGTGCTTTTCATGCAAGTTTCAATGGCGTGACATGCAAGAAAAGTTAGGATATAAACCCTGCAACCAATTAGCTCACATTCACCAAAACATCAAGTACAGGAAATTCTTATAGTCCCCATAAGCTTGCATAATGTGATGTTAGAATAAAATTAGAAAATCCAGATCCATGTGCAAATTACCTACAAGTAGTAAAACTGGCACTTTAAACTAGTTACAGATGACTATCAAAAACATTTTTTTCTTACCTTAAGATTATCAAAACACATGTCCACTTTCACTCAGCTGGATATACAACTAGAATAACCAACTGCCATCATGCATTTCCATGCACACTGATGCTTCTTATGAATTTCTGAATTGGTTCTCCTGCTTTTCTTCAGAGATTTCTTTCACAACTGATGCTGCTAAAGACAGTTGCACCACATTTTCTCTCTACGCTTTTACAGGGTAAGAACTTTGTACTCTAAAAGTTTGCCTGCTTACATATAAAACTAGGCTGCAATTTTGTACTCTTAAGACTAAAGATAACAATGCAAAATGCAGACTAGGAGAAAATAAAAAAATACTTTCTACATGGAGTTACACTTAGATAACTTCACAAACGCTGCCAAAAAAACTACTAAGAGTAAGAAGACTTTTTTTTAAAGAGTGATAGCACTAAAAAGGAGACACAGTTACGACATGGTGTAGTAATGGTCATCAAAATCTTAAAAAGGAAAAAAAAAGGCCCGAGTGTACCAAAGATTTACATACAGTACATTCTTTCAGTACCAGCCTATACTTCAGGGATGTATGTAGTTTGAATTCATCAGCTGCTCCGCGTAAAAGACGGGTAGTCTACTCCTGCCCAATTAACTGCCTCTGAAAAATCCACTGAAGGGTCAGCGATGAATCAGTTCAGATTCAACAACAACATGCTATTCTTCAATTTTCTCACAATACCTACCAACAATAATATATAATCTTAAAAAAATATTTTTCCCACACGAATCAGCAGAGTTCATAATGTATCTGGCGCAGAAGAGAACTGTTTTGTTCAACACCCCAAACCTAAGGCCTCTCATTTACCAAGTTTAGTTACCCATACCTTTTTATTTTAACATTAATTAAATGTATACAATAATGACAACGATGTTTCTGCTGTCTCTCTTCTTCAGTTCTATTACTGTCTTTTTTTTTTAAACTGGTCATCTTATACTAGAAACCAAACCCACTGCCAACAATCAAGTTGATTCCAACTCAGAGCAACCTTGTAGGGCAGAGTAGAATTGTTACAAGATTTCCAATGGTATAAATCTTCACAGAAGCCAACTGCCTTCATATTTCTCCTTCAAAACAGCTGGGAGTTTCAAACAGCCAGTGTTCTAGTAGGTAGCCAAATGCCTTAACCATGGTGCCACCGCAGTTCCTGGTCATTCTTATATCTACCTTAAAATATTTTTGCCCAAGTATTTTTCTATACTCAAAATTTTTTCTATAATGAATCTAATTAAGGATTAGAAGATCAATATATTACACAGGTTTAGCACTCCCCCTAATAAATTCTGTGACCTTGTACTTGAAGGTTGTGTTATGATCAAGAACACATCCTAACTATGTGGTCATTTCAACATGTACAGCTTCTTTCCTGTCAAAATTAGTATTTTCCAATACAAACTCCATTGTCTGATGTGTCATTTAATAAATGCAACATATTTTTTAAAAAAATACAGATTTACATCTCATGCCCTGATGGTACAGCAATTAAGCACTATGCAGAAGAAGGGTGTGGCAGTCTGTTTCTGTAAAGGTCAAAACTTTGTAAACCTTATGGGACAGTTCTACTCTGCCCGGCAGAGTTTGTTTATAAGTCATAAACCCCCAACAGAATAGGTTTTATTGCGTCTATATTTCTTTTTAATATTTTCATATATCCAAAGATAATGAGACAAAGTACTCTATTACAGTTCCCTAGTATTCTAAAATAATTATCTAATTCAGTAGTTAATGGAATAGTATTTTTGAAACACAATTTGGGATTAATTATAAAGTTGAAAACCTTTAAGGTTCTGTATTTTCTAAACAGATCAAAACTTTAGATTTCTAAATGTGTTTCGCATTATCAGAAATTATTAAATGCATCATCCAAACATAGAGAACATTAGGTCAGGTTTTAGGGTTTGGGGTTTTACCACATCACATTAGTGAACAAGTCAGTTAACTCTTTGAGGGTTCTAAGATACTGGTGAGCCCTCAAAGTTCACCACAAGCTACCTAAGCTGTAGACAGTAATTTATAAAAGTTATCTTCTCGCTTTGAAATGGAGCCAGACTATCTTATTTCACGTAAATCTTTTCACAAAATAAACAAGAATTTTTAACAATCTATATATTCTGAAATAGAGACTGAAATGGAGAAAGAACAGGAAGGGAGAAAGTAACTATAATTAAAATATTGACAGACCTCAGAAAAATGAGGAATACTCCCGTCTCTAAATGAGCCTGCTAGAGGGAAAGGTACAAGAATACTGAGCGTAACAATTCTAGCAAAAGTCAGAGGTTAAAACATGACTATCTGTCTAAAAGGCTTCTCTTTGTTTTTATTTGCAGTAAAGTTCAATAGAGCTAGAAACTCAAATATCACAAACTGAGGAACTCTTCAAGTCTTGTACATCTGTCTGCTCAATAATGTTTTATACTTCAGATTTTCCTATTACATTGGTGGTGTTGTTGTATGCCTTTAGAGTTGGAACTGACCCATAGCTGACCCTCCAGCAGCCCCTCCTTCTCCAGAAGAGCATCTGGTAAATTCAAACTGGGCACCTATGGGATTGAAGTGCAGCTTCTTGCCACTAGGCCACCAGAGCTTCCTGACAGCTAACGTTCTTATAGAGAGCTCTACCAGTGTACTACACAGTGAACTGCGCTGCTAAAGCAAAGGTCACATCTCCAGTGGCTGCTTCCACCAGGGGCGCCAGGGGAGAAGCCGGCGCTCTGTTCCTGTCACGGCCTCAGAAACTTCATGGGTGACAGCTGAGTCAGAACTGACTCGATGGCAGTGAGTTTTGGTTTTGAATTCTGTTATTCTGAAAAAATTACTAATGGGCAATCACTTAATTTTTATATGGCTTTCAAAATATCGTATTTACACTTTTGCTCTGCTACAAACAAACAATAACTTAAGAAAATGAGAGGGACTCAATCAAGGTGCGTCTCAAAATGGTACTTATATATTAGCCTTCAAAGACATGCAAAAAATGAAAATCAACTTTGGACTTAAGAGTCAAACCATTCTCTGCACAGTATCTGGATTTACTAATAACTGCAATTTCACTTTTTTTCTTCAAGAACAAAACTCAACTGCAAGCTATTTGCAGTTATTGTTATTGTTGCTGTTATGTGCCATCAAGTCGCTTGTGACTCATAGCAGTCAAAAGTGAAATTACTCACTTAAAAACCTCAACTCATGCTGCCGAGTTGGTTCCAAATCTGAGTGACTCTTCGTTGGGTTTCTGAGCCTATAAAGTGTGATGGGAAGAGCCTGCCTTCCTTTCTCCCGCAGAGCAGACGGTGAATGAGAACTGCCTGAGGCTTGAAGCCTTTAGGAAGCTGCATAATGGACTACGGACTACGCCACCAGAGCTCCTCAGATTCCGGTTAGCGGTTAGCGATGCTAAGTAAAAAGTCATTTCACTCATTCTCCAAATTGTTTAAGCTACTATCAGTACTGACAAGTGAAAGAAGATGAGACCAAAATAGCAGGATAGAACAAGCACATTAAGAAAATATATTCAAACCACAACGTAATTTTTTATGTTACAGAATCTTTCCAATTTGCAGTCAATTGAGAACAACTTTTACTAGAAATAAAATTGAAAAGAATAAAGAAACAGTGAGGAGGAGAGCACAAAGGAATAAGAAGAAAAGGAGTTTGAAAAACAGAAAGAGAAATTTGAGATAAACTTTTACCAAAGTTTTCCTGAGCATTAGATTTTACATGTTAATACAACTGGATTCCATATCCATTTTTTAGTACTTGGGTTCACATTTTATCATTTTGTCTTGGTCCTTACCCTCTCATGCTTAGGCCTGTTGAGTCTTATTGCTCTGATTATGCTTGCCACTAACAGTTGGGGAATATACTGGTAACTTGTTACTGTTGCTATGTGCCATCATGTCAGAAGTGTTTCACAGCTGACCATTCAGTGCCCATGTTTCTCCTGTGGAGCAGCGGTAGATTTGAACTGTCGTGTCTTTGAGTTGACAGTACAATTCTTTACCATTAGGCCAGCAACTCAAGACAACAAGAACTAACAAATTTAGTAGTTGTTGTTATTGATTGCCTGTGAGGCGAGTAGACTCACAGTGACCCTATTGAATAAAGCCTTTCTATAACTATTAACATATATCAAAGTTCATAGAGTTTCTAGAGGCATGTTGTTTAGGAAGTGGATGCCACTAGTATTAATGTGCAAATAAAGAATCAATGGATCCTGAAAAATACTCAGAATGACATATCTGAACTCTAAGAGGTTTATGAACTCTTAAGACAATGATTTTGACCACACAGATTTCTTTAATTTCTGCATATCTCATGATTATGTTATAAATACTTAAGGATATAACATAATGGCACTCTAAAAGGTTGTTATCATACTTTAAAAGTATGATACATTTTCCTCATAACGATGCTATATAAGAAATACTAATTCTAAGGTAAACTTCCATATAAACTATCTCCAAATTTAAGAATCTGTTAGTTTACTGAATTAGTTACAGCAAAAGAACTCTGTTTTGTTTTGCTGAAAGGAAGAATCAAATTTGAAGTTCAATTTCAAAATATCAATATACAAGCTAATAAAGGTTAGGAAGTTAGGGTTTTTTAAGCTGAATTTAAAAATACAAACATGTAAACCACTAAATGTTACCTTCTCAAAGATGTCTTTCTTTTTCCTACCTCAAGTTTATGGGAAAATAACAAAATTTTTTAAAACGTGCTAATGAATTAGAACGCCAAATCAAACACTAATATAGTTTACTATATAGTACACAAAGTTTAATTAAACAATATGAAACTCAGATGAGTTGTCCTGAGTTTCTAGCTTGAAGGAAATCTATTTAGTCTATTATTTTAGTCTTTTCAGTCCCTTAATTTTTTTACTGAGTTAATGTGACTTAACAATGTATTTCAGAGGACCTGAATGGCTCTCCCTGCTAAGGAATATTCGGAAAGAATAAAGTGTGGATTGTCCCAGGTCATGGTCAATTTTGGTGATTGATGAGTTCATTAATTTCATTAATTTCTTCACTGTGCCCATGACCATCTCACAAATGGTTCATGGAGAAGACCATCTGAGGCCATCTGTACACATCTCTGGAGGCTGGTCTGGTACTTGAGGTCACTTGTCAAAATGATTATGCAGTGGGTAAGGCTGCATTATACTGTTAATGTACACTGTAATTAACTGAGGTATCTCAAAGTTCATATTGTACGTCTGATTTTTTTAAACAGTAAAGCAAACACATTGTTGTATACTATCATGTTTTTTGTAACAGTGCAATTTGCATTGCAGTAATCCAACGTTCAATCATTTGCCTAAGATTTGATGTATTTATAATGAATGTAAACATTTTAACTTAATGGTATTTAAATAATTTTTTAAAAATGTTAACTTAGACATTCTTAAGCTTCTTTTACAATTACATCCCATTTCTGTATTTCCACTTGTTAAAAATACATCAAGAACAGGTATTCTCTCAGGAAAATTGCCTTTCTCCATTTGTTCAGAATTTTATATAAGAACACCAATATATTCCCTTTATTTTACTGTGGGATTTATGCCAGCAGAACTATGAACAGATACCAGTTGTAAAGCCTCTATGATATATCTAGACATCTTTAAACACTGTGACGAAGTCTGTGTACTGACTAACTCACAGGTAGGTTGGCTTACATGATTTTTTTTAATGGGATGTCACAGAAAGTTGTTTTACCAGCGTTTTAAAAATAAAGAGTGTATTGTTCTGTCTCAAAAAAATACAGAAAGATTCTATAATCCCTAAATTTTTATTTAATAAACAAATAATCATTTATAAATGACTACTTAAAATAAGCAGTAGAATCAAGAATTCATAATCTTTTAAACACCAAGATGTCAGTTATGAAATGAGCAGACTTCCTGTTCTAGTCTTTATAGGCTTTTTTAGTCTTCATAGTTTTATATCAAAGATAATCTACAAAATACATTCTTTTCTTTTAATAAAGTATTTAAACAATTAGTTAAGGAGTGAGACATCTATCCACAACATCAAGTATCACAACATTCCACTGTTTATATGCCTCAAATGATAATATATTTTCCTAACTGGTCCACAAACTGGAATAAAAATTGGATTTTAAAATATGCTAATAGCAGTATTAATCTTCTTTCTTTGGATATGAAATAATTATAACAGAATAGGACTTAGCCCACGTATATGAGTATCACTAAAACCAATTATAAGCACAAAATTAATTATAAAATGGCTTGATTAATTATAATCAAGTATTCAAGCAAAAATTAGGCTGAAATAAGACATATTTCTTGGAGTCTATTTTAAAATAAATATCTAGCATTTCACTTATCAAGATTCACTGCCTTTTATCATATTTTAAATGACTGAAAAATTCAAACCAAAGACGACACCACAATAGCCTTTTTTCTAGTATGTGCCCTTTAAAAGAGATTAATTTTTTTAGGTTTGGGTTTTATACCTTTGAAAATTCTTCAGGTTCCTTAATATCCAGTGATCGTGTTGCAAACTCTAACAGTTCTTCAGAATTCTCCAGGGCATTATTACACTGACTAAGTTGTGTCTGGAGAAACAGAAATGAAACAATTCAGTACGTCCACTGAATTGAACAAAATTTTAATACTGCATTAATCCACTACTCAAGAAAGACCTAAATGTTAAGAGGAGTAAAAAAGATGACAACCTGTCTCCACAAAGTTTACTATAACCATTAGAAATGTAAATATATATTATGTTATAACGACTTTACAAATTTGATGGCACTAATTAAACAAAAATATTTCAGAGAGCTATTAAAGTATTATATGTATTATATATATTATATACACATACACACATTTACATAAAAATACAATAAAATTTAACAATCATAATACTTTATACCTAACATTTTTCCATAATGTCTAAAATAACTAACTGCATGTAGATAGATATATTTCTCATTTAGAACACAAAAATAAGCAATTATGAACTGTTCCTGTTAGGTGCCACTGAACTGACCACAGCCCATGGTAACCCTATGGGTGATGGATGTGAACCCTGCCCTATCCTGTGCCATCCTCATCATCTCTACCGCACTGGTGCCCACTGTTACCATCACAGTATCAATCTACCTCACTGAAGGTCTTCTTCCTCGATGACCCTTCACTTTTCCAAGCATGGTATCTTTTCTCAAAGGACTGGCCTCTCTCCTAATGAAACACTCAACATAGGAGAGACAAAGTTTCACCATCATTCCCTCTAGAAGGAGCATCCTCATTGTTCTCTAAGACCATGTCTGTTTTCTTGACCATCCATGGGATATTTAGTACTCTCCGATGGCACCGCATCTCAAAGGTCCCTTCTGTAACCTTTATTCACTCTTCAACTCTTTGATGCACAGCGAGTTACTGAAAAGACCATGGCCTGACTCAGGTGGTCCTTAATCTTTAAACTGACATCCCTGTCTTACCACTTTGGAGAGGTTCCTGACCGCAGACTTTCCCAAGGCAACACACCTGACGTCCTGAGTGCTGGGACCAAGGCTGCTGACAGATTATTGTTATGTGTCGTCAAGTAAAGTATGACTCATAGCGACTCCCTGAATGACAGAACTGACCCTGTTCTATCCTGTGTCATCCCCATAATCTAGGACAACCTCAAGCCCATTGCTGCAGTCACTGTCAACCCAGGTGGTGGAGGATCTTCAGACTCTTCGCCATCCCTCCTCTTTTCCAAGCATGATGTCTCTTGGAGAGGGATAGTGGAGACTTGATGGTGGATATTAGAGCTAAATGTACTTACTATTTTCAATCAGTTGGAAAATGGTGTACAATTTAAAATGCCAAAATTCTTACTCTGACAATATTCTCTGTAACAAATACAAAATATTTTTTCATATTTATAGCAATATGTGACTCTAAGAAGCCCTAGTGGTACAGTGATTAAAGTGAACCAAAAAGTTGGCAGTCTGAACCTACCAGTGGTTCTCAGGAAGAAAGACCTGTAACCTGGTTCTGTAAGGATCCACAGCCTTGGATACCACACGAGGCAGATATACTCTGTCCTATACGGTTGCTATGAATTTAGTCAGAATCAATGGGGGGAAATGGGTTTTGTTTTACATGTGACTCTAACTGTAAGTCAAATGAATTGAACAAAATTTTAATACTGCATTTATCCACTACTCAAGAAAGACCTAAATGTTAAAAGAGGAGGAGTAAAAAAGATGAAACCTGTCTCCACTGTTTATGTTCATTTCTCCAATCACAATCTCTCTTACTCACATCTCTCTCTCTTTCTCACTTATAACATGCCAAGTCATTTTAGAAGGTGGCTATTAGGGGCTAATAGTGGTTGCTATTAGGGGCCGTCGATTTGGCTCTAACTCACAGTTAAGCCCATGTAAAACAGAAACAAACCCCCAACACTGCCAGGTCCTCTACCTTCCTCACAAATGCTGCTTCGCTGGGGCCCATGAGTGCAGCCCCTGTCCACCTTTTCACTGACCAGATCTGCATTACCCTTTCTAGGGACTAGTCCTTTATGATAATATGTTCTTGAGGGTTTGCTTTTTTTAAATTTCCAAGATTCCAACTACCAATAATTATCAATGTGTGCTGATTACACATTCGGTCAATTTCAAACTGCTGAAGGAGGTTAAAGCCTACAATTTCTTCATCTCTGGCATTAGTGGTTGGTGTGGTGGTACTGTTAGTGGTACTTTTGGGGGAAAAAATAACAGATAAAGAAACCCATTTTAAAGTTTTTCAATGTGTTCAGAATTTTTCTTCCTAATCCTTATCAATTACGTGTTTTCATCCATATCCAAATCCACTTGCTTTTCTTCTTAAAAGTCCGAATTAAAACTTAGCTACAGCTCAAGGATCAAAGGCTGCGTGACAGAGCACCCTCCTCCACACCTGCACTGACTGTGCTGCCACAGGACTGTAAGACTTAAGGACTTTGCACCTTATCTGTGTAACTGAACTTCCTCTTGACGGAATTAGCTTCTTCCCTTTATGAAGGAACTTCTTCCCCATCAGAGATCCCAAAACTAGCTTCTTGGGAATTGTTTCTTAAATTATTTTATGTCCTTGACACATTATGGCAACTGTGTACTACTTATTACTTTTATTCTTAAATCCATCTTTATATAGTTATTTCTTTTTACTTACTCTGTCTTTCCCTCAAAAATCTAAATTATTTGACAAAAGGATCTGAGTTTTTTCTTTTTTTGCATTTCTTCCAAATTATTCTGTTAAAATGGAAAGTCCGGGAGAACATGAGTTATTTTACTCACTACGATAGTCCGACAATCTAGTACAGGAGTCACTCAAATTATATTTGATGAATGCATGAAACATAGCTACTGGTCAGCAAGTATTATCATGACTTACTCTATAAATTGTACTAACAAAAGGACTTTCTAACTTGAGATTATCAAACATAAATGATGAACACTGAAATGAGAAACATTTTCAGACATTTTCATATCCCTTACCATAGTAAATAACGGTCAGGGCGAATATAAGTACACAACGTTGAAAATGGTAAAATAACTTTTAGAAATTCAGTGTAGTAGGGTAATTACATTTTTCATTTCTACTGATGCTTTTTAAAGGTCATTACTGTAAGTCTTTTACCCAACATACATAAACCTTTAGAAGAGGGAAGAAAGGAGAGAGGGGAGAAGGAAGATCTGAGAGATGTAGTTAACAGACTTCAACTAACAGAGGTTGGTAACAGAATATACATGAACTAATAAGGGACAACTTGAAATATGTTTCTAATTACAAAGTTCTTATCTCAAGATGAATACTGATGGTAACAGTTTCATTTTATCTACCCAGATGCAAGTTTCAGAAAACCCACACTTCTAGATCCCCTACCAATGATGTCAGAGGATATATTGAGCATCTACAAGTAAGCAGAAAGAAAATCCAATATCCTTCATCCAAGGGACCTCACCTCCCTGGCAATGTGAGGGAAGGGGTAAAACCTCAGGCACAGTCACGTATTTGGAGCTTAGAGGGAAGAGAGAGGTAGATTGACAGCACTGCAACAACCCCTCACACTATGGGTGGTTAAAACTGACTGATAAAGCCAATGAAAAGACAATCTGCACCCAATATGCATGAAATCTTTGTCACTCAATGGGAAGAGGAAAAGGTAAAAGAGCACGATATATGCCACTTTAGTGGCAGAACAGAAATATACAATATGGGCCGGGCTGACAGCAATGTTGGCTGACTGCAGATGAAGGAGGGCAACTTTGTTCTCATGATACAATGTATGTGGGGGGATGTATGTATGTATCTCCTAAGGGGGATTTGGAGATTTTGTAACTGAAAGCACAAAGAGTAAAGCAAACTAAAGTGTGAAGAAGGACTTGGGCCCAACACAGAACAGAACTCTGCAAAGAAGAAATCCATGCATTAGGTTTTCAAAAGATGCCACATTTTCCTTTCTTCTCCAATTTTGGGGTGGTTTTTTTTTTAAGTTGATGATTTCTTTTTATAATTACTGAAATTTATCAATATGGTGATTAAATATTTTTTAGCATTTAAATAATACATATTATCCTCTCCCTACTTTAAACATAAACTATGAATCTTACTTAGCTTTATAAGCAGTATAATAGAAACTTGGGTGAGTACTGGAGTTGGAAATTTCATCTACAGTGTGTGTGTAACAGAGAAAGAGATCATTTGTATTGTTCCATAGGTTTCAGATTCTCAAAGATATCTATGACCAAAACAAAGGTAAGAACTACTCCTCTAGAAAATAAATGTATACATATAAAAAGAAAATCACCCATTTTTTCCTTCCAATGAAACTCTCCAACACTCTCTGCCATGGAGTTAATAATGATTGAAAGTGACCTGTTCGGTATTAAGGCTGTTAATCTTAACATGTAGGGACTGTTCATCTTCCCCCCCTGGAGTGGCTGGGGGATACTCACCACTGGAAACAGGCTGTCTTTGGTTAGCAGAGCAACATGCGGAGGGTACGTTAAAATATACATTCAAGTTTATGTAACTGTGAACTCTCACCTGTAACTCTTGTGATTTACGAGCTTGTTCCTGCTTGATACTGCTAATCATACTTTCTTTCATTTCATCCAATATAGAGTACAGACTATCAAATTCTTCATCTAATTCTGAAAGTATATTAGAAGAATTTTCCTGTATATAAAAAAAAGACATTGCTTTTACTCAAAAGCTATCAAATATTTTTTTAAGTTACTGATAAAGACTGAACTAGGGGAAAAGGGTTAATTTCAGAAAGAGTAAACAAAAACTCTAACGGAAAAAAATAGGCAATTTTAACATTTTCTGTTCCCATTCCAACATAATTACAGTCACATTTCTTCAGCTGCTTTACCATGCTTCAGTGGTTTTTCATTTGTGTTAATGAAATAGTGAGATGTACTTTCTATACTTTTGGAACTTGAAGTAGCTTACAGACTCAGTAGTTTAGAGACAAGTTTTTGTCCTCTGTGCAAATGTGTCAGTTACTAGGTGGGAAAGTGAGCACATTTGGGCCAGTGTATAGTTTGCTGTGCCTCCATCTATCCAACTTATGCATTCATCCAGTGTTTTGACAGCAGCAAAATGTCTTGAATAAAAAATAGTTTTAAAGCTTTTTCTAGTAAAAGATGTCTGTTCTAAATCTTGATTGCTTTTCTCTTCCAAGTGCCCATCAACAAATGAATGGATAGAGAAGCTGTGGCATAGTCACACAAATGAATACTATGCAGCACTGAAAAACAAGGCACTCATATAAATATTATACTAAATAGGTACCCTGGAGGATATTACGCATAGAATTTCTCTTGAATTCTTGTGAACTAAAAAATTCTAGTTTGTCTAATCAGTGGTAACATAACTTTATTTAGTATTTATCATAGTAACATTAACTTAAAATTTTAAAACTGTTTTAAAAATTTTATCTATACATAAAATGGTAAAATACTGCATATGTGAAGAATATGGTGAATACATATATTCGGGGGGGGATTACTGATTAAAGGAGAAAACAGAGTCATGTTATTATGGGTTGATTAGTAGCCATCAAAAAGATAAAGACTTTTAATCATAAAAACACACAATTGTGACTTTATTTAGAAATAATTTAGCAGATTTAAATAGTGAACCTGAGACTATGTTTGGCACCTTGATTATATATGGCTGGTATCCTTTTAAAAAAGTAGAAACAGGAAAAAGTCATGTAAAGACACAGAGGGAAGATGGTCATGCTAAAGTGGAGGCAGTGATTATTGTTATGTTGCCACTAACCAACCAATGCTAAGGTCACCATTAGGAAAGCCATGAAAATATTGCCTAGAGTTTTCAAAGAAGGTCTCTGCCAACATCCTGTACTCAAGACTTTGCGTTTTCAGAGCAATGAGAGCATAAATTTCTGTTTTTCAAGCCACCAGTCTCTAGTATTTTGTTTCAACAGCCCAAGGAAATTAATGCACTACCTCAGCCTCATAGAAAAAACAAAATTCTCATATTTCATTTTTAAAATAGATACATTTAAGTTATCTGTAATGCTGAAAAACAAAACTAAGCTATGCCATGAGTAATGCATCCTTTAATTAACTAGTATATTCTCTTTGTGCTTCTAAAAAGAGTATGAAAGACTGTCTGGTCCATTATGTCTAATAAGGCAGAGCCTAAACAGCAGGTCTTAACCTGTACCATGCATGACGTCATCAGTGAAGTTTTTAAATAAAATATTGCAAATATTTTTATTCAGTAACAACTCTAGGGACCTAGTCTGGGCATGCGGCATGGGTCTGATTTTTTTGTGCCTTTTAAAGATCTTCAATCTACTGTAAACACTTCACTTACATAATATATGTAGAACTTAAAAGACTAAGCACTTCCTTAATGGATTCTAAGAGATTTCTTCAGTGGAATTTTAGTGCTAGAAGGAATTCAGAAATTATCCAGTGATTAAGATTTCTTATCAAATTTTATAAACCCAAATACAGATAGGATACCTGTCCAGAGTCACACAGCTGGGTACCTGTAGGAGTGTCAACAAGGTTTTACTTTTAAAACAGTTAAAAAATAATTTTAAATTAAAATAATTCTACTTTTTTTTTTTAGATAATTCTACTTTTGACTTCCCTGATTTGCTTACTGTCCTGCTAAGCAGGACATGGCTATGTCAACAGAAAAGAAAATATTTAAGAAATCTCTAGTTAAGCATAAGCTACTTTTGCAGTAACTGTAAAACAGAAAATTCTCTCAAGGCATTTTTCAATTTAGCAGAGTTACTCAATTAAGGAAAGCAAACTGACATGGACTGTTGTTATGTGCTGTCAAGTAGCCTGTAACTCTTAGTGACAACAGCTCTAACACCTGCTCTGTCCTGAGCCAGTCTCACTGACTCTGACAAACCTACTCCCATTGCCCTAGTTACTGTATCCTTTCATCTCATCTGGGCTTTTCCTCTCCTGCACAGTCAGTCATTCACCCTTTCAAGCATGATATCCTTCTCCAAAGATTGGTCACTCCTGGCCACATGCCCAAAGTATGTGAGATGGAGATTCAAAACCCTAGCCTCCAAGGAGAAACTTGGCTACACCTTTTCTAAGACAGACCTATTTGTTTTCTTGGCAGTCCATGGTATGTTCAAGACTCTTCTTCAGCACAACTCAAAGGCATCAATTCTTCTACCATTCTTAGTCATTATCCAGCTCTCTGATGTGATTGTGAAGACAGTGGCCTGTATGAGGGGCACCTTAGTCTCTAGACTAACACTGTTGCTTCTCATTACTCTGGAGAGGTCTCTGACAGCAGATTTACCTAATGCAATTTGTCTTGATTTCTTGACTGCTAGTGCCAAGAGTACTGATTGTGGAGCTGAGCAAGTTTTAACTGTTAACATCCTCAATCTCTTCTATATCTATCATGGTGCTGCCAATTGGCCCAATGGTGAGAATGTTTGTCTTCTTGATGTTGAGTTTCAATCTATACTAAAGACTATAGTCCTTCACTTTCTGCATCAAGCACTTTAGGGTTTCTTTAGTTTGAGCAAGCAAGGTTGTATCATTTGCATAATGTAGGTTGCTGATGAGTCTTCCTCCAATCCTGATGCCACATTCCTTCTCCTAAAGCCCAGCCTGCTGAATGATCTGTTCTGCAAATAGACAGAAAAGGTATGGAGCCAGCAGGCATCCCTGACACACTCCCTTCCCAATTTTGAATGAGGCAATGTTTCTCTGTTCTGGTCTGAGGACTGCTTCCTGGTTCCAAGGATAGGTTTTGCATAAGCACAATCAAGTGTTCTGGGATTCCCATTCTCTTCAAGGTTAACCACAATTTGTTGTGATCCACACAGTCAAATGCCTTTGATTGCTCAATGAAACGTAGATAGAAATTCTTCTGGTACTCTTTGCTTTCTGCCAAGATCCATCTGAAACTGATGATAATGTCTCTAGTGCCATGACCTCTTCTAAACCCAGCTTGTATTTCTGGTCGTTCTCTGTAAATGTACTGTTTCAGTTGTTTTTGTATAATCTTCAGCAGGATTTTGCTTGCGTGAGATATTGAATGATAATTTCCACTGTGTCAGGTGACCTTTTTTTGGAATGGGAATAAGTATGGACCTCTTCCAGTCAGTTGGCCAGGTAGTTGTCCTATGATAACCAATATGGACAATCTATTATAATATCCTATGTCCAAAGTTTTACTTATGATATTTATAAAAACCAACATTGTACCAGTGGAGTCTCACCAAAACCAGCTGTCGTTACGCTGAATCACCTTTGATTCATAACGCCCCTATGTACAACAGCTCTGAACCCTGCTCTATACTGCGACAACCTATTATCTCTGACACACCTATGCCCATTACCCCAGTCAATGAATCAATACATTCCATTGAGGGCTGTCCTTTCTTGCACTGTCCCTTCCATTCTACCAAGCATGATGTCCGTCTCCAAAGACTGGTCACTCCTTGCAACATGACCAAAGTATGTCAGAAGATGCTTCAGAATCCTTGCCTCCAAGGAGCAAGCAGCCTGGTCTCACCCTCTCTAGGATGAATGTGTTTGTTCTCCTATCAGTCCATGTTATATTCAATATTCTTGGTAGGAATTTTATAAAAATGAAAGAATTTTTCAAAGAGAAGAACAAACTGGAGGGGAGGGGTGGGCAGGGAGAAAAATGCAACAATGAATGAACGGAAATCCAAAATCTCTGTAAATTGTCATTAAAATGAATAATAATAAAAGAAGAGAGAGAAAAGGAAAAAAATACTCTTCTCCAACACCAGAGCTCAAAGGCATCAATTCTCCTTCAATCATCCCTAGTCATTGTCCAGCTTTCTGACATATAGCAAGTAACTGTGAAGACGATGGCCTGGATCAGCCACACCTT
The DNA here is from genome assembly GCF_000299155.1 of Elephantulus edwardii. Lineage (NCBI taxonomy): Eukaryota > Metazoa > Chordata > Mammalia > Macroscelidea > Macroscelididae > Elephantulus > Elephantulus edwardii. The sequence continues at coordinate 11,799,149 of NW_006399802.1, read as the reverse complement.
ATTCTCCAAACTAACATCACTGCTCTTCAGTATGTAGGAGAGGTTTCTGACAGCAGACTTTTCCAATGCAATTTGTCTTCTGATTTCCTGGCTGCTACTACCCAGAGTACTGAGTGTGGGGCCAAGCAAACTGAAGCTGTTAACAGTCTGTCATGATGCTGCCAATTGGCCTAGAGGTAAGAATCTTCCTGCTGAGTCTTCCTCTAAGCCAGGTATTATATTTTTCCTCACAGAGCCCAGCCCAGCCTCCTGGATAATCTGTTCTTCACAAAGATTGAAAAGGTATGGAGATAGGACATATCCCTGGCCTACACCTTTCCCAACTTTGAACCATGCAGTGTCTCCTTGCTCTGTTCTGATTGCTGCCTCTTGGTCCAAGTATTGGTTTTGCATAAACACAATAAGGTGATCTAGGATTCCCATTCCAGTTTGCTGTGATCCATCCAGTCTTCCCATAGCCAATGAAACACAGACAATCGTTTTATTAGCTTATTTACAGTGGTAAGAACAAACTGAGTTAGAATATAATATGTGATCTGATACAATTAAATACCACATTAACCACTCAGTAACCATACGAATTTCGTCAAATAATTTCAATTCTTGGCCCTGTTTCTTCATCTGTTAAAAAAAACCCCAAAATTCCAACTCACATATTCTCTCCTCTCAACAGCCAATTGGCACTTACTGTCTCTTGTCTATTAACTCTCATTCTCCATCTTTAGTGGCAAGAGCGAACCTTCATATCCTTCTGTTTCTTGTTGGAGTCTAAGGTAAAGTTCTAACAATGATCAATCTGAAGAACAGTGTGCATCTATCTTCAGGTCTCTTCTTTCCAGATATCAAATGCAGTAATTCTCTTGTCAAGAGATGAGGAATTTCAGAACCACTGACTTCACTAACTTGAAGACAGTCAATTCACCATATTTTCCAATGAAAACATTAGTTAAAATGGTGAAAATCATAATCAATGAACTTTATTCACAATGAACTAGAAAATTTTCAAAAAATAATAAAGACAATATGGTCTAACAGTGTAAGAAGCAAGCAATTACAGAAATAAACCAAATAAACAACATAAGTTAACTTAGGCATATTTATGACAAAGAAGCACTAAATTATCCTGAGACCCTTTCACAATCGACATTTGACTACTTACAGTTTGCAGTCCTTCCCAACCTGGGAACCATATCTTTATGCCTTTCCTTTTAACTCTGTTGTTTCAATTTAATTTAGTACTAAAATTAGGTCTTTTATATTTTTCTTCCATGATATATTGTAAAAGAAATGCTTTACTTTTAAAATTTAGGGAAAGACACAACTTACTATTTATTAGAATTACAAATCAAGAGTAAGAAAAGTAAACACCAGAACATACTCCTACTAAGTAATATTTAAGTATTCATTTATCTTTTCAAATAATATCTTGCAGTGATAATAAAAATTTTTTTTACTTTTTCTGCTGGCATTTAAAATCTGCTTGCTCATAACTTAAAGACTTAATGGGGAATATTTATACTTCTGTTTGACCCAACAATCAATGACTGTAACATATTTCTACATATTCTTTATAAAGGATTCATACCTGAACTCCTTTTAATGTATGATTCAGTGTATCAATAAAGTTCTGAATTTCATCATTTTTATTTGCCAGAGTTGAAATAATCCTTTGTAGCGCTTCCTAGGATTAAAACAAAAAATAAACATATTCTATTTTTGGTTAAAAGGAGTAATTCTTACAACAATCATGTGTTAAATCCCTTACTTAGGAGTACACTGGGTGATATAGACGATTAAAGCTTCTCATTATTCAAAATTTATAAAGATTTACAGTTAGAAAAGACAGGATGTGCGTGTGTACTTTTTAAAAACTTTATTCCTAATATATAACTTAATCACCCTTACACCTTTCATGCCTTCAAACCACCATTTTGTCTCCTCGCTTTTACAGGTGAGAGTTACTCCTAGTCAGCTGATGGGAAATGAGGCGGGGCCTCTGCTCAGAGACAGGCTCACTTCTCTTAGACAGGGAAACACCTAGCTCTCAACCTCCACCTTCAAACTACCATTTGCCTCCTTGCTTTCAGCTCTTAGGGATCACCAATATTCAAGATGCTGTCAAATCATCATGACCTTCACCTAGAACAAGAGTGATGTCAAGGACCTGCCACTGAGCCACCACTGAGAGTAGAGAGCTGAAGATCTTGACTGCCCCACTCCACAAACTAAGCACAGTAGACAAAAGAAACACAGCTTACATTGATGACCTTTATCTCACACTGCTTCTGAGAAAGAGCAGAACAAAAGACTTCAGGAGAGAAAAAGTCATTAGGAGAATGTCCAACCCATGCTGTGCAAGAACACCAACATCACAGGGGAGTGGAGAAGGTAGTGAGTGGATAAAGGTGGGTAGAGGCCTGAGCCATCAAGCCAGAAATGGCTAGGGGAAGGGAGGTGCAAGGTGTTGGAGGGGGCAGGGAGAGGAAACTGAGCTGGATGCCAGCAGAGTAGAGGTAGGAGTGGGAACAACATATGTGTGCCTAAAGTGGTGGTGGGTGGGACCAACACCTGATCCATTATCTGAATAATGAGAAAAGTCTCTCATCTGCTCTTCTGGGAAAATTTCTTGTCTGTCAAATACTGCTTTAGAGTCGAGCATCCAAATTAATTAAGACAGTCTAGGGAGAAGGACTAGCCAACCACTCCCAAAGAAACAGGCCTCAGAAATCCTATGTACAATACAACACACCTAGTGTAAACTAGCAGATATGGCACCTGGGGCAGAATCTGAATCTTCTTTCTGTGAATGACAATGGAGGAGGAACAGCTGCAAACAGACACTACTGACTGGAATGTGCAGTGTGAGAAGTATGAATGTAGGAAAACTGGAGATTGTTAAGGAAGAAATGGAAAGCATAAATACTGACATAGTAGGCACTGGCAAAATGAAATGGCATGGGACATTTTCAGTCAGATCTACTAGGCTGGAAGAGAAAACATGAGGAAAAACTGGGCCACATTCATAGCTGAAAAGACCTACATCTTGGAATACAATGTTGTGAGTGACAGGATAGTATCCATATGCATACAAAGAAGACCCATTAATATCACTATCATTCAAATATATGCATCAACAACCAGGGCCAGACAGAAGGAAATAGACCACATCTACCAATGTTTGCAGTCAGAAACTGATCAAACTGAAACCAAGATACTTTGATAATAATGGGTGATTGGAATGCAAAAGTTGGGAACAGGGAAGAAGGGTCAGTAGTAGGAAAGCATGGAGTTGGTGACAAGAAATGAGGCTGGAGACAGAATGATAGAATTCTGGACAATCAATGACCAATTTACTACAAATGCTTTTTATAAGAAATATAAATGGCGACTACACCCATGGACTTCACCTGATGGTCTACACAGGAAATAGACTGAGCTGTGGAAGGATATCATGAATATCATTCATGAAGAATGCAAAAAGTCATTACAAAGAAATAGGAGAAAGGTTGGACGTCAGAAGAGATTCTGAATATTGCGATTCAATGCCAAGAAGTCGAAGCAAAGAGAAGGAATCAAGAAGTTAAGGAGCTGAACCAAAGACTTTAAAGGGCATTTCAGGAAGCAAAGTACTATAATGAAATATAGAAGGAGGTGGAGTAGGAAAGTAAAAAAGGATGAGCTCACTTGCCTATTCTTAAGCTGAGGGAATTGAAGAACAAATTCAAGACTCAAGTTGCAATACTTAAGGATGCTAAAGGCAGAATGTTAAATGACCCAGGAAGCATCAAAAGAAGATTGAAGGAGTACACAGACTTACTATGCCTAAAAGAACTGGCCAACACAGAAGAACTTCGTGAAACAATGTATGATCAAGACGCAATGGTGATGAAGGAGAAGTTCAAGCTGCTCTGAAGGAAATGGTATAAAAAAGGCCCCAGGAATTGATGGAATACCAACTGACATATTTCAGCAAAAAGATGCTTTCCTGGAGTTGGCCAACTGACTGGAAGAGATCTGTATATATCCCCATTCCAAAAAAAAAGGTGACCCAAAAGAGTATGGAAGTTATTAAACAATATCAGTAATATTGGAACAGTACATCAGCAGAGAACTGGCAGACGTGCAGACTGGTTTTAGAAGAGGCCATGGCTTAAGAGACATCATCAACCAATGTTAGATGGATTTTGGATGAAAACAGACAGTCCCAGAGGAAGGCATTTGACTGTGTGGATCACAACAAATTGTGGCTAACCTTGAGAAGAATGGTGATTCCAGAATACTTAATTGTGCTCATGCAAAACCTATACTTGGACCAGGAAGCAGCATAGTTAAAACAAAGCAAAGATCACTGCAAGGTTCAAAATCAGGAAGAGAGTGAGTCAGGGATGCATTATGTCTCCATACCTTTTCAATCTACATGCAGAAGAGCTCATTCCAGAGGCTAGACTTTATGAGGAGGAATGTGGCATCAGGACTGGAGGAACAGGACTCATCAACAACATACATTATGTAGATGACACAACCTTGCTTGCTCAAATTGTGGAGGACATAAGGCATTTGCTACAGAAGGCCAAGGACTATAATCTTCAATATGGATTGATTTCAGCTCAACATCAAGAACACAAAGATTCTCACCACTGGGCCAATTGACAGCTTCATGACAGAGAAGAGACTGAGACTGTTAATAACTTTAGTTTGCTTGGTTCCACAATTAATACTCCTGGTATCAGCAGTCAGGAAATCAAAAGATGAAATTCATTGGGAAATTCTGTGGTCAGAGACTTCTCTAAGAGTAACGAAAGAGCAATGATGTGAGTCTAGAGACTAAGGTGTACCTTAGACTCAGGCCATGGTCTTTGCAATTACTTGCTATGCATCAGAGAGCTGGACAATAACTAAGGATGATAGAAGAAGGACTGATATCTTTGAGTTGTGGTGCTAGAGAAGAGTGTTGAACATACCATGGACTGTCAGGAGGTAAAAAAGGGGCCTGTCTTGGAGAGGACAAAATCAGGCTGCTTCTTGGAGGCAGGATTTTGAAGCTCCGTCTTACATACTTTGGGCATGTGGCCAGGAGGGACTCGCCTTTGGAGAAGGACATCATGCTTGGAAGGGTAGAGGGACAGCATAGGAAAAGACAACCCAGAATGAGATAGAGTGACTCAGTGATTGGAGAAATGGGGGTAGGTGTGTTGGAGACAAAAAGACTGACTCAGGAATAGGGCAGGATTCAGAGCTAATGTACACTGGGTCACTATGAGTTGCAGGCAACTAAAAGACATTCAATCAGGAATCATTCTAGGTACAGCAGTAGCTGCTGTTACTGTGTAACATCAAGTTGGAACTGACCCATAGCTAACCCCTCTGCTGGGTTTTCAGAAGCCAGTAGAGAGAAGATTGCTCATCCTTCTCCCATGGAGCAGATGGTGGGTTCAAATTACCTGCCTGTGGGATCACAGCAGAGCTTCGTTCCATTAGACAACCAGAGCTCCCAAGTAAAGTAGTTGTTGCTGTTGTTTTAGGTGCTGTTGAGTCAAATATGACTCACATGAAAAAAAGATCTGAACCCTGTTCTATCCTGTGGCATCCTCATACCTCCTGAAACACAAGGGCCCACTGCAGCAGTCACCATGTCAATCCACCTGGTTTCGAGTCTTCTTCTCCTTCACCAACCCTCCACCCTTTCCAACATCATGTCCCTCTCCAAGAATAACCCTTACCAACAACATCCTCAAAGTATGTAAGGTGAAGCCATCACTCTTGCCTTCAAAAAGCACTCTGGCTGCATGCTCTCCAAGATGTATCTGTTCTCTTGGCCATCCATGGGATGTTCAGACACTACAGCTCAAAGGTGTCAATTATTTTTCTGTCATCCTTACTCAGCTCTCAGATGCATAGTGATAGGAAAGATTATGGCTGAATCAGGCGCACCTTAATCCTCAAACTGACATCATTACTCCTCAAGAATTTGGAGAAGTCCCTAAGTGAAGATCTTCCTAGTACAAAGTTTCTCCTTATTTCCTGACTGCTGGTACCAAGGGCATTAATTGTGGATCCAAGTAAGATGAAGACATTGACAGTTTCAGTCTCCTCTCTATCGACCATGACACTGCCTATTGGTCCAGGAGTAAGAATCTTTATTTTCCTTGACATTGAGATACAATCCATAATACAGGCTGCATTCCCTGCTATTTTGCAACAAGTACTTCGAGTCCTCCTTACTTTCAGCAAACAAGGTTGTGTCATCTGCATGACGTAAGTTATTAATGAGTCCAGCTTCTTGGATAATACGCGTACAAGGAAGTTCAGTGAAGACCACTATCATTCAAATATATGCACCAACAACCAGAGCCAAGGAAGAGGAGATAGAAGATTTTTACCAACTTTTACAGTTGGAGATTGATCGAACATGCAATCAAGATGCACTGATAATAATGGGTGACTGGAACACAAAAGTCGGGAACAAAGAAGAAGATTCAGAAGTTGGAAAACATGGACTCGGTGACAGAAATGGAGCTGGAGAGAGAATAATCGAATTTTGTACAATCAATGATTTATTCATAGCAAATACATTTTTTTATTATTTTATTAGTGTCTGTGTGTGTGTGTGTGTGTGTGTATGTGTGCGCGTGCTCGTGTGTGCGTACCGTCAAATCGGATCTGACTGGTACAGGAGGAGATTGTCCCTCCTTTCCTGGCAGAGCATCTGGTGGATTTGAACCATGTGCCTCTGGAATTACAGTGCAGCTTCCTGCCACTAGGCCACCAGAGCTCCCCTGGAAATACATTTTTAAGAGATATAAACGCAGGTTAAATACCTGGATTTCACCTGATGGTATGCATAGGAATCAGATCGATTACATCTGTGGAAGGAACCGCTGGAGAAGCTCAATATCAGCTGTGAAAACTAGGCCAGGAGCTGATTGTGGAACAGACCACCAACTACTCATATGC
>NW_006399802.1:11788424-11790094 GCF_000299155.1 Elephantulus edwardii | reverse complement strand
GATTGGCACAGGACAGCGGAGTTTAGGGCTGTTGTACATAGGGTCGCTATGAGTCGCAAGCGACTCGATGGCACATAACAACAACAACATACAGACTGAATAAATATGGAGAGAGAACAACAATCCCGGTGCACTCCTTTCCCAATTCCAAACTAGCAAATGCTCCCCTGCTCCATTCGTACAACAGCCTTTTGGTCCAGGTATAGGTTCCACACAAGCACAATCAAGTGTTCTAGACTTCCCACTGTTCTCAATGTCTGCCACAATTTGTTATGATTCACACAGTCAAATGCTTTTGTATAGTCAATAAAGCAAAAAGAAACCTTCTTGCATTCCTTACTTTCAGCCAAGATCCATCTTCCATCAGCAACGATATCCTTGGTGCCATGGCCTCTTCTGATTCCTGCTTGAACTTCTGGCAGTTCCCTATCTATGTACTGTTTCAGACATTTTTTAACGATCTTCAGCAGTATTTTGCTTGCATGTGATATAAATGATATTGGTTTCCACATTCAGTTGGATCACCTTTCTTGGGAATGGCAACAAATACGGACCTCATCCAATCTACTAGCCAGATAGCTGTCCTCCAAATTTCTTGTCACGGACTGATGAGTGCATCCAAGGTGTATCTGTTAACTGAAACAAGTTAACTGGTATCTCATTAACTCCTGGGGCCTTATTTTTTGACAGTGCCTTCACTGCAGCTTTTACTTCCTCCTCCATTACCATTGCAGAGATCAGCAAAAATGATAGATAGTCTCAATAGTATAAACTGACACAGTGACTACAACAAGAAGTTTCAAAACAGCAACAATGGTGCGGATGGGGCAGGGCCAGCAGGGTTCTGTCAGTGTCAAATAGTGTCAGCAGGAGTCTGAACCGACTCCACATCACCTCACATTTCAGAATTTCATCCCTCTGAATTCGCATCAGTTCAGTTTGGCAACAAAGCCACCATCTATTAACAAAGTCACAATTCTTATGTTTCAGATTGGATTAAAACTTTCTTTCCTGACTCTTCTGAGGTTGGGCTTTGAAATCATCTATTCAATTCATCATTTCTTACATTAGATTTAGCTACACCACATTGAAGAGCAAGTCTGAAACTCTTCAAGTTAGAAAATTAATAAAGAAGACTGAAGGATGGATGCCCTAAAATTGTGGTGCTGGTGAAGAGTATACCATAGACTGTCAAAGGAACAAATAAATCAATTTTGAAGGAAGTGCAACCAGAATGCTCCTTAGAGTTAAGCCTGTGAAATGTCATATATTCTACTTTGGGCATGTTGTCAGGAAGGGCCTGTCCTTGGGGAAAAGAACTCATGTTGGGAAAGGTGGAGAGCTAGTGGTTAGTGGGAAGGCCCTTGTGAGATGGCTAATGCAGTGTATACAACAATGGGTCTGAGAATGACACTGATCATGACAATGGTGTCTGATAGGGCAACATTCACATCTGTTCACAGGGTTAAGTCAGTCAAATGGACTGCACTTAATAAAACCAACACAAGATGAAATGCTCTCATGCTGTTTTTATCATCAAGAACAAATCTTCCGGGTACACATCCTTCTTCACTTCCAATTTCTTCCTTACATTTATCGTTGTTGTTGTTGTTGTTATGTGCCATCGAGTCATTTGCGACTCATAGCGACCCTATGTACAACAGCCCTAA
>NW_006399802.1:11785797-11787449 GCF_000299155.1 Elephantulus edwardii | reverse complement strand
CCTTTGCATAATCAACGAAACACAGATAGACATTCTTCTGGTATTCTCTGCTTTCAGCCAAGATCCATCTAACATCAGCTACAATATCCCTCGTATATTTATTAGTAATTATAAATATGTACTGACTTCATGCTTGATCAAGTTCAGACTGGAAAGTTGGTAGAAAAACCTTCAATTTCATCTTTGGCACTAATGCATAAACCTGAACAGACATATTAACTGGTCTTCCTGGTAGGCATATGGATATTATCCTATCACCGTCAGCAATGTAAGTCAGAACATATCTTGAAATGTCCTTTTTACCAGTGAATGCCATGTCATTCTTTTTCTATTTGTCATTCTCAATCTAGTAGATCATATGGTTGTCTGATTCAAAACGGCATTTTCATGAGTTCAGTTCTGTTCACTAATGCCCAAGATTTCTATTCTCAAATGTTCCATTTCATTTCTACTTCCAATTTTCCTAGGTTAATATTAGTACTGTCCACGTTCCAATTAGTAAAGAGTACATACAGCTGTGACTTCTCATTCTGAATCATGCCACATCATGTCCTAATGAAGATCCTTAAAGCTTCAGTCTATTGACTTCATTAAGGTTGATTTTACTTTAATGAGGGAGCTCTGGTGGGTGAGTGGTAAGGAGATGTGCTGCAAGCAGCCCAAAGGCAAATGGTTCGCGTCCACCAGCTGCTCTGCAGGAAAAAAGACGGGTGATTTCCTCTTGTATAATTTAACAGCCTCTGAAAACCCATTGGAGGGTCAACTGTAAGTGAATTCCAACTCAAGAGCGCATAACAACTACTACTTTAAGGGGCAGCTCTTTTCCTGCTGTATCCTGAGAGCCTTCTAACCTGAGGAGCTTACCTTCCAGCTCTGTATCAGACAACTTTGCACCGTTATCCATAAAGTTTTCACTGGCCACATTTCTTTAGAAGTAGATTACCAGGACTTTTTCCTCATACATCAGTGCCTGGACACTCCACTGAAACTTCTCTACTTTCCAGTATTTCAAACATTGGTGCAATCCCTTCCAGCATCATAGAAACAAGAATATCACTACAATATGGTAAACAACAGGTAAGTGGTAGCAGCATGTCATAATCCTGATCAAAACTTGGGTCTCTTTTAGCATTCTCTCCCCAATAAAGTGTGTTCGCAGTTGCAGGCCAGAAAGCTAGTCTGTCATAATTTTCCCCTCTCTCATTTATGTTCTATACATCATTTCTACAGATTATGCCTTCTGTAGCAAAAGGGAAGAACCCACTTGGCATTTATCAAGCTTAACGAACTAAAAAACAAGTTAAAGCTGCAAGGTGCAATACTTAGGACAATACTTAAGAATACAACAGGCAATATTCTGAATGATCCAGGAAGCATCAAAAAAACAGAAGGTACACACAGAGTCACTGTACCAAAAAGAATGGGATGGCACCGATTTTTTTTCATGAAGTAGCATATGATCAAGAACCAATTATAAGGGAGTTCTGATGGTTTAGTGGCAAGAAGCTGCAATGCAATTCCGAAAGCGCTTGGTCTGAATCCACCAGATGCTCCACTGTAGAAGGAAAGGCAATCTCCTTCTGACCAGCTGTATCAGATTCAATGGTACACACACACACACACACACACACACACACACACACACACACACA
>NW_006399802.1:11776111-11785697 GCF_000299155.1 Elephantulus edwardii | reverse complement strand
AACATTTAAAAAATTTTAAAGAGAGCCAATTATCATAAAGGAGGAAGTTCAAGCTGCTCTGAAGGAACTGGCAAAAAAAAAAAAATAAGGCCCCCGGAATCAATGAGATACCAACTGAGATAGTTCAACAAACAAATGCAGTCCTGGATGTGTTCACCAGTTTGTACCAGTAAATCTGGAGAAAAGCTACCTGGCTAACTGTCTGGAAGAGATTCATGTTTATTCTCATTCCCAAAAAAGGTGATCAATCCTACAGACTGTGGAAATTATCAAACAATATCCCTAGTATCATATGCAAACAAACTTTTATTGAAGATTATTAAAAAAAGAAAGACTAGAACAATACATTAACAGAGAACTGCCAGAAATACAAGCTGGGTTTAGAAAATGCCGTGGCACTAGGGATATCATTGCTGTCAGATGGATCTTGGCTGAAAGAAAAATACCAGAAGGATGTCTGTTTGGTTTTTATCAGCTTTGCAAAAGCATCTGTGTAGATCACAACAAAGTGTAGCTAACGTTAAGAAGAATGGGAATCCCAGAAGACCTAATTGTGCTTATGCAAAACCTGTATCTAGACTAGGAAGCTGTTGTCTGAACAGAGCAAGAGAACACTCTATGGTTTAAAATCAAGAAAGGAGTGTGTCAGGGATGTATTCTTTCTCCATTCAATCTATATGAGAAATACATCATTTGAGAGGTTAGACTTTATGAAGAAGAATGTGACATCAGGATTGGAGAAAGTCTCTCAACAGCCTGCATTATACAGATGACACAACCTTGCTCGCTGTAAATGAGGAGGACTTGAAGCATTTGCTTACGAAGGTCATGGACTGCAGCCTTCAATGTGGACTGCATCTCAACATCAAGAAAACAAAGATCCTTAACACTGGGCTAAAAGGCAGTATCACAATACATGGAGAAAAGTTTGAAGTTGTTAATGACTTCATATTGCTTGAATCCATAAACAACATTCTTGGCATTAGCAGTGAGAAAAATCAAAAGATTAGTTGCACTGGGAAACTCTGCTGTTAAGGATCTGTCCTGAGTGCTAAAGAGCAACAATGTCAGTTTAGAGATAAAGGTGCGCCTGACTAAGGCCATGGTCTTCTCAAGTGCTTGCTATGCATTTGAGAGCTGGACAATGACTAAGAATCAATGTCTTTGAGTTGTGGTACTGGAGAAGAGTACTGCTCATACCATGGACTGCCAAGAGAACAAAAAATCTGTCTTGTAGAGGGTGAAGTTGAGTTGTTCCTTGGAGCCAAGGATTGAGAAGCTCCATCTCACATACTCTAGGTATATCACCGAGAGAAACCATTCCTTGGAGAAGGACATCATGCTTGGAAGAGTAGAGGGTCAGAGAAGAATAGGAATAACCTGGATGAGACGTACTGACATAGTGACTGTGACAACGGGGTCAGGTGTGACAGAGATGGTGGGGCTGGCCCAGGACAGGGCTAGGTTCAGAGTCACTGTTCATAGGGTCACTATGAGTTGCAGTTGACTCAATGGCATATAACAACAAAAACAAGTAGTCTAGAAATATTAGTACTCAGTCCAAGCCCTCATCATATATTAAACTATATCTTACAAAAGTTATGAATTAGTCTCTGAGTTATTCTTTATCCCCAATTACCAGATCTCAATAATATAGGCATGGCAGTATCTGGAAGCCAGAGTGACATCCACTTCCTAAACAACATGCCTCCGGAAACTATGAACTTTGATAAATATTGGTAACTGTAGAGGGGCTTCAGGTCTTTTGTTCAGGTCACTATGAGTTGTGCTCAACTCGAAGGCAATCAACAAAACAACATGGTAACATTATTCCCTTGCTTAACATTCTCTAGTAGCTCCCTGTTGCTCCTTAGATAAAATCTAAAATCTTTAAAACTATTTGTAAGGTCCCAAAGGTTCTTCCCTCCTATCTCACCTGCTTCATCTAAGATTACTTCACTACACTGAAGTAACCTATTTACTTACTTATTACTATTTACTTACTTATTTACTATTTACTTACTACTCCAGCCACAGTAACTTAATTGAATTTCTCTAAATGCTTTGCTTTCTTCCTAGACTTTTTACATGACAATTTCTATGCTTATGAACACTGTTCTAAAATACATGCATAACATACTGGTAAACAGCCTTCTGAAAGAATAGACTGAGCCATGGCTCTTTTACTTAAAAAATCACAAGATGGGGGAACTCTGGTGGCCTAGTGGCAAGAAGCTGTACTGTAATCCCAGAGGTACACGGTTCAAATCCACCTGATGCTCTGCCAGAGAAGGAGGGAAAATTTCCCTCCTGTACCAGTCAGATCTGATTTGACGGTACACGCATAATAAATCAATTAAAAAAAAAATCACAAGATGAATGAGTACAAAGATAACTTTCATCTGCTCCATTTACCAGAAAGGATGCCTATAAAATGCTCAGATTTCAACACATATCTCAAGTCTCCTGCTACCTTCCGAACAGTGATGGATACAATGGGGGTAATATAAAGGATGTGAAGCTTATATATTTAGGTAATATAAGTCTGGAAAACTACAGATAATTCTGTAAAGTCTCAAATAGTTATGACTAAATCTTACGGCATTCAATTACTGCTCAGTGATATATGTAAGGTTTCATTAGCCAAATATTTTTTTAAGGGTCACCAGGTCCTAGTTTAGCTTCTCCTGGAAGCTCTTCTGAAAGCCATTTTCATCATGGGAGACCCGGCTAGTATTTGAAATATGGTTGGCATAGCTTCTCACATCACAGAAAAACACAACACATCATCATACAATAAAATGACAGATGAACGGTGGTTCGCATGGTAGGAACTATCAATCCTGTAAAATAGAAGCAAACACAACAACCTGTGACCCAGACTTCTAACTGGTTCATTGCAATCTGATCCTCTGCTGAGATGCTTCCTTGCATTTCTACACAAGATATACTGAATCACAACTTATATATTATGCTTACATAGGAATTTGAGGAAGATCTTATTTGAAGATTCTAATTCTGTATATCTAGGGTAGAAATCCTCTTGGCAGAGGTCAAAATGGAACCAATTGGCAGCCCTAAGTTAAGAATGACAGCTAATATTTTCATCGTCTTAAGTACCAAGTACTATCTTAAGTTCTTTATATATAAATTTGTAACAGCTAATGTTTTCATATTAAGTGCCAAATACTAAGTTTTATATATATGTATGTATTCAGTTAATCCCCAGGATACACCTATGAAATAGAATAGTATAATCCTCTCCATTTAAGAGAGGAAACCCAGGGGCATCATTAATGTTTAAGTAGTTTGCCTAGGATCTCAAAACTAATACATGTTAGAACAAGGATTTTCATGAACGAAGTCTGAGTCTTGAGTCTGTTTTCTGATCTATTACACTGTACTAATTTATTTGCTATACAAAAATATTTGATTGTGTTGATCATAACAAACTATGGCTAACATTGAGAAGAATGAGAATCCTGTAACATTTAATTTTGCTCATTTGAAAACTATACCTAGACCTAGAAGCTATTATTATCTGATTGGAAGAAGGTAATTCTACATGGTTTAAAATTAAGAAAATTGTGCATCAAGGTTGTATCCTCCAAACATATTCAATCTATATGCTGAGAAAATCATTCAACAAGGCAGCCTCTATGAAAAAGAATGTGACATAAGGAATGGAGGAAGAATCAACAAACTATTATGCAGTTAACACAACTTTGCTTGCTGAAAGTAAGGAAGACTTTAAACACTTCCTATAGAAAATCAAAGACTATAGCCTTTAATAGGATGGACTGCATCTCAACATCAAGAAGACTAAAATCCTCACCACTGGACAAATAAGGGACATCATGATGGAGAAATGCCTGTAAATGTCAATGGTTTCTTCTTGCTGAGGTCTACAATCAACACCATTAGTGTCAGCAGTCAGGAGATTAGGAAATGTCCTGCACTGGGAAAGTCTGCTGTTAGGAACCTCTCCAAATTACTCAGGAGCGATTATGTCTGTTTCAAGATTAAGATGCATCTGATTCAGGCCATGATCTTTTCAATCACTTGCTATGCATCTGACAATTTGAGAATGAATAAGGATGACAGAAAAATTGGTCCTTTAGGGTTCTGATATTTGAGAAAAATACTGTATATCCCAGGAGAGAAAAAAGAGGTATGTATTTGAAAAAGTGCAGCCAATGTAGTTGTTGGAGGCACAGATGGCAAAGATTCACCTCACAAACTTCAAGCATGTTGCTTGGAGAGGTTATTACTTGGAAAGGGACTTCATACCTGGAAAGGTGAAAGATCAGCAAAAGAGAAGACGACCCTCAATGAGATGGATTGACATGGTGACTGCAGTAATGGGCTCGAGTATTTTGAGATGATGAGGATGGCACAGGATAAAGCAGGGCTCAGTTCACTTGTTCACAGAACTGCTATCAGTCTTACTCTACTCAACAGCAACTACCAACAAATAATAAGGTGTCAATCAGAAATTCAATGAAAAAAAGAAATAAAAATATTTAAAGGAATCAAAAGGACTTATTTTACTTTAAAATTAAGGGGGGAAAACCCCAACCCAGGAACCAGCCAACAAAATTATTTTAACACACACTACTTTGCCAGATACAGAGCAAAGGATCTATATATTTGCAGGGGTAGGACTTTTGAAAATGGCTTTTCTAGGCTTTGCCTTAGCTCCTTCTGGGGGTATGGTCTAAATGCCTCAACTGCAGACACACATTCACCACAGATCAACATCTTCTCTATCAGCAGTAGCTGTGGAGCCAACATAAGAGGGAGAACTGGCCAGACTGTAGAGACACTGGTGAGGTATAGCCTGAAGGAGCCCTGGAGACAGAGCCAGGGTTAAAGATTCTGCTGCTGAAAGATGGGAGGAACAGCTGACTAAGCTTGCTAAACAAATGAGGAATCCAGAGGCTTCTTGCATTTTGCTGCTGGGCTGAACCTGGACTTCTACTTGTTGAATGAGAAACTGTCTAAACTGACTGAAGGATCATGTCTTGTTAGGACGATACTTGCTGGACGAGACCTGCACTTTCACTGCATGATACATTTCCCCCTACTCCACCCCTCAAATTATTTACTATGAGAAAATTCAAGTTAATGAGTCAATCTGCAATGAACATCAAATCCAGTGATGAGAAGTATGGACAGAAGCTTGGCAGGCCATCTCTGACCTTGAAGCTATGTGACTGGTACTTTGGATGTTACTGATAGAAACAATTCTCCTTTTAGATGTGTTAACAGTGTCAGGCTCAGCCTTCCCCACACTGCATTTGCTCCTTCTGCACTATTCTTTTTTTGTTTTGTTTTATTAAATTTTATTAATTTTAATGAACATTTACAGAGATTTTGGGTTTCCATTCATTCATTGTTGCACTATTCTGCACTCAATATTCTTACATAAGCATCCCATGAATCTAAGAACATAATGGCTTTGGCTTTCTTCTTCTTTTGTGTGTGTGTGTGTGTGTGTGTGTGTGTGCGCGCCGCGCGCGTGTGTGTGTGCTATTGAGTGGGATCCAACTGGTACAAGAGGAGATTGCCCCTCTTTCTCCAGCAGAGCATCTGGTAGATTCCAGCACAGCCTCTTGCCACTAGGTCACCAGAACGCCCTTCTTTCTTCATTTTGAAATGGCATGAATCCAGTGGGATTTGTATTCAACAGAAAAATTCTGCCAACTTGAGGCTCTGAAGTTATGACTCAAAGCCTCTTGTCCTTAAAACAATGTGGCAGAAAACCAACACAGCCAGGCTCACATGTTACCCTGAATTAGAAGGTGTCAAAAGCTGTGTGGTTATAATTAGGAAAACAGTCTGACATATGGGTATTCTCCTAGCATCTACACAGATTAAGAGAAAATTTGAGTCAAATTCTACACCAGTGTAACAGACAACTGAGATGCACAAATCTAGAACCACTATAAAACCCACTAAAACTCAACTCATCACCATCAAGTCAGAACCATCAAAGCCGACCCTCCAGTAGGTTTTCAGAGGCTGTAATTTGCACAATAGACTGCCTACCTCTTTTCCATACAAAAACCACAAGTGGATCTAAAATCGATTAAAGTCAAACATATTACTGTAAAAGCAGTTAATATTTAAGCATTCTTTATCAGGCACAGACTCAAGCACAGTGGCAATGGTGAAGAGAGTATAAAATCAAGCCATGTTTCATGTTATACACAGGATTTCAACGATTCAGGGGTGACTCAATAACACCTAATAACAACCTAAGATAAAGACATGCTAAGCTATTAACAAAGTATCATTTTAACTGTCAACAACAGACAACAAAAAGTAGCCAGTCTTCTTCTTATTTTGTTGTTGCTGTTGTTAAAGAGGACTAGTAAAGAGAAGTACAAAACTAAAGTCATGAAGCTGTCAACTGGCAGTCAGGATTCATATGTAGGGCACTGCCTCGAATACCTGTGCTTTCACACCACCTTATGATGCTGCTTATGATGTTGAGGACTCTAGAAACGTTAAGATTTCTGCAATCAGAGCAAAGGGGATCAGTGAAACCAGCATGGAGCATTCTTAGAAGATGCAAGGTACCGCCAAGAATGAGACTACATCCATTGCCTAATTAAAACTTCTCCTTTAAGTATTAAGAATTGAAATTCAGGAAGCTCTAGCTAGATAGTAGTATCCAACCAGGAGCTCTGGCGGCTCAGCAGTAAGACCTGCCAACCCAAAGGAATGTTGTTCAAAATCAACTGTTTCTCGTTGGAGAAAGACGGCCAATTCCATACTGTGTGATTTACTGACTCTGAAAATGTGTTTGAAGGTCAGCTATGATTCTGTTCCAACTTGATGACACATAACTGTTTGTCTCAACAGGAGCAACTCTATCTTACTGGACTTTTACCTCGCTCCCCCTCCTGAGATAAGCAAGCCCTCTAAGACAGGTAGGCATACCAGACTAAGACAGAAGAAAGCCCAAAACTAAGATAACAGGACCTCTGGAGGGGCAAAAAGCTCCAGGGTGACACTGCTGAACCTGTTATGCTATCCCCAAGTTATCTGCCCCCGTCTAGCAATCCAAGGACACAAAAATAAATACCAGGGCTTCCCCCTTGTTTGGAGTCAATGATGCACTGAAAGCCTCAGCCCACTGTCACAGAGTCAAATACTAACATCTCATCTGCTCCACATTCAGCTCTGGTTGTTTCTGAACCTAGCAGCTAAAGGAAACTTTCAATAACAATGTAACAGACACCATTTAACAAGATTAGGTGTTATTCAAGGCGCTGAGGATAAAGGACTCCTGGCAAATTAGGGAATTTGATAAACATAAAATGGCTAATTGATGGAAAACTACACCCTCTCCCATAGTGAATGCTTCACATATACAAATAAAACAGAAATGATCCATAGGGATAAAAATCTACTACCAGTAACAGAACTACTGGATAATACTGCCTTTCCATCCGGAGCTTAGCTGTAAGGTAACAAGGTAGGAGACACTCCCCCACTCAGGATTTCCGGGACTGCAGTGTCTAAGAGGACGATGAGCAACCTTGTGCCAAGGCCACTGAACTGTTTCACTGGCTGGAGGTTCCAGGGGAAGCTCATATTTTGCCGAGGAAACTAGAGATTCTGCCATCTGATGGAGGGTGTGGAAATAGAGGAGGCAATGGGTATTCTCCAGCACCATTGGAGAGGTAGAAATAGAATCTTTGTGAAGGACACCTGAGCAATACGGTTTTTAAAAAAGTTTAAATCTATATATACAATGACTCAGTTATTCCATTTAGACTAATTTATTCTGTATCTAAATGATAAGGTTGTAAGTAGAGACTTTGCTACAGAGATGTTTATCCCAGTATTACTTTTAGTTTACATGATTGTTATTGTTGCTATTGAGGGCCATCAAGTCACCTACAACTCACAACAACTCTATCAACGAAGAACAGACCCGAGCTTTGGCCCATCCTGTGCTGTCCTCACCATCTCACATCCTCAAGCCCACTGTTGGTAGTCACTGTGTGAATCCTTATTGCTGAAGGTCTTCTTCTCTTGCAAGGAAGAAGGGAGAAGTGGCTGGGGGCACTACACCTTTTCGTTCTCAGCTAGCCATAGTTGTGGATACCGTCTTCTGGGTTCCCACATCATGTCGCTGCCTGTTTAGAATAGCCACACTGCATGTTTATGGTTCTGGGTTCTGTTAACCTTCTTATTCATTGTTACCATTCAGTGTCTTCCTTCAGTCAGTGCTGGAAGTACTTTATCTTTTTTCCCCCTTCATATTTTAATTGGTTCGCATGTTGTTGTTATGTGCCACTGAGTTGCTTGCAACTATAGCGACCTATGTACAATAGCTCTGAAGCTGGTTCTATCCTATGCCAGTCTCACCACCTATGACACACCTACCTCCATACATACCCCCAGTCACTGTGTCAACCATCTCATCCGGGTCTTCCTCTCCTGTCCTATTCCTCCATGCTTCCAAGCATAATGTCCTTCTCCAATCATGAGTATATTTTGTGCCTTGTGTATGTACAATGTGATTTATACAAGCATTTCTTTTCTTTTTAAACTGTTTGATTAAGAATTATCATCTGTATCTGTTATCTTTATTTTTTCGTATCGTAAGTGTACAGCTTATGAACTGTTCAATTCATCATCTAGACATCCTTTCTCCATACATAAACAATCTGCTTGCTGAAAAAAATCACTCGAGAAGCTGGACCTTATGAAGAAGAATGTATCATTAGGATGATTTCTACCAACTTATACAGTCGGAGAGCGATCAAACATGCAAACAAGATCTTTGATAATAATGGGTGACTGAAATGCAAAAGTTGGGAACAGAGAAGAAAAATCAGTAGTTGGAAAACATGGACTTGGTGAAAGAAATGAAGTTGGAGATAGAATGATTGAATTTTGCATAATCAATGACTTACTCATTGCAAATACGTTTTATAAGAAAAGTAAACGCAGGTTATACACATGGATTTCACCTGATGGTATGCATAGGAATCAGATCTATTACATTTGTGGGGGAAACTGCTGGAAAAGCTCAATATCAGCTGTGAAAACAAGGCCAGGAGCTGACTGTGGAACAGACCACCAGCTACTCATATGCAAGTTCAAGCTGAAGCTGAAGTAAATTAAACGGAATCCATGGGAACCAAAATATGACTTTGAGTTCATTCCACCTGAATTTCAGAACCATCTCAGGAACAGGTTTGAAGCCTTGAACACTAATGAGCGAAGACCTGATGAGTTGTGGGAGGATGTCAAATGTATCATCCAAGAAGAGTGCAGATGGTCATTTCAAAAACAGAAGAGAAAAAAAGAAAAGACCAAAATGGCTGTCAGAAGAAACTCTGAAGACTGCATTGAAGGGCAGAGAAGCCAAAGCACAAGGAAGAATTCAAGATACTAAAGAGCTGAACAGAAGACTCCAAAAGACAGCTTGGAATGACAAAGCAAAATATTACAATGAAATGTGCGAGAAGCCAGAGTCGGAAAATCAAAAGGCCCGAACTCGTTCAGTATTTCTTAATCTCAAGGAACTGAAGAACAAATTCAAACCTCGAGTTGCTATAAT
>NW_006399802.1:11773465-11774687 GCF_000299155.1 Elephantulus edwardii | reverse complement strand
CAGGAGGAGAAGACCCTCTATGAGGTGGGTTGATTCAGTGACTGGGGTAATCAGGATGGGTGTTTCAGAGGCAGTGTGATTGGCAAAGGATAGAGCAGGGTTTAGGGCTGTTGTACATAGACAGCACATAACTACAACAACAACACCAACCTACGTTATGCAAATGATATAACCTTGCTTGTAGAAAAGAAGACGTAAAGCACTTACTAAAGAAATAAAAGATTACAGCCTTCAATATGGGCTACATCTTCACATCACAAAAACAACAATTCCTATTTCTGGACTAGTAGGAAAGCAACATCTTGAAAGATGAAGAAAAGACTGAATTTGTCAGTGAATTAATTTCACTTGGATTCACAATTAATACACAAGCCAGCAGCAGTGAAGTAATCTAAAGACATCTTGCATTGGGAAATCTGGGCTAAAGAGTAGGGTTGTTTATTTAAAGAAGATGTGCCTGACCCAAACCAAGGTATTTTCAATTTACTTCATATACTTATGAAAATTGGACAATGATTAAGGAAAACTGAAGAATAATCAATTCCTTTAAATTGTGGTGATGGAGAAGAACACTGAGTATCCCACAGACTGCTAAAAGGATAAACAAATCTGTCTTGAAGCAAGTTTAAGTGGGGTGCTCCTCTGAGGCAAGGATGGGGAAAATTCAGGCCATGTACTTTGGGCATGGTGCCAGAAGAGATCAGTCCTTGGAAAAAGCCATCATGCTGGGAAAGGAAACAAACAGGTCAGCAAAGGAGAGGCCGATCCTCAACAAGATGGAGTGGAAACCATGACTATTCACAATGGACTTGAGCACGGCGAGATAATGAGAAGGGGCAGGACAAGGCAAGTTTCAGCATGGGCTTTTCAAAGGGTCACGGTGAGAGGTAGATGACTTGACAGAACCCAACAACAACAAACTCTGAGGGGAAAGACATCCACTTGCAACATCTATTACAGTCACTCTAGATAACGAAGTATGGCAAAAAAATTCACAGATAAACTAGACAATTGTGTATTCATAAAAATGAAATATATATGTATATATTCTCCATAAATTTCAGAACAGTAAAGTCAGTACATACCTTAATGGAGCACTATACAGTACTAAAGAATAACAATGAATTCAGGAAAAATCTCACATGGATGTTTCCCAAACATGGATAAATCTGGAAGATAATGTGCAAGGAGTTGGAGTCAGAAAATCAAAAGGGCCGAACTC
>NW_006399802.1:11770112-11771805 GCF_000299155.1 Elephantulus edwardii | reverse complement strand
CGCTATGAGTCGCAGGTGACTCGACGGCACATAACAACAACAACAACAACAACTATATTGAGTAAGGTTAAGCCAACCACAAAAGGGCAAATACGAGACCACTACTACAGAAAGTCCAAGAAAAATTTTATGCACAGAAAGATACATTCTTTGATAGCTGCCCGAGACAGAAGGGCAAGGGAGGGTGAATCACTCACCAGAGAGGAAGACACTAACTTGGTTGAATGAGAAGGCAATACACAATTAAGGAGAGGCCAGCAAAACATGAACAAGGTAAAGAGGCAAGTACTCAAGTAAAAGGCCCAACAGTAAATACGAATCTTACACAATCCTGCACTAATTGTAATAATTAATAATTTATGAGTAGATACATAGGTAAGCTGAATAGAAGTGAGATGGCATATGAGAGTACACTATGGTATACACAGTATACCATGTGTTTGGCATGGTATACACAGTATACCATGTGTTTGGCAAAGGATATTTTCTAAATATGCTGTAAATATCTGAGTATACAGCAGAACACACAGGGGCCAGAGTTAAAGTTCTTAGACACAACCAGACACCCTGAAGGGCTGGAATACAGGGCTTGAAGGTCAACTAACACAACATAGTCCAAAAAGACATGTCCCTTTCTCTGAGTACTGAGTGAGGACTTGAACGTGTGTGAGTGGCCAGCTAAGATACAACTATTCCCATCTAAAGCAAATCAGAGTCAAGAAAATCAAGAGGTCAAGACAACAACAAGGTCCAAAGGGCTGGCTGGCCATGTGAATCACACCATCACCAGCCTTAGACAGGAACTAAATGGTGCCTGGCTACTGTAACCAAGCACTCTGATTAGGATCACAACAAAAGATCATGGGCAGTGGAATTAAAAAAAAAAAACAAAAAAACAAAAAACAGAACAAAATTCAAAATCATGAAACAGAAAAAAAACCTATTCTAACAGATAAGTAGAACCCTCAAGACACCCTTTTAAACATGAAACTGAACCCTCTCCCCAAGATCATCTTTCAGCCAAACAATAAGCAGGTTCACAAAGCGAACAGTAACACCTGTGGGGAATGTACTCCTCGGAAACTCAGGCCTCCACGACCAAAAGGGCGGCATTCAGCCAAACGCAGAGTTCAGAAGACAGGAACGGAAGAGAGACGGGAAACTCAATGATGAAGGAAGAAAAATGGTGTTACACTGAGGGAATTGAAATGAATGTCACAAAGTAAAACACATATAAATTGCTGGACAAGAAAACTAATATGCCCTATGAACACTCATTCAAACCACTGAAAATGTTGGGGGGGGAATGCTCACAGACCAGTTGCTCTTAATACTTTATTGTGAATTCATTTAGAACTATCTATCAATCAATAAGCATCAGTAACTGATATCAGATTCTACCAGAAACCCTGTAACTGGAAAGCAGGACCTAAAACGGATTAAAAGACAAAAACAGACTGGAGACAAAATTCGCAAACTTCAAAGTATTATCTGTTCTAGGCTATGAGTCGCAAGCGACTCGACGGCACATAACAACAACAGGCTAGAATGGAATTTCTATCAATGTGATAAATACCAAATTCATATTCACTACCTCATCACCCCTTCCTTGTGATCAGTTGAGGATTGCAAACAAGCATTGCTGTTGTAGTTGCTGTTGTTATGTGCCATCGAGTCACATGCAACTCATAGC
>NW_006399802.1:11761429-11766847 GCF_000299155.1 Elephantulus edwardii | reverse complement strand
ACATAACAACAACAAGTGTTTCCCTGCTCTGTTCTGATGACTGCCTCTTGGTTCAAGTATAGGTTTCTCATTAGCACGATCAAGTGTTCTGGGATTCCCATTCTTCTCCGAGTCAGCCACAGTTTGTTATGATCCACACAGTCAAACGCCTTTGCACTGTCAATGAAACAAGCACTGCATGAAATAAAAAAGCTCTGTTCCTTCATAATTCTCATTTTTAAAAAAATCCAAGTTCATTAAAATATGAAGGTGTCTGTATGTTAATAAAGTAATCCTATCAGTATGGTGCTCACTTACCCTTTATTGCTAGAAACTAGAAAGTTAACACTCTCCCTTTTAAAAAAATAGGAGAAAAAAGCTGGAGAGAAAGGAGATATATTTTACTAAAGGAAAATTATTTTACTTGGAGCACAAAGAAAAAACCTGCAGATTTTCAATTAAATCACATTCTATATCATCTATTTTTCTCCTCCACTAGTCTTTTTTAAAATGAAAACATCCCTTACAACATCTTATGTTTAAACTGCTCTAATTCATCCTGGAAAGGGTTAAACTGGGCGGCTCACTGGAGGCAAGGATTCTGAGGCTCTTTCTAACATACTTTGGACATATTGTTAAGGAGGGACTGGTCCTTGGAGAGGGACATCATGTTTGGTAGGATGGAGGGACAGCACAGGAGGGGAAGGCCCTCTATGAGATGGATTGATTCAGTGACTGGGGTAATTGGGATGGGTATGTCGGAGACAGTGCGACTGGCACAGGACAGAGCAGAGTTTAGGGCTGTTGTACACTGGGTTGCTATGAGTTGCAAGCGACTCGATGGCACATAACAATAACAATCATACCAACATCTGTTGTTGTTGTTATGTGCCATCAAGTTGTCTACAACTCAAAACAATCCTATGTACAAAGCTCTGAGCCCTGCCCTATCTTGAGCCAGTCTCACTGACTCCAACACATCTACTTCCATTACTCCAGTTACTGTACCAATCCATCTCAACAGGATCTTCCTTCATCTACAGACCAAAAACTAAGGCAGAGAAGGGTAATAAAAGAAGTTTAGGTTATGAAGAAGACCTACGTATCAATTAAGATCACCTAGCTGGCTGTGTGAGTTTGTGCAAGTAATTTAATTTCTCCAAGATTAATTCTCTCATTTATAGAAGAGCTGTGGTGGTGGTGTTGACTGGGGCCATCAAGTCAAGTTCATCTCACAATGACCCTACGAACAACAGGTTGGAATCCTGTGCTATCCTGTGCCTTTTCATTATCTCCACCATATTTGAGCTCACTGCTTCCAGTCATTGGGTCAATCCACCGGTTGAGGGTCTTCTCTTTCACTGACCCTACACCTTTCTAAGAAAGACTTCCCCTTGCAATACAGGCTATGGTGATAGTTTAAAGCAGTCTAATACAACATTTAATGCAAAATACTACTAAAATTTCACTTCATCTTTCTTTCCTCTGTAAACCAGTTTTCACCTGAGAAGCAGTATTTTGGAACATTTGGCTTGTTATCCAGGTACGGCAGTCTTTTTAACTGCTAAGGTATATATAAAGGTATGGCACACCAAATATCAGTATTGACAAGGGGCTTACGAGAAGGAAAGTGAATGTAGGTGATATGTTACTGGCTTCGTTGTCATGCTTTAAAACTTCCCCAACCCAATTTGCTCGCCCCAGTTTAGGTTTCTATGGTCAAGAATCACCTGTCAGTCGGTCATAAACTCTTTCCAAATAGCAAGCAAAGTACAGGAGAAAGGGTGGAGAAACAAATGAGGGACAAAGTACATTCTTGGCAATTTTTCTCCTCGGGGATCCCTTCCTCTCCACTTCTATTTTACTTCTACAGCAAATACGTTTACTGGAAACAGTAACCTCCATAAATGTTAATGATGTCCAATATAAGAATTTAACTTAATCTGTCAAATTATAAATGACAAGATTCTCTAAAGGAGAAAAATGTCTTATTTGCTTCAGTGTTTTCTTTGAACATGTCCATTTCATCTGGGAAAGAAACCTTTAGGATTTTATCATCAAACCACTTAAGGACATAATCAAAGGGTTTGAATATCAAACAAAGCCACCTATCCATAGCACATTCTGTTCACAAAGCGCCCCAGAAACTTGATATAAACAAAATCCTTCTGTTTATTTCCAGGCAATAATACTGTGCTTTTCTGTATGCAACAGTATGCCTTACTTACCCAAGGCAATTATGTTTTCTTCCTCTACTCAAACAGAGCATCTGTTGCTAACACACTTAAGTCCAAGCAAGTTATTTCCACAGACAAAAAAAGCAGCTGGTCAAGCTAATCTATTTGCTGACCAGTCACCATTAAGCTTCTGTAAGAAAGTCCTGTTAACCTCTATTGTCAGGCTACATGAGTCAGAACTTTCAGTTCTCTTTCAATTAGGACTTAACAACTCTTCTTTGGCACCCTCATTTAAAATCATTTACTAGAGATATTAAAAAACATTAAACATACTTTAAAAGTTAAAAGAAAAATATAAAATGGCTAGACTGCATCGAAAACATGGTTATTATTCAAAAAAGGCAGTGATTTTGAAGTTGAGATTACAAAACTATTAACTGTAACCAATACTTAAATCTTGTTGACTGTTATAAAAATTATTATGGTTTTAGGGAGCATTGATGACGTAATGGCAGGAAGCTGCTCTGCAATCCCATAGGGGCATGGTTCAAGTCCACCAGCCACCCCATGGGAGAAAGATGGGCAGTCTTCTCTTGTGTGATTAAATGCCTCTAAAAACCCACTTGGAGGGTCCACTATATGTCAGTTCCAACATGAAGGTACACAACTACAACAAAAAGGCCAATAAATTAAACAGAAAAAGAATATTGTAGTTTTAACTCAATGCTCACAATAAACATTTGAGAGTACATATAGCTCTTCTCTATAAATGAAGAAGTAGAAAGACAGAACAAATTACTCAAGCTCATACAGTTAACAAATAGACTGGAGACCTGGTCTCAGAATTATCCTCTTAATAATCAAATGCCCAAATCCTAATTACTTACACAGAGGTATATATTCAGATCATCCTCAGTCCTGGCTACTATCGTCCTTGTAGCATTCTGCAAAAGGAATTTGTTTCAAAAAGCCATGGCAGGACTTTTATTTTAGAAGGAAAAAAGATCCAGTTTAATTCATTACAATTTGGGGCATGTGATTGATTCTTCAGTAATTCATGTGAGAAAAGAAAGCTGACATTCAGAGCAGTGAATGAATCAGTTATGAATATTAATACCAGATAGCCTCACTAAACTATGAAAAAAAGGAAGAGTTTGGAGGGTTTTTTCCCCACTAGAAAGATTTTAACTACTTTTTCTATATTGATAAATTAATCCTCACAGTTTTCAAAATAAGATAAAACAGCACTATGAAGAACAACTAAATTTCCGCTATCCTTGGTAAGAAAACAAATGGCACAGGATAGGCACTCAAATATACCAGATAGGATGAAACCAATTAGATTTCAAATCTTAGCCTAACACTAGTGACATGACCTTGCAGGAGTTATAAACTCCATCTCTTTAATTCCTAAGCAGAATGAATATCCAAAAAAAATGCAATCTAGATGTAAACACTTTTTCTGCACTCTTTTCTACTACACAGTCCTCTCCATAAACATTCCATAAGATTTCATAATGAATTCTTTTATTTCATTTTCACAATAATCCTGTGAAAATTCTTAATTCCACTGCAAGAAAGGCGAAAGAGATTAACCACAGTTAAGTGATTAATCACAACCCAAGATCAGAGAGGTAGTCAATCTATTCCTGGAACCCAAGACTCAGGACTCCCAAGTTTCTGTTTTTCCATTTTATCCATGCAGATGTCATTTAAGTTTTAAATAACAAGTTAAAGATATGAAATATACATACTTCTCACTTAACTATCTCTCTATCCAACATCTCCCATTTACAACAGAAGTGAAAAATGTACCACCCAGCTATTTTGCATCCTAACCGAGGTGTGAGGCAAAAGTAACGCTGGTTAAGGTTAGATGTCAAGTTGGTGGGTTCATCCTTTTCAGTATCTGGCATTTATACAGCGATAAAGGCATCCTTCATTTTCCCATACCTCAAATTTTGTTTTATGATCTGGTCTTTGGAACCTACCAATGCAGACAAGTGAAGAGTGGGTTTAATTTACAAATTTAGACAGATAATGTTTCAAATGTGCACCTATTCAAAACACAGAAATGTAACTTTTTAACTGTTCAATGGCCAAGAAAGTAAAAATGCAGTTTACAGCCAAAAGAACTTCAAGATGCACACATAAAATGAAATAAAATACACTGGTTCTAATATCCTTAACACATTACTCTAATGACCCTGGTGCTCCTTAGAAAGGTAAATTCAGACAAAATTACTAGAAAATTTTCCAGTAAATCTTCCAAGTCCTGTCTGTGTTACAGAATGGCTTCTTGGGTATGCCCCTTTCCTTTCATGTTTTTTAAAGACAGTAATGTTAGCACGTGCTTTTCCTCACATCCAGTCAGTTAGTTCAGTTAGGTAATAATCTAACAAAGAGAGCAAGCAGGGAAGCTGATTACTACAAAAGGAATATTCCTAACTCACTTTTAACTGTAATGAAGGCAATAGTTAATATTCGCACAGCAGGTACTTTTTCATTCTAAAGGTAAATTCTGTATGTCCTTTCCTTGTTTGGGAAGCATTAGACATTTCCTAGCAGCCACTAGGTAACTAGCAACACAAGAGAGTGGGCCGCTGTCCTGACGACCATGCATCTTTTCCTTCCTTCAACAAACACCAAGCCCTGCTTATGACTGAGTTGGGAGAAGAGGGAGTGGGGATGGGAATTGCATAAAGGAGATTCGGCCCATAATCTAAAGAGCAAGCATTGTGCCAAGTGAGGCGACTAGCTTCAGTGCCTGGGGGAGACCCCGAACAAGGCTGGGCCACAGTCTCATCTGCTGGGCAGGAGAATAAATACACTCCAGCACGCTGCTTCCCAGGCTCCCGAATCAAAGGGTGGATAAAGTCCTAGGAAAAGTGATGCGTTAAGAAATCAGGAGCCAGGATCTGGGGGAAGAGCAGGACAGAGGCCACCCCGGGTCATCGGGCGCGGTCCCCGAGCTCGTGCGGGCGCCCCTTCGCCCCCCAGCTCGAGCGGCGGGGGCCCGGCCCTCCGACGCTCCGACCTGTCCCGCCCGCCAGGCCTGCGCCCCACCCGGCGGTGCACGCGCCCACCGCCCACCGGCGCCGCCCAAACGGTGCCCCCGGCGCCGCGCCCCCTTCCCAGCTTACTTTCTGGGAGTCCATGGCTCGAGGTGCAGCCCCGCGGGGCCGAAAGCGCGCCCGAAAACCGTGTACGGAGGAGGAGGAGGGGCAGGGGAACACCCAAGACCGCTACGTGCAGACGCGGC
>NW_006399802.1:11741091-11761329 GCF_000299155.1 Elephantulus edwardii | reverse complement strand
CGCAGCCCGCGCGCTGCCGTCGCGCCGCGGTTGCCAGGGTGAAAGGGCGGCACGCAGGACGGAGGGGGCGGGAGAGCAGGCGCCTGCGCGCTGCCCGCAGAGGGGCGCCGTGGGGTCCCTGGGAGGCTAGGGGAATAAGCCGGCCGTGCCCCTTAGTCGCCTGCGAGCCCTTCTGGGCTTGCCTCTCTCCATCCTTTTTTCTCAGTGCGCGCTCGCGCCAGCGCTGCGGGCCTTGGAATGGACCACAGAGCATCCTGCATCCGCACCCATGGGGAGGGCACGGGAAGGAAGGCTGGAGGCGAGGTCAGCCTGTCTCCATGCTGCGTACAGCTGAGGTCCTAGGTGCTGCGCCGTGAAATGGAAAGGACTGGGGTTGGAGATACGACGAAAATCAGGAAAGGACCATGAGTGGGACCTGATGGGAACTGGGGAGAGGGACTGCAGATGAGAGACGGGGCGTGAGACAGAAAGGAAAGGGTGTACGGAATTAAAGTGGATTCTGGGCTTGGTTGACTTTCCTATAGAGCCTGCCTTGAGTCAGCGCTTCCTTTGTAATTTTGAGCAGGCACAATTTCAACCTCTATTGTGGGGAGAATTAAAACGTGCTTGAAGTGCCAATTCCTCCCCGGGGGGGTGGGGTGGGGTGCTATCTAGTCCCGTGCAATTTACAGCTTTTGAAAACCCAGTGAAGGGTTAGCTATGTGGATATCAGATCTATATCTATCTACAATCTACATATGTATATATATATGCATATGTGTGTGTGTGCGCGCGCGCGCGTGTGTAAATAATGATTTATTGACTGCAAAGGTATTTGACTAGTGGATCTTAAGAACTATGGGTAACATTGAGAAGAATGGGAATCACAGAACACTTGATTATACTGATACAAAAGCGATACCTAGACCAAGAAGCTGTAATCCAAACAAAGCAAGGGACTACTGCATGGTTTCAGATTAAGAAAAGTGTGCATCAGGGTTGTAGTCTTTCTCCATATCTATTCAGTCAGTCTGCTGAGCAAATTCTTCAGGAAGCTGGACTCTATACGGCATCAGGATCAGAAGAAAACTCATCAAGAACATGCATTATGCAGATGACAAAACCCTGCTTGCTAAAAGTGAGGAGGACTTGCTGTAGAAGATCAAAGACTACAGCCTACAAAACAGACTATATCTTAATATTTTTGAAAAAACAACAAAACTTTGGACGGATAGGCAACATCAAAATAGATGGAGAAAAGATTGACTTTGTCGATAGTTTCCTCATACTTGGATCCATAATCAATACCCTTGGTACCAGCAGTCAGAAGATGTATTGCGTTCGAAAAGTTGGCTGTCAGGGACTTCTCCAAATTGCTGAGTAACAAGGAAGTCAGTGAAGACTAAAGGTATGCTTGATTCAGGCCATGGTCTTTTCAATCATTTGCTATGCATCTGAGAACTGGACATTTGACTAAGGATGATAGAAGAATTGATGCCTTTGGGCTGTAGTGGTGGAGAAGGATAATATCATGTACTGCCAAAAGAACAAATAGATATGTCTTGGAGAAAGTACAGCCTGAGTGTTCCTCAGAGGCAAAGATGACCGAACTTCAGCTCGCATACTTTGGGTATGTTGTTAGGAGAGGCTATTCCTTGGAATGAGGAATCATGCTTGGAAAGGTGAAGGGTCAGCGAAAGAGAGGAAGACCTTTAATGAGATGGATTGGCACAGTGACTGCAGCAGTGGTCTCAAGTATGTCAGAGATGATGAGGATGGTGCAGGATAGGACAGGATTCAGATCTGTTTATTTACAGAATTGCTACAAGTTGTACTCAACAGCAATGAACAACAAAAAACAACGTGTGTGTGTGGTGTGTGAAAGAGAGATGTGGACAGACTCAACTGAGAAATAGGACAGAGAACACAAAATCACACAAATGAGCTTTGCTCAATCTTGGTGAGTGTATTTGTCCAGGACCCAGGGAGGTGTGCATTGCTCCTGCAGTTTGAAAGAAGTTGTTACCATCCTGCAGAGAGATGCCTACCCTGTGAGGAGCAGGGAGTGCAGCCAGATGCCTGGCCCCTGGTCTCCTACTGTAGCCAAGTAGCCGGAGAAAGCTTTCCTCTGCAATGCTGCTGAGTCAGTTCCCTCATGACAGAGTGATGCGGCTCAAGAGGTGAGAATATTAGAGGACAAACTGCATGATCTCCAGCCCTGCCTGCCACTTCAGGGCCCCACATAAGAGGAAATGCATTTGGCCCTGTCCTCAATTTCTTCTGCTGCAGTGGCTTCACCTCACCTCTCTCGGAGGGCAACTCCTGGGCACTTTGACTGAAGGGCACAGCCACAGGAGGAGGCTGAAAGAGGCTTTTGGAAAGGGTTGGTTGCAGCTGAAATGTGATCATTAGATTCTGTCAGCAGGCCACACCCCCAGAGCTCATTCTTGGCTCCTCGCTGCCCTGCTATCCTAGTTCTTCCCCCACAGCCCAGCCAGGAGCCTGTGGCTTTAGACAACTTTACCTCATTTATCTTCTGCCCTTGGCAGATTGCTCTGTTTGGCTAGTCTGGCTCCCTTGTCCAGTTCTCCCTGCACCGTCTGCTTCCCATCATTCCCATTCTGGAACATCTAGTCCCTCCTGGCTGAGGGTTCTCTCTCTCTTAGTCCATCCAGTCTCCTGATGCAGTTTCTTACCAAACCCAGCACTACATCTGCCCACCCTGTTTCTTAACCACACCCATGGCCTCTAGGAACCTCCTTTGATTTTTTTGGATGCGCTTTTTCACAGCCAAGTAGCATTGGAACATTTCAAAACTAACTAGTAGAAACTAAAGGAGTTGCTTTCAGATGTGATCTCTGGGCTAGCGGAATCAGCAGAACATAGAACTGCACAGAGCTGGAAGGGACTACGTTTGGAGAAATTTGTTTCCCCATTAGAGGAAGTACCCATGTGGGCACTGGACATTTGCTTGATGTCACAGGTGATGAGAGTCAGGCATCAGAAGAGACCTTCTTAGTGTTTTTGTGAGCTCGAGGCTCTATCATTCTGGAAAAAAATTATCAGAGGGCAGATTCTCAAATGTTTTATTCCCAAGCCTACTGAATCAGGACTTTGAGAGAGGGATGCAGGAATCAGTGTTTGAATAAGTCCTCTATGTGATTCTGAGGAATACTAAAGTAGGACACCTATTGAATAAAGGGAAGAAATTGATTAAAAAGAACTACAGAGGCATAAGAACAGGCAGGTTTCCTATGCCAAGATAGCAGAATTAATGACAGGTTTTTAGTTGACAGACATTTCCAGGAGCCCCAAGTTAGTCTCAGGGTTAGCACTGCTGAGGTAAGGAGCTTAGCAAACTGTCTCCCCAAACCAAGACCCCGCCTTTGCTGAGTGGTTCTGTGCCTTGTTTGAAGCCCTGGGCAGCCTCTTAAGTTCAAATATCTATTTGGGGGGAATAGAGAGCTCCTTCCCTTTATTGTTGTCAACAGTCTTTCCGTTTGGGTGTGACCATACGGTCATGGATGTACAGTTCAGTAAGTCATCTGATTTAAATCTTATCGCTGTTGCCCACCTGCTGTACAGCCTTCAGTGAGCCACTTAACCTCACTAAGCTTCAGTTACCTCATCTGTAACCCAGCAATCGTAGAACAGTAGTCCTAATTTCCTTTTAGGGTTGCTCTGAGGATTAAAGGAGATTTTGTACAGAAGAGGCTGGGCTTAGTACACAGAACCAATATGGCAGCTGTCGCTATTGCTATCCTGGTACATTCTGCACAAACGGCTCTCTCTCTCTCTCAAACCTTAGGTCCTGTTCCCCCTCACCCCTGAAGCCGATTTACACTGTTTTATCTGGCTTTTCTGAAGCATAATCACTAGCTAACTGCCAGATGGAGCCTTTTGTTGACACCTAAAATCTTCACACATTGTTCACTGCTGATATCTGGAGGGAGCTTTCAAGGTCCCTGAAGGTCAAGTCCCAGCTTCTTCAGCTGTGAAGGAGGGACCATAATAGTATCACCAAAAGGGTTGATTGTATAATTAAAATAAAGTGTTTAGGGCAATGTCTAGATTCTAATAAGCACTCAGATGTCACTGGGCTAGAATCCAGCCATCATGGGTGACCCTGCTGGTGGTTGAACTCCTGGTGGTATAGTTTCCAGCGTCACAGCAACAGGCAAACCACCCAGTATGACAGACTGGCAGACAAGTGGTAGGAAGGATGTTGAGATTTTTGTCCCACATCTTTGGTCATATTATTAGCAAGAGCCAGACCTTCCAAAAGGACATCATGCTTGGAATAGTGTCTGTAACGGAGAGGAAGACCGTGAATAAGATGTATGACCCAGTGACTGTAACACTGGGCTCAAGAACAGCAGATATGTGAGCATGACCCAGGACCAGGCAGGGTTTCATTCTGGTAAATGCAGGGTCATTATGAGTTGGGGGTCAACGGGACAGCACCTAACATCAATATCATATGGAGAGTTTTAAAGAAAAGTGTGAAATAGTCAGTGGACATGAACTGAACTGCTAAAGGACCTAGAAATCGCATGAGCAGAGAAATATGTTCAATACATTTGAGAGGCGCAGACTCAGGGAAGACCTCCTGGATTCACAATTTTTAGGGCTGTTGTGTGGGAGAGGGAGTCAGTTTGTTCTCTGACACTTCATAGTTGGAACTGGACTTGCTAATTGGAAGATACAGGGAAACAGAAGCTACTCATCAGAAAATCCCACTTTCTACAGGCATGTTAATTGTTCCTCATAAGAACATTACTCGGCAGCTCCTCTTTCTGGTTATGTATGGTAAAGGGACAGGATGGGGCTGGGGAAATAATGACTGATTATGACTTGCTGAACTTCCATTCTATTGATTCAGTATCCAGACTGGTGCCTGTTGTCTGAATTCAAACAGCAGCTTTACTTTTGTAAAAAGCTTTACTTGGGCAATTACTTAATCTTCCGGAACCTCAATTTTCTAATTTATGAAATGGGAGTGTTTAACAATATTCATTTAACGTATTTGTCATAAGAATAAATGATTTAACATAGAAAGGGCTTAGAACAATGCCTGACATGCAGTGCATGCATAATACATGACATCTATTACTTCTTTTGAAAAATAAACTCTTCTTCTCAGTGCAGCACCAAGAATTAATGGTGAGCTCTTTGGTATTGAAGGCTGTCCCTATCCTAGGTTAAGATGATACTATGTCAACACTTCCTGAGAAAATAAGTCTCTTGTAATCCACCCCTCATTCTGAAGGTCAATCTGAACTGTCCCATGACAATCAGAGTTTGTGAAGGGAAAGTGATGGGACATGAGCTGGAAGGGAAGACTCTTTCTGAAGCCAAGGAAACCTGAATAAAAATGAGAAACAAGGGGCAAATTCCAGGAAAATGAGAGTTTTTAATAGGAGCTGAAATGTATAAAAATGGCAACTGTCAGCACCTAGCAACTGAAGATGTGCCCCCAAAACTGTAGAAGATACAGAAGATGGAATATTTGGCAGTAATTAAAAATAGTCTTTACATAGAATAACAAATTATCAGACAGCTTGAGAGAAAGTTTATGATATACCCCTGGAAAGATCCTCAAAACCTTTAGTTAGAATATTTTTTCTAAGTACAATTCACTTATGTCTACTGTAGAGAAAGCAACTAATAGATTTTTCTCTAGTATTCTTATCTTTTTGTACCCTTCACCTTAAGTGGCAGTCATGTGAAAGCGCAACATAAAATAGTTACATGTTTATTTCTCTGTTTACATAATAGTAAACAAAATAAATTTGCTTTGGGATAAATGCAAACTTCCCATGACTTTCTCAGAAGTAAATAAAAGGGGAGAAGGAGAAAGAGGTGGAGAAAGATTAGGAGTCAATTGTTAAGATCTTTGAATTCCAAGATAGGTTGTTGGATTTGAGCATATTGTAAATAGGAAGCCATGGGCATGTGTATGAGCAAAGGGCCTATTTTAGGAAACTTGATTTGGCCAAGAGAATAGGAAGGACATGAGTAGGGCAAGTTTCAGTGACAAGCACTGACAAACCTTTTCTTCAGTCCCTGCCTTCTTCCTTGCCCAGAAGAAATCCTTTCCATCACCACACCTCCTCACCACTAGGATACGGTGATATTCTTAACATTCTAAATCTGTAAGCAGTTTCATGCTTAAATGGAGGGGGGGGGGGGTGAAGTCACTATTAATGGAAATTCTTGGCTATTTAATTCATAAATTATTTAAAGCAAGGATCTGCAAACTTTTCCTGGAAAGCCCATATTCTAGTTTCCCAGGCCATACGGTCTCTGTTACAATATACCATAGAAAGAAAACAGACATAGACAATACATAAAAGAATAGGCGTTTTTGTTCCAATAAAACTTTATTTATAAAAAAATAGGTTTGGAGTTGGATTTGGCCCACAAATTGTAGCTTGCTAACCTTTGACCTAAAGTAACATTAAATGTTATTTTTCTTAGAAAATAATTCTTTGATTCTTCTCTGCCTGTAAATACTCCTTGATTACCCCTTTGACACTGTTCCCACATGCACACACAATGCCATCCCATTCTAATTTCTGAAATGAAGTAATACAATTGATGAAAGTGATGACATGAAGAGATCATTATCTCTGGAGCAGTAACAAGGCAAGCAATGCTTTAGGATGAAGAGGCTTTAGATTGAGACTTTAAACCTGGTTCCTCTGTGTGATCTTACACATGGTACATAACCTCTCGGAACCTTTATTTCCTTGTTGGCAAAGTAGAAATAACAGGTGCAAATTTACAGGATCGTTGTGAGGATTAAGCATAGTAAAGCATCCAGCCTTAAGCTTGGCATGGAGCAGGCATTCAAGAAATAGTAGTTATTAACCCACATTGGCTCTTTAAATAGCAAAGTCAAACAGGGCAGACTCAGCCTGAAAGCACTGAATTCTGTTCTGGATCCAACCTACAGACCAATACTGGATCTAGAGTGAGAAGCAGACACAATCATTTACACACACACAGGACTGGATAAGACAGCAACACTAAATTTGAAAATAATGTGCAAGACAGTTTTATCAAATGCTTCTGACTAATTATTTGTTAGGCAGTCCCACTCTACCAAACCCGCCTGGCTGTTAGTGGTTTGAGAACCTTCTCTCAGGCTCCCATTGAAGTAATAAGATCCTGCTCTTTCATCCACAGATTCTCAACAGCTGGTGAGTGGGAGAACCGAGTGTAAACAACCTCCTCAGAGTCCATTCTTCCGGGCTCAGGAGACCAGTCACCTTTTCCTCAGCTGAAAAACAAACACATCAAGAAAATGAATGCATGTCTCCTCGGGGAACAAGAAACGAGATGCAATCAATAACAAGAAATAGCTTAGTATCATCTTTAGATACTGTGAAATACAAGAATAAGTACATGCAAACTATCAAATCCGAGAGGCATCATAGAGCATGAGTTCAAATCCTGATGCTATCCCCATTATCAGCTCTGTGTTCACAGGCAACTTACTTAACTTCCAAGCCTTCATCTCCACAAATGCAAAAAAAAAGATAATCACATATTTAAGTGGCTGTGAGGATTAAATTGATTAATAAGTACAAAGTATGTATTTAGAACATAGTAAGGAATTTTGGAGAAGTGTTTTCTAGTATCGGTATTAGTATTATGCTTTCACAAAGAAGCTTTCTGAACAGCTCAGCAACTGATCAGAACCAACCTATACTAAATCAAATTCAAAGCTAATCTAAAAAGAATGTTTCTTGGGTACTTTCATACACTCAAATAAGAAAATAAAATGATAGTGGGTTTTTCACTCCTTTGACTCACTTTGTCTGGGACAGGTCAGACCAGAATAATGGATAGTCTCGCAGTTCAATTTAATTTGGGATCAGTGACTGAGTATTGATAATGATAATTGATACTTCTATTGTAGCTTTGCAAAATAGTAGCCTTATTTTTAGGAAACACACATTCAAGTATTTAGGACTCAAGGACAATGTGTTTGTGTAAGTATAGAGATATAAGGAGCTCAAGTGGCTTAGGGTGGCCTCAAGATCAGAGGAAGACTCATCAATAATCTGCATTATGCAGATGACACAACCTTGTTTGCTGAAAGGGAGGAGGACTTGAAGCACTTGTTGCAGAAGATCAAAGAATATATCTTCCAATATGGATTGCATCTCAATGTCAAGAAAAAAATTCTTACCACTGGACTGATAAGCAATTTTCATGACAGAGAAATGATTGAAACTGTCAACAACTTCATCTTACTTGGATGGACAATCAACACCCTTGGTACTAGCAGCCAGGAAATAAGGAGAGATATTGCACTGGGAAAGTCTTCAATTAGGGACCTCTCCAAATTATTGAGGAGCAATGATGTCAATTTGAAGACTAAGCTGCACCTGGTTTAGGCCATGGTCTTTTCAATCTCTTACTGTGCATTTGAAAGTTAGACAATGAATAAACATGACAGTAGAAGAATTGATGCTTTTGAGCTGTGGTGTTGGAGAAGAATACTGAACATCCCATGAACTGTAAAAAGAACAAACAAATATGTCTTGGAGAAAGTGCAGCCAGAGTGCTCCTTAGAGGCAAAAGAGATAAAGCTTCATCTCACATACTTCAGGCATGTTGCTGAAAGAGGCTATTCCTTGAAGAAGGACATCATGCTTGAAAAAAACAGAGTCAGCGAAGGGGAAGAAGACCCCAACCAGGTGGAGTGACACAATGACTGCTGCAATGGGCTCTAGTGTGTCAGGAAGTGTGAAGACAGCACAGGGCAGAACAAGGTTTAGATCTTTTCTTTGTAGGTTCACTATGGGTCGTACTTAACTCAATGGCACCCAATAACAATAAAAGGGCTTAGTGGAAAACCCACTGGAGGGTCAGCAATGGGTTGATTCTGAGTTGATGGTAAAAAAAAAATCTGTATACATTTACACAGAATTTGTGCCATTCTAAGATTATAGAGCAAATTGGTATCCTTGTCATACACATTCTGTTTAATGACATTGATCACAATCCTCACATTTTAACTGCACTCTTCCTGCTTCTTCCCTGTGTTTCTCATTTCCACTAATCTTTCTATACTCTTACCCCTTCCTGTGTTTTATCCCTTGGCAAATGCTGCCCCTTTGACCTTGTATGGTTGATTGGTCTAAGGGGTAAGTACCCTCCTGGTGTCACTGTTCACCTTATAAACCTGTCTGTGGTTTGGCTGAAAGTTGAGTCACAGGGGCCATTTTTTTCTGGGATCAAAGGTGATACACCTTCACCCCTTCTCATCCCCACCCCCCGCCAGTTTGAAATAATTTGATTTTTTAAAACCACATCATGATGGGCATAAAAATGGGCATACCAATCAGTAAGCATCCCCAATTTGTTGAGCATGCTATCACACATATTTATTGACAAACACCTATGACAAAAAGGTCAACAGTTCTTATCTACCAGCAGCTTCCTGGAAGGAAGCTAAGGCAGTCTGCTTCTAGAAAGCTTTATTGTTGTATTGTGTTCTGTCGCCCCATAGCTGATCTTCCAGCAGATTTTCAGAGGCAATAAATCTCACAGGAGTTGACTGCGCATTTTTCTCCTACAGAGTAGCTGGTGGATTCAAACCATGAACCTTTGGCCACCAGAACTCCCTATAAAGATGTATCATTTTGAAAACCCTTTGGGATGATTGTACTTTGTTCTGTAAGGTTGCTATAAGTGAGAAACAACTACATGACAATAGGTTTGGTGGTTTGATTTTTTTTTCTCTTTTAAATCAAGCACTGTGCCCCTGCAAAGAGAAGCAGATGCAACAAGATACAGTCCAGGACCATTTCCACTTAATCCTACTGTATTTAGTATCCTCCCTCTCTTGCTTTCATTGTTAACCATTGCTCGTCCAAACCAACTCAGAGTTATCTATCTCTCTGTTGGGTTTCTGAGGCTACAAATCACATAGGTGAAGATTCTCATCATTCTCCCAGAAACTCTGTGGAAGCTGTTGGTGGATTTAAACTGCTCGAGGGGAGTGGTCTCTGGGTTGGCAGCACGACTCCCTCCAGACCACAGGGCCAGACATCCCTGTATTTCTGATGCTCATGAAATTCTGTTTTACCCTCTCAAGAGAAGACCCTCCATTGGTCTAATGTCTTTGGACCACTTGATTTGTTTAAAAAGTTTTACATTTTTTTTTTTTGCATTTTAACTGAAAGTGCAAAAATCCCAAGAATACATGACTAATATTTTTTCATATGCATATATCCATGTAATATCCAGAGGTTACATTTAGACTATTTCCTACACCCAACATGGTCCTTTCTGCCCTCTCTTAGCCATCTTAGTCCTCAAACTGACACTGTCCCTCAATAATTTGGAGATATCCTGGACTGCAGGTGTGCCAGTGCAATACATCTCCTGATGAGACTGCTGGGACCGAGGGTGTTGACTGTGGACCCAAGTAATAGGAAGTCATTGACAGTTTCAATCTTTTCTCCATCTATCATGATGCTGCTTATTGGTCCAGTGGTGAAAATGTCTTTTTTTCTTAATGTTGAGATGCAATCCATATTGAAGGCTGTAATCCTTGATCTTCTGCAGCAAGTGTTTCAAATTATCTCTACTTTCAGCAACGAAGGTGGTGGATGAATCTTCTGATCCTTATGCCATATTCTTCTTCATAGAGTTCAGCTTCTTGAATCATTTTCTCAGCATAAAGATTGAATAGGTAATAGGTATGGAGAAAGGATACAACGTTTAACTCACTTTTTAAAAAATTTTAAACCATGTAGTATTCCCTTGCTCTATTTGCACAACAGCCCCTTGGTCTAGGTATGGCTTTTGCATGAGCATAATTAAGCGTTCTGGGACTCCCGTTCTTTTCAATGTTAGTTTGTTATGATCGACACAGTCAAATGCCTTTGTATAGTCAATATAGTCAATAAAGTACAAATAGACATTCTTCTGGTGTCGTCTACTCTCAGTCAAGATCCATCTGGCATCAGCAATGATATCCCTGGTGCCATAATCTCTTCTAAATCCAGCTTGAACTTTTGGCAGCTCTCTAGATAGATGTGCTGTTCTAGATATTTTTTATGGTCTTTAGCAATATTTTGTTTGCATATGATATTGTTCAGTAATTTACCCATTCCATTGGATCATCATTTTTGGGAATATGGTTCTCTTCCAGTCAGTCAGCTATGCTCCAAATTTTCTGGCATAGACTGGTGAGTGAGTCCAGGGCTGCATCTGTTAGCAGAAACATGTCCATTGGAATCCCATTGATTCCTGGAGGCCTTATTTTTTGCCAACATCATCAGTGCAGCTTGAACTTCTTTCTTCTTCATCATTGTCTCTTGATCATATGGTACTTTGTGAAATTTTGTGTGAGAATCCTTTATCAAATAGGCTATTACAAATAGATGGCTGGCCTTGTCTCTTCCAAGGTGGCTTTTGATAGAAGTTATTAATTTTTATATCATCAAATGGAAAATTATGTTAAAGGCAACTTAAAAGGGAATAACTTAAATTAGAAGTGTGGACCATATTTCTGAGTTTGCTGTACTACACTGTAATAAAAATCTAGTGCTGAGAAGGAAAATCTCTTTGCTCCAGGGTTCAAGGTTATGCTTATTGTTTCAGATATCATCAAAACTGACATGACCAAACCCACACTGTATCGTGCTGCTCTCAGATAGGAGACACCAGTAAACAAGAAGAAAAGGATTAATCTTGGGTACTTCTTGCCCTGGAGGCTATTCCTGAAGACCATATTGCAACAAAGCTTTCATCCTTAAAGACTAGATGTAGCTTTCAGGCCCAGGGAGACATTGTCTCTGCCACCTTCTTTACAACTTCTATGTCAACAATCTGATATAATTTTGGATAAAATTCATGCAATCCCTGCAGCTGCATCCTTACAACAAAGTAAAACAGAAAGAGGAATATTCTATCATACATAAATAATAACATTTATTACATTTAACAAGGAGTGGCCTGAATATATGTTTGGCCTACTAGTTAATGATTGTCAAACCAACTGTTCATAACCTATAGTCACTCAAAAAAAAAATCCCAAACAATGAAACAAAACAAAAAAACTATAGTCACCTTTTGATTTTTCTTGACCTATTAAAACAAGATCATTTCATTATGGTCATGTTACTATCATTGGTAACTTATCAAATGGTTGAGATATTGCAGTATAGGAAATACAAGTGCTCAAATAAAAAATATTATGTTGTACAAAGTCCAAAGAACATGCTCAATAAATATTTATCTGATTAACCTGCAGGAGATGTGGTAGAACACCCCTTAATCTCTGGAAACTGTCAATTTGTAAGCCTACATGGAAAGGGAGAAATTAGGTAGCAGGTAGAATAAAGTTGCTAATTAGCTGATCTGTAACTAGGAAGATTATCTTGGATATTTCTAGGTGGATCCAGTCTAAGCATCTCAAATTATCAAATGAAATCCATTGCCAATAAATCGATTCCAATTCATGGGAACCCCATATGTCCTTAAAAGTGGAGAAAGAAAACTGGAAAAGAAATATACAGAAAGCAGCATGGAAAGGACATTGAAGATGGAAAAAGGATGCCATGAGGCATGGAAAGCAGGAAACCACTAGAAGCTGGAAAAGGCAAGGAAAAGGTTCTCCCTAGAGCCTCCATCCAGACAGGAAGGTAGCCTGCTGACACCTCCATTTTAGCCCAGTGAGACTCATGTAGGATTTCTGATATCCAGAATTGGAAAAAAAAAAGAAAACTATGCTAATTAGATACAGCAGCAATAGAAAATTAGTACAGAGATGATGCCATTTAGTCTTTACTGTGGTCAGCCTCCTACTGGTTGATGAATTAAAATGGCAACAGACTTGAAATGTGGACGAACTAGAATAGTAACTGGAACAGGAAAAATTATGAGCTAACACTGAGTTGGATACTTAGTTCAAGAACTCTAACCACTCGTTCCTAACACAATTTTTAGAAAACTATAGATATAGAAGCTGTTCTCCACTATGCTAAGACAGGATATATCCTAAAACAATAAATATAGTAACATTAAACAAGGTATTATGGGAGGCTCTTGTCCACTATGCCGTGGTGGGCAGGATAATGGCCCTGCAAAAATGTCTATGCTCTGATCCCTAGAAACTATGGATGGCAATGAAGAATTAAATTTGAAAATATAATTCATTCTTTCACCTTCTATTATCTAAATAGGTTGAATATAATCACAAGTAAGTTTACAAGTGGAAGAAGACAGTAGAAGTGTCAGAATTCTACAGGAGAAATATGTGACCAGCCCTTGCTGGCTTTGAAAATGGAAAAGGCCATAGCCAAGGAATGCATGCAGCCTTTGGAAGCTGGAAAAGGGGGGGGGGAACCCCAACCCAAATTCTTGACTATGTTGCCTGAAAAGAAAAGCTCATAATCCTGTCAACACCTTTGATTTAGCCTAGGAAGACCTTCACTTCTGACTTTAGAACAGTTTTCTTGTGGAGGCGGTGGGGTGGGGTGGTTGGGGTGGAGATATTATTTTAAGCACTAAATTGACAATATTTTGCTGTAACAACAGAAAGAAGCTAATACATAATCAATGCGTTCTGAAATTGCAGTCAGTGCACTGAGCTATGAGAACACAAGTGAGTATAACTGTATGAGAAGAGGAAATATTATTATGTACAATATTTGAAAGACAACTGTCTGACCAACTGACTGGAAGAGAGCTATTGTTTCTACAGGGGAAAAAAAGTGATTCAACAGAATGTGGAAATTATCAGTCAATATCATTAATATCAAATAAGTAAGATCTGAACAGAACGGAATGATCTAATATAAGCTGAATTGTAAAGGATTTGAGATATACAGATATCTCACACACACACACACACACACACACACACACACACACACATGCCAGAGGATTAAGAGATATCTTATAAGTTATAAGAATATGAGCAAAATACTTACCTGGATTTTTGTTGTATTTAAATTTTTTGGTTGTAACTGGACATTCATTGGTTAACTTATATCATCATTTTATTTATTTGCTTGCTTATTTATCAAATTATCCCTTTGATCATATGTTTTAAAAGAGTAGGCTTGAATTCAGACTTTAATGGATAATAGCCGTGTGGCTGAAGAAATTATGCATCTTCCTCTAGTACTTTTCATGTGCAAAATTGTAAATAATATCTACCCTGCACAAAATTGTAAATGAGATCACGCAAAGAAGGGCATGGTGACTCCTTCAGAAGAGTTACTCAAGAAATCGCAGTTGTGAGTTTTATTTCTTTTTTTAATAATAAAAAAAAGATTGAAGAAAGAAGTAATAGTGGGGAACAGAAAAATGCATGGACAGGAAATGATTCATTCTCCTATTCAGGAAAATGATTTAATTTATAATTTAAAATGTTGTTGTTATATGTCATCAAATCAGAACCTATTCACCTGATCCTCCACCACGTTTTCCGACTCTGTAGATTGCAAAGGAAGAGACGGCCGATTTTTCTTCGGAGAAACTAGTGGATTCAAACCACCAGCCTTTGGAGCCTTTCACTAAGCCACCAGAGCTTCCCAATTTAAAATAAGAGCCATAAAATAAATTGCATTTTTTGAACTTAAAAAAAGTAATGTAAGTGTTCCTATAAACTAAAGATCAAAACAGTAAACACATAGCATGTTGGGAATAGCAGTGCCAGGCACTGGGCAACCCGACCGAGTTCTTGGATGCTGCTCAATGCAAGTACATTGCCACCTACTGAAAATACTGATGTACTGCATATTTCAAGCAATTTAAGATTTTATGGTGACAGAAACTAAATTACACCAATATTCTGCCAACAAAATTAGCACACAACAAATGAGATCATGTATAAATCATTCAAATGATACTTACTTTAAACATAAAAAAAGGTTGATGTAGAACATGATGTCCCCTTAATCTTGGACATCTAGAAAAACATTAGTTTTCAGTGACAGCTTCCTTTTAGGAAGATTTGAGTGGGTTTACTTAAGTTATCAAGATGAAAATAAAATTCAAACTCCCTGTCATGAAGTTGGTCCCAACTCATAACAACCTTCTATCAGGTTTTGAGGCTGTGAATTGCAGCAGGAGGAGGC
This sequence comes from Elephantulus edwardii, assembly GCF_000299155.1. Lineage (NCBI taxonomy): Eukaryota > Metazoa > Chordata > Mammalia > Macroscelidea > Macroscelididae > Elephantulus > Elephantulus edwardii. The sequence continues at coordinate 11,746,237 of NW_006399802.1, read as the reverse complement.
TGCCCATTTCACAGATTTGAACTATTCGGAGAGACTTCTGGTTAGCAATGCAAACATCTTACTGACTACACCACCAGACCTTTCTTTATTTTAAAAAGCAATACAGAATTAGTATTTCAATGAGAAGCAAACTTACGAAAATATACTTAAAAATTCCCAATACAAAACAACTTTAATACCACACAATTCCCTTCCTCTCCCAATTATGAAGTTTATTAGGGAAGTAACAGGTTCTAATTCAGGCTGGAAATACTCAGAATACAATTCTGTAGTCAAGACAGTTTTTCCTCAGGTTTGCTCACAGGCAGGTTCCCTCGGACCTTTCAGCCTTCCAGCTGCAGGCTCTGCCTTTCAGGTCTGAGAAGTTACAGAACTCCTTTAGCTCTGTCGGTTGTGGATAAGCCTTACGCCACCAGTAAGCCTATGTTAAGGTGCTGGGCTCTGAATCCACGGGCCAGGAGTTCCAGTTCACATCTCTCTCATGCAGCTCTCTAGTTCTCCATCAGTTCTCCGGCTGCAGATACCACTGCTTGTCCCATCTTGCATGGGAATCTTTTGACCCAAAGAATGTGCTGCTTGTTCTTTCTTCATAGTAGTGAGATTTCACCTTACAGAATTTTCACACACACACACACACACACACGCACACCATGGTATTTCTTAAGTTGTTTCATATGCATATCAAAGTTGGACAATGAATAAGAAAGGATGAGGAAGAACTGATGCCTTTGAATCAGCGTGGTGATCAAGAACAGTGAATGTATCATGGAGTGCCAGAGGAACAAAGCTGTGTCGGAAGAAGTGCCATCAGAGTGTTCCTTAGAGGCAAGGATGCTGAGAGATTTCATCTCACATAATTTGGGCTATCAAGAGAGTCCACTCCCTGAAAAAATGCCATAATGCTTGGAAAATTAGAGAGTCAGCAGAAGAGTACCGGATAAGTAACTCAGCGAAGACCTTCAACGAGAAGGATTGACAACAGTTATAGCAACAACGGACTTGAGCATGGAAAGGATGCATTATGAGGATGGCACAAGGCTGAGCAGGGTTTCGTATTTTTTTTTATATATGCTGTAACTAGTTGGAGGCAATTTAACAGCACATAACAATAAGAACTTGTTATATATTTATATTGGTGGAAAATCTGTTAACAATCTGCATTATGCAGATGGCACAACCCTGCTTGCTGAAAGTGAGGAGGACCTCATGCACTTGCTTCGGAGGGTCAAGGACTGCAGCCTTCAGTATGGACCGAGGCTCAATGTCAAGAAGACAAAGATTCTCACCACTGGACCAATTGGTAGCATCAGGATGGATGGCGAAGAGATTGAGATTGTTCACAGCTTCAGTTTGCTCAGCTCCACGGTCAACACTCTTGGCACCAGCAGACAGGAAATAAAAAAACGTATTGCAATGGGATAGCCTGCTCTTAGGGACCTCTCTAAGGTACTCAAGAGCAACGCTGTCTCTCTGGAGACTAAGGTGAGTCTGATACAGGCTATGGTCTTTGCAATCACTTGTTATGCATCAGAGAGTTGGACAATGACTAGGGAGGATAGAAGGAGAATTGATGCCTTTGAGCTGTGGTGCTGGAGAAGAGTATTGAATGTATCCTGGACTGCCAAGAAAACAAACAGATCCATCCTGGAGAGGGTTAAACCAGGCTACTCCTTGGAGGCAAGGATTCTGGGGCTTCGTCTGACATACTTTAGACATGTTGCAAGGGAGGGACAGATCTTTGGAGAGGGATATCATGCTTGGTAGGGTTGGGGGACAGCGCAGGAGGGGAAGACCTCTATGAGTTGGATTGATTCAGTGACTGGGGTAATCGGGATGGGTGTGTCAGAGGCAATGTGATTGGCACAGGATAGAGCAGGGTTTAGGGCTGTTGTACATAGGGTCACTATGAGTCACAAACGACTTGACGGCACATAACAACAACACACTAATGTGTAGTAGACATTCCTGGTTTTCTTAAATTGGAAAATAGTACTTTGGAACTTACTTTTCCACTTAAATTATATCAGGTACATCTTTCTAAGTCAATGATAATGATCTAAAACATTTTTTATGCCTTGGTAGCTTAGTGGTAAGAAATATTCAAATTCACCAGCTGTTCTGCAAGAGAAAGATGGACAGTCTCCTTCTGGGAGATTTACAGCCTCCGAATATCCACTGGAGGGTCAGTTATCAGTCAGTTCTAAAATGATGGTACATAACAACAATACCAACAAATCATATTCCATCCTACAGATGAGTCAATTGCATACTTAGACAGTAAGTGAAACCCTGTCAAGTACATTATTGAACATGAAGTTTGTAATCTGTGAGAGAAAATCTACATTAGAGAGCAACAGTGAATATTTAAGCATAATTTGTCATGATGGAGGAAAACATAAACAAAACCAACGCAGGATGTGAAGAGAGAAAATGATGGATACACAAGGTAGTTCTAAGTGGTCTATCGGAGGAAGAAATAATAAGTTTGGATTGGAAGGATGTGAAAAGCTTAGGGAAAATTAACAGCATGTATGAAGACTTTGACTTGCAAAAATTCTTCCTCACACTGGAACCTGAAAGGTGGTGCATGTGGCAACAGGAGATAAGGAGTCAGAACTGAGAGGCTCTCACTTGGAACAGACTGGATAGATGAAGCTGGAGATCTTCTAGGCCAGAGCAAGTCTGTGGTATTTCTATTCTGTGGAAATAACATAACAGGTTTGTATTTTAGAAAGCTCACTCTTAGCACAAGGATGGAAGAGAAGAGACAAATGAGGGGAGTACTGCAATAATCTGAACAAGAAGTGATAGTCTTTGAGATACACTACCTTGTAAAAGAAGCAGGAGTGGCATCTACTTCCTAAACATCATGTCTCTGGAAACTCTATGAATTTTGAGAAATGATACTTATCGAAAGGCTTCAGGTCTTTTGTTCAGAGGGTCATTATGAGTCATGCTCCACTCTACGGCAATCAACAACAACAATCTTCTACGGAGCAGGAGATGGAGGAGTTGATTAGGTTTAATAGTCAGCAGTAAACAGTACATCAAGAGTGACTGCTACTGTTTGTAGGGTCTCAGGCAAGAGGACAAATGGAAGATCCTAAGTGCATTCTCTTCCTACCCCCTCCTTGAGCCCGCACTATGCAAAACACGGTATCCTGTAAATCTAAGCTCCATCTGTCCCACCTATACCACTGCAGTCATAGTTACAATTGGCACCCACCTGGAGGAAAGGATATGTGGAACAGAAGCCTGTCTTATGTGGGCCCTTGGGTTGGGGAAGGATGTAGACTGCAAGTGAGCACAGTTAGCCTTGCAGATTCCTTCCCATGTGGGAAAGGATCCAGAGAAAAAATTGCAAGAGCAGGGATCTGGGTGTTCAGGATCTAAGGAAATGATTGCTCTCATGGAATCAAATGAACTTTGAAAACTCTCTTTAAGTTACCTAGATAATACTGTATGCTTTATGTATGCAACTCTAATTCTTCCTTTTCCATCTTGATTGCTCTGTGGCTCACGGTTGATTTCATTTCATCTCTCAAGATGCTGATGGAGTCATCAACCCCTTTGTATCTGGAATTACTGGTTCAGTTGTGTCGTCTGACAAGCTTTGTTCACATCCTTAGCACTGTTTCCTATGACTGCGAAACAGTGTCTCTGAAGATGTTATTAGTTAACATGAGGTGGGCACTCATCTAATAGGACTGATGTCCTGATAGAAGAGTCACAGATACAGAGGTTCACAATGAAGACTGCCATGTAAAGTCAGGGATGAAGATGGGAGTGGGGCTGCCCCAAACAAAGGAAAACTGAGGGATACCAGAGGCTCTTCTCCTGGAACTCGGCCCCGCTGACACCTTGATTCAGGCAATCTCCTGCCCTGAGATTTACAGCCTCTGAAAACCTGCTGTAGCATCAGCTATGGGTCAGTTCCAACTCGATGGCTCACAACAACACAACAACAACAATAACAACAATCTCCAGACCTGTGAGATCTGTATTGTTTTAAGGTGTTCAGATCGGTTGCAATTTGTTATGGCAGCTCTAGGGCATTCTAGATGAGGTTACTTGAACAATGAGTTTTCTTCTGTGTCAGGAGTAAGTAAACCTAACTGAAGTAATACTGACTTCCTGGCTTGATGGCATCTACTCCTTGTTTAAATTGATGCTTATCTGATATAATTCCATGTGTATTTTGGAAGCTTATAGAACTTAATGTGACACATTTTAAAAGAAAGAGGGAAATTTAAGAACGGCTCTAGCTTTTTAGTTTGAACAACTAACGGTGGTGGCATTTACTGAAATGGTAACAACTAGGGGACATACCAGAATTAATTTGTCCATTCCTTATCAATAGACTATTGAATTGGTTGCAATATTTTATAATTAGAAATAATACTTCGATGCATGTTTATACTTAGAAAAGTATAGAATCACAGAGCTAAAGGCTATTTATATGTAAAAAATATTTTTTACATATATTTCCAGAAAACTTTCAGAAGAGCTAAATGTTTTCCTCACATTGTTAACATTATGTTAGATTTCTGACTACTCAGATTAAAAATCCTCCTCCTCATTTTCCCTTTACTCCTTCAATAACTAAACTTCTGTTAAGTCCTTACAATGCCCCACACAGAGCCAGAGATAAATCTAGCTTTGTTCCCTGATGGGAGGTTGGGAGATGACCCGGGGAAAGGAAGAGGTAAAGAAGATTCTAGAGTGGTGAACTTGGATGACTGGGAAATCCTACCCACTAACTCCTTTGGCTCTGGTTACCAGGCCAAGCAAACTAAACCCTTACATTTAGGTAGGTGCTGCCCTAGAAAATTTGGAAGAAAAAAGAATATTTATTTTATGCCATCCACTTCCTAAACTCCTTCCCTTTGGAAACTATGAACTTTGATAAACATTGATAGTTGTAGAGGGGCTTTGGGCCTTTTGTTCATGGGGTCACTGTGAGTTGAGCTCAACTCGAAGGCAATCAACAACAACAACAACAATAACAGATCACAACTAGGACACTGACCTGGCTTTGCCACTGGAACTGCAATTTGGAAGGCTAATGAGTTACTTAAGAATTGCACAAATATGACCCCCATACCCTGTAGCAAATGTTGTTGTTATGTGCCATCGAGTCGTTTCC
>NW_006399802.1:11606815-11739221 GCF_000299155.1 Elephantulus edwardii | reverse complement strand
CTTCGCTCATTAGTGTTCAAGGCCTCAAACCTGTTCCTGAGATGATTCTGAAATTCAGGTGGTATGAAATCAAAGTCATATTTTGGCTCCTGTAGCAAATAGGGGTATCATTTTTCCACTCCAGAGATGTAACTTTCCTAAGCAGAGGGTCTGTCTCATGGTAGTTGATGGAGAGAGGGGGGAGCAGGTGACCCGAGCTCAGGGAAGGTGGGTACCATATGAGTGCTCCTTTGTACACGTGAGGGTCAGCTGGGTTTCCTTGATTTAAGAGTAGATTTCATCCTACTAAGGAGTCTCAGAGTGGCACAAAGTTTCATTGTGCTCGGACTGAAAGGTTAGATGTTAGAGTCCATCTATGGGCCTTTGGCTGAAGGCGTGGCTCTCCACTCCCCAAAACGAAACCACCGTGCACCCTACGTCTACCAGAAGGCTGACTATTCACTCCGCAAATGCCTCCACTGAAACCCTGTGGACTCCAGGTCTACCATGACACATGGGTGGCTGTGAATCAGAATATACCTGACAGCAAGTGGGACTGGCTTATACTACTTGAATACCTAAAGTGCCAGGTTTAAGTGGGACTTTGAGAGAGAAAAATAAGAGTTGAGGAACTTCCTTCTCATATCACTGTAAAAAAAAAAAAGAAAAGAAAAAGAAAGGAGAGAGGAAAGAAAAAAGAGAGGAGAATCCAAACCAAGAACAGTAACTCCTTTCCGTCCAGCTGACATTTAAGAAATCAACATATATAGTACTGTTTTAATAAAGTTTCAATTCAAAGTTAGTGGGGAAACTAAAAAACAAACAAAACCCTCCAAAATAAACTATCACAAAAACCCCTCCAACACTGAACCACCAATCTGTCTCATTGCTGTCAAGTGTGTTCCCACTCACAGAGAGTAAATCTTAGTGGGAGGAGACGGTCCAGCTTCCTCCCTCAGAACCACTGGGGGATTCAAACCGTGAGACGTGCACCCCTTCTAGGTTAGCTGCGTAATTCGTAACACACACCACCAGAGCCCCTCATCTGCCCCGACTCTCCCTGCCTTCCTCCCCACCCCACCCTGTGCCAGAGAGAATCATAGGGCCAAGAAGATGGCTACAAAATCAGAATGACGCTCCTCTCCCCTGAGGGAACAGAAGGGAAGTTCCTAGAGTATTAGGAGGCTTGGTGGTGCAGAGGTTAATCACCTGGCTGCCAACCAGAAACTTAGGGGTTCAAATCCAACAGTCACTCGGTGGGAAAACCACCTGGAGGTCTGCTTCAACAGCCTTGGAAAACCTATGGGGCAGTTCTCCTCTACCCTGTAGGGCTGCTGTGGGTAGAAACTGACTTAACAGCAATGGGTTTAGCTCGGCTTTGGTTTCCTGGAATATTGTGAATTGAAGGTAATCCAGTGCAATGTATCAACAACTCGTGTTATGCAGATGACACATCTTTGCTTGCTGAAAAGTGAGGAGGACTTGAAATGCTTCCTGCAGAGGATCAAGGACTATAGCTTTTGGTATGGGTTACATATCAACGTCAAGAAAACAAAGGTCCTCACCACTGGGCCAATAGACAACATCATGATAAATGGAGAAAGGATTGACGTTTTTAATGACTTATCTTGCTTGGATCAACAATTAATACCCATGGTACCAGCAGTCAAGAGACCAGGAGATGTACTGCATTGGGCAAGTCTTCTGTCAGGGACTTCTCCAAAATATTCAAGTATAATGATGTCAATTTGAAGACAGGTGTGCATGATTCAGGCCATGGTCTTTTCAATCACTTGCTGTGCAGTTAAAAACTGAAGAATAAATAATGATGACAGAAAAAGAATTGGTACCTTTGAGTTGTGACATTAGAGAGGAATAATGAGAATCTGTTGGACCACCAGCAGAAAGAACAGATGTGGGAAAACTGCAGCCCAAGTGCTCTTTGGAGGCAAAGATGACGAAGCTTCATCTTTCATACTTTGGACATGTGACCAGGCAAGGCTATTCTTTGGAAAGGGACATCATGCTTGGAAAGGTGGAGGGTCAGCAAAAGAGAAGACCCCCAATGCGATGGACTGACAAAGTGACTGCAGCAGTGGGCTTGAGTATGTCAGTGATGATGAGGATGTCACAGGCTAGGACAGATTTCAGGGCTGTTGTTTACAGAGTCACTATGAGTCGTATTTGATTTGATGACCTCTAACAACAACAGTGCAACACTTGATCATAAGTCCTACTGCTTTCTTCTCCAGTGTAGAGCCCTGAGCATGGGTTGTTATATAAACTCTTGTAATCAGAGCTCAGGCAATAGTCATGGCTCTGAATTTACTTGCTAAAGGCTTTCTGACCTTTATGAAGTTATTTAAGTCTCTGAGTCATTGTGTTCTCATCTTTAAAATGGTAACAACTCTCTACTTCCCTGTAGCCTTCACAAGGCTTTAAGGAGATCCTGGACTGAGAGCCATAGCCCAGTAGGACCTCTCACCTAGTCAAGGACTGATATGTGGTAGCTGTTCCATGGTAATGTACATCCATCTAGCACAATTAATCCATACAATGCTAACACATTTTCTATATCAGAACATGTATTTTAAAAATCAAGGAAACATTTCCAGGTATTGTTTTATAATGAGAACAAGTTCTTTGAAAGTGAAGTAACATTAACAATTAAGATGTATACTTTTTAAAAGCTATACACTACAGTTAAGACTTTGGCACTGTTGTTACTTTATTTAACATTAGTAGATCTCTTTAATCGACTTAAATTGTGCTGTACAGCTGTTCTCTGAATGGGCTCTTGCAGGGCATTACTGAGTGGGAGAGCTAAATGATACACCAGCACTTCTATCTAGCTCTTCCTCTTCAGACAAACATGGTGTTGACTCATAGCTTCAACTTTCTGGCACCCTGTATACTTCCTTATTCTAGAAGGAAACAAAGCAATGTATGAAAAGAGAAGGGGAATGTCAATGGGATTGGAGAAAGGGAGTCCTTGTAACGCTCTCTCACGCCTCACCAGGCATATAAGTCTCTGGGACAAAAAAGAAAGCAAGTTTCATTTTCCATGCCCACTAGAAGGCCAACATTTCATAAATTTTATTTAACTGAGTACGTCAATTTCCTTCTTCTTCAAAGGGAGTCTGACAAGAAATAAAATAGGGAAGACAGAGAAGGAGGGGATGAATGATGTATACTGAACTGAAACAGATGAGAGAACTGTTTAAAAGGGATATATGATTGGATATTATTGTCATGACAGGAGTCCAGAATGAAGGCTGCGCAGTGGAGTGGATTTGGGCAGAGGGACTGCATAACAATGAAAGAGTTGTTCTTTTACTTTTCAAGAAGAGGGAATTGAGAGCATGGGGGTGGGCAGGGAGAAAAGTCCAACAGTGAATGAATGGAAACCCTAAGTCTCTGTAAACTTTCATTAAAATTAACAAAAAATTAAAAAAAGAAGTAAAATAAAGCACTTAGCCTCTCTCTTCCCTTGCCAATCTTTGGTGGGAATGTTGAGGGCAGTAGGGTACATTCCGTCTGGATCGGGAGATCCTGGATAGGGAGGGCTAGGGAGACTCTGGCATTTACTCTGAATTATGGAGGACGAAAGGGACAGCTGAAGAAATGTCTGAAGACAGCACAGGCACAGGCTGTTACAGAAGACAGAGCAAGGGACACGGGGAGGAAGGTGCAAAGCAGAAATTTCTGCTCCCTGTGACCATCAGAGTAGTCAGTTAGTCTGCAACATGCTGACACCTAAGAGGTATTCTGGATTTGTCAGAAGATGGGGATAACTAGGTTAATTTTTATTAACAATTAGCAGTTCATTGTAACTGGAAGTTAGATGTTCCAAAGTAAACTAAACACTTCGGTGGGCAGAGGATGGTCAAATTTTCTAAACTATAAATTGGCATTCATCATCTATTGATAAAGGATTTCCCTCTATATATTTTCTGAAAGACCTTTTGCAAAATGACAATAGAGGTACAATTACCTTTCCTACTCTTTGAGCTTATTTAACACTGAAATAAAAACTATTTTGAATATATCTTAAAATCCTTCAAGAAGTGTTGTTGTTATTGTTGTGTGCTATTGTGTTGGAACCAATTCATAGCCGACTCTCTTGTAGGTTGTGAGAGGCTATAAATTGCATGGGTGGAGATTGCTCATCCTTCTCCTGTGGAGCAGCTGGTGGATTCGAACCACATATCTCTGGGATGGCAGTGCAGCTTCTTGCACTAGGTTACCTCAGCTCCCATCAAGAAGAGTAGGAAATAAATATCAATGGTAATGTGAATCACAGGGAGAAAGTAAAAATAGTGTGATTACATTGTGTGTTTTACAATGTCATAAAACAAAATGTGCATGATAAATGGAGAACCAATTTATCTTGTAATCTTTCACTCAAATCACAGCTAAAATTTTTTTCCAAGAACAAGTAAAGCAGTGTAATGTTTCAGGCTCATCATTGTTTTTGTTGTTGTGTGCCATAGAGTCACTTTCCACTCATGGTGACTGTATTTACAGTATCTCTGAACCCTGTGCTGTCCTGAGCCAGTCTCACTCACTCCAACACACTTACCTCCATTATATTTCTGAATAACTTGGTTTTATCACCACCATTACACAGGCATTTGTATTAGTACTCTTCCAGGCCTCCCGACTAACACTAAGGCTCTTCTGTTTGTAAGTTTCTTTGATTGTCACCTTCACTGGAAGAATTAGTCATAATTTTCCAACATATCAGCATTTCTAGGATGTTAAGAGTAAAATAAGCACAGTAGAATAGAGTATGTGCAATGGGGACTGTCCCCCAAATTGTTATATAAGTCAAAGATTGACTGTGGACCAAAGCTTTGGGAGTAACGGCCTTTAGACTACAGACTTGGCTCATAAGCAAGAAACCACAGTCTGTTAGGTAATATTTGCCAATCAGAGACACATGCTTGAATACAAGTGGCTAAGAACCCTTCTCCTGATTTGGGGTTGGGCCAATCAGGCAAAGACTGGTTGTATCTCTACATGGGAAGAGGCTGGTTTTGGGAATCACATGAGTGGGTCCATGTCCAGTGGTCAGCAAATATTGACAGGACTGGAATGATCTTAGAACAGCAAAGGAGTAAGAAGGAGGGTGTTTGGCTAACCTCTGGCTAATGACTATCAGACCCCACACTGGGAAGAACTCAGAATCTTTACAGAGAAAAACGGGACAGAACTAAACTAAGAAAAGTGTTATTTAATGAACCTGTTTCAAAGGTAAACCCCACAGAATACCATGGACTAATGATTATTTAGGGAGCTCTCGTGGCCTAATGGTAAGACATGGAGCTAGAATCCTGAAGGTATGTGGTTTGAGACCACCAGCTGCTCCTTAGGAGGATGGGCAATCTCCTTCTGTGTGACTAACTGCCTCTGAAAACCCACCAGAGGGTCAACTATAGGTCAGTTCTGACACTATAGTATACAACAATAATAACAATAGTTACTACTATTGTTGTCTGAAGGTCAGGCGCCTCCTGGTCTATGACTCCTTGGGATCAAGAGAAGGATTTGGGGCAGGGGAAGAAAAAAACCAAACCACTAGCATTTCTAATAGACTTGTTAGGTGTTGGGTAGTATTCCTAAGTAGCATAAAGGTTAATGCAATTGGCTGCCATCTAAAAGGTTGGAGGTTTGGGTCTACTCCCAGTACCTTGAAAGAAAGGCCTGGAAATTTATCCCCTGAAAACAAGCCATTGAAAACCCTATGAAATGAGCCAATGGCAACTGGTGTTTTTCTGCATAAGCACTGGGATCACATTTTACATGCATTTTCTCACTGAGGCCTCACCTCTAGCTTATGCAACAGATATAACATCCTTTTGCCATGTAAGGAAAGAAGAGTAGAGTAGCTAAGTGACTTGCCAAGGTACTATGCTAGGAAGTGGGGTGGACAAGATTAAAACTCAAGTCCATCAGATTCCAACTCCATGGATTTGGTGGTGTGTCCCCCCCCAGAGCAACTGTGTCAGGAGGTACTCTGGTGGTTTTTTACCATATAAGTGAGTCAGGAGGTGTTCTGGTGACATAGTGAGATATGTATTGGGTTGCTAAACAAAAGACTGGCAGTTTGAATCTACCAGACACTTTGCAGGAGAAAGAGGGGCAGTCTCCTCCTCTAAGATTCCCAGCCTCAGAAATGTGACAGAGGATCACCATGAAATAGAATCAACTTGGTGGCTTCTAAAAAACTGCGTGAGGATGTTCATATTATGGCTAAAGATCAAGCAGGAGGGAGGAGGGGAAAAGAAAGAAGGAACTCTGTGTATGCGCCTTTCAAGGGAAAAGGGTTGATTGTACGGCACAGCCTCTCAGCAAGCAGCAACCGTGCAGTGAAAAGAAAATCGGGAAATCTAGATCTATTATCATTTAGCATTTGAAAAGGGTGAACATTTATACACAGTCTAAATGAATTAGCTTACTGCAGGCTTCCAGTTCAGAATCAGAGCCAATGCCCAGCTTTTGGTCCTAATCAGGACATACGGGGAACTTTCCTGGGGGCCCACCATCAGACCAGGAAGCAGTCCTGCTTCAACACCGTTTCAGGTGTTAGGCTGCTAAATGAAAGGTCTCTGCTAGCCACTCTGTGGGAGAAAAATGAGGCAGCCTGTTCCTGTAAGGAACAGCACAGCTTCGGAAACCCGATGGCCGGGTTATCATTAGCCAGATTTTACTTGATGGCAGGGGTGGTTTTGGGTGCAGTGAGCAACACAGGGTGTGGGATTCTTTTGGGGCAGCAAGAAGATGTAGTGCAGGAACCCTGAACCCTGAACTCAAAAGCACAGGCATTCAACTCTGCAAAACAGCTGTATTGAAAGAGTCCCATGTTACAGTACACATGCCAAATCCAATTACTGGAGATGCTAACAAACTTTCCAAATGGACCGACACTTCCTTATGTTGAATATGCGTGAGATCCTCAACTAATAGATTTAGCCTTAAACAAGAATTTGGACTCTGATTTGACCACCAACAGATAAATAACCAAAAACTGTTGCTGTCAAGTAGATTCCAGCCTACAGCAACCCCATAGAACTACATAGAACTGCCTTCAGTGTCAAAGCTTTGCATCTATGGCAACAGACTGCCCCCTCTTACAGCTGCCAGATGTGAGTTCAAACGGTTGGCCTTTCAGTTAACAGAAAAGCACTTAACCTGTATGACAGGAGGGTTCATCTGTCAGATTAATAGGGGTGTTAGGCTTTGTGCAATCAAATGCCAATGGCTAAACAATGTGAAAGGGCAGATTTAAATGAAAACTCTTCAGTAGTTAACCCACCACCTAGAGGATGGAATCTAACCTTGGCGGCCAAGTGAGGCCTGGCTGACTTCTTGACTACATCTCCCATCACTTCCATCCACTCATAACAGCAAAGTATTTTAAAGTTCATTCCCTTCTAAGTGCACACGCTCCAAACGCCAATTTCACACCTCTCTGTCTTAGCACATAGCACAGTCTCTCTATCAGAATCTACCCCTACTCTCTGTCACAGACAGAACAACAGATGAATTCCAGGCTATGCCTTATCCTTTCCTTATAGGATAAACTATTGTTCCCTTCCCTCGACTTCTGCATACTATACATCACAGTACTGATCATACTCACCCCTGCCGACCCAGGTCTGTGAGCCCCCTGACAGAGGGGCTGGCTGATGGTAGGTTTTCAGTGAAGGGTTCTAAATTCCCACAGAATCTTTTTCCTTGGTATCTGTGTGGAGTCTTCAATGAGAAATCAGAGTTGGTTTCTCCATATTTTCCTAATACCGTAAATAATGGGTTCCCTAACCAAAGAGCTTTAAGTAAATCCTTTCAGAGGAAATTTGAAACTTGCTCATGTTTCAAGTGAACATGAAAAAGAAACATGTAAGAAGTGACTGAAACTGTTAATGATTTCATTTTACTTGGGTCCACAGTCAACACCCATGAAAACAGAAGTCAAGAACCAAAAGATGGCCTTTTCTGTATTTCCTTTCCAAGGAGGAAGGTCCATCCCATCTTTGGGGCATAACTTTCTAATAAATCTGTCTTTACTTTTCATCTTGGGACAAAAAAAAAAAGAAATCAAAGGACATATTGCATTGGGCTTATCTGTAAAGTGCTAAAGTGCAAGAATATCACTTTAAAGACCAAGGTGCACCTGATCCATGCCATTTAATTTCCAATTGATTCACATGCATGTGAAAGTTGGACAATGAATAAGAAAGACCAAAGAAAGAATTCCAGTGTTGTGAAGAATATTGATCATATACGGCCAAACCCCACCAAACACATCTATTGGAATAACTGTCAGCAGAGAGCTCCTTAGAAACAAAAATTATGAGACTTCATCTCACCTGCTTTGGGTATGTGGTTAGGAGGGGCCAGTGCTCAGAAGGGTGGAGGGACAGCCTTTCACGCCTGGAAAGGTGGAGGGTTGGTGAAGGAGAGAAAGACCCTCAACAGGATGGATTAACATAGTGATTGCAAGGCCAGGTTTACGTCCAATAGATACTGTGAGGACAGGGCAGGGTGGAGCATGGTTTAGATGCACATAGAGTTGCTACAAGTCAGAGTCAACTCAACAGCACCTATAAACTTTTTTCTGCAAGTATATAGGAATTTTATCTGATAGTAATGAAAAGAGACAATGAGTAGGGGTGATTGAAGGACAGTTGATACCTTTGAACTGTAGTGCTGGAGAAGAGTATTGACTATATCATGGACTGTTAAGAGAACAAACAAATTCATCTGAGAGAGGGTGAAGCCAGGCTGCTCCTTGGAGGCAAGGATTCTGAAGCTGCTTCTGACATACTTTGGACATGTTGCAAGCAGGAACCAGTCCTAGAAGAGGGACGTCATGCTTGGGAGCGTGGAGGAACAGTGCAGAAGAAGACCCTCGATGGATTGATTCACTGACTGAGGAAATGTGGTAGGTGTGTCAGAGATAGTGAGACTGGCATAGGCTAAGGCAGAGTTTACTGCTGTTGTACATAAAGTTGTTATGAGTTGCAGAGGACCTGATGGCACACAACAACAACAACAATGAAAAAGGAATACAAATATAAAAGCTAATATCTCTCCAAGACACTTGTAACTTTGGATATATTCATTGCTGCTTTTTGAATTCAAGCATTGAAATGCAGAATGTAGTCCCGGTAAGAGAAAACTCTCATTTCACGGATTGAGAGCTTGCTACTTGCTCCTCTCAGCCAGCAGGTGTCACTACAGACAAGAACATTAGTTACCGCTGGTTTCTCAAGGAAATTGCCTCCAGCCTGGTTGTCTAAACTGAGGGTATGGGCAGAACCACAATTTAACTGAGGGTCTGGGAAGTGCAAAAGGTCAGCATGCTCAACTGATAACTGAAACACTGGAAGATCAAATCCATCCAGAGGCAATTTACCAAAGGTCTGGTTACTTGTGATTTTTTTTTCAAAAAGATCAACTTTTGAGAACTTCATGGAGCACACAGTTCTACTCTGACACACTTGGGGTCCCCACAAGACAGAATTGAGTTATGCTGCTCTACCTGGACCACCTGCCTTCTCCTAAAGCCCTGTGCTTCTAGGGGAGATTCAGCAAGACAGGCAAGAGTTTTGGAAGATCATCTTGGGTGGGGTTTCTTTCTGAGGCAGTTTCCAGTTCCTGCTGCTGAGATTCTAATTCAGATTGTTTGGAGCGACCCCAAGGACTCTGCAGTTTAAACATCTTCCTGTCCTGAGAGCTAAGGCACCAGGCACTCTCTCTCTCTACACACACACACACACACACACACCCTTCTCTAACAAATGAACTTAACTCATTGCCACTGAGTTGGAACTGACCTTCCACTGGGTTTCTGAAGGTTATAAATTACACAGGAGGAGGACTGCCCATTCTTCTCCCATGGGGCTAGTGGCAGATTTGAACCACCATGCATGGTCTTCCTCTGATTAACATCACAAATCTCTACAGACTACTTCACCAGAGCTCCATAATAAAGAGTAGGTTCCAAAACACACTGATTTATACCCTGTGAAGACTGCAGAATAGCAAATACATCAGTAAATCAGTTTCTGTGAGATCATTTCTGACTTATGGCAACCTTCTATGTCAAACTTGAGGTCACTTATAGTGTTCAGAAAAGACAGTGAAGACTCAACCTTCCCCCTTGTATTTCCAGGTCATCAGAGGACTTGTTCCCACCATGACAGGGCATAAGTTCTACTTTCCCTTCACAAAGGAACATTCAGATACAAACAGAAATTCTACAAAGACACTGATCTCCAAGTTAGTGTATAAGACAAAAGCTTTCCTAAGACAGGATTGGAATTAATCTCATTTGCTGTAACACAGACAAAAGTAATAAATTCATTATTATCTGAGAAGTCAAGATGCTATTGAATATAAGATTTATTGCCATGTTTACTTTAAATCCAAAATAAATCCAAATCCTGGTGGTAAATCAGTCAATGGGATAAATTAGATTACTACAAATAAAGCATAAATGAAGATTCTATTAGAAAATTAAATTTGTCATCATAAAGTTGAATAAGATAGTCTCCGTAGAAGATGGTAGGAAAATTGTTCAGTGAACAACATTTACTATGCCTTGAATTCACCTTTTAAAAGCAAATATCTGATCACTAAGGGGGAAAACTTTAAAGTCATCATTGAAACAAACTGTTCAATTTAAGCTCAATGCTGCTTTCCACACAGTATCTGGGCTGTGAAAGTGCCACCCAGGCTCCGAGTGTGATCCTCCAAGTCAAGATCGCTTCCTGCTTGGGCCTCATTCCATGTTGGGTCTACTCAGCGGCTTTAAAAAGTTCTCCATATCCTGTATGATAAACAGGAAAGGCTTTACAAGGAAGCCTTTTCCTAGGTTAGGATCGTATTTCAGCTTCATTTAACAGAAACTGCTCAAGTATTATTTTTCCTAAAGTCACAAGAAACCCAGAAGACAGCAAGTCTAGGCTTGACACTAGGCAATGCCATCCTTCTGGAACCAGTCTCCTCTGTCTGTCCTGCCATCTTTTGGGGTGTAAGGTTGGAAGAATACTGTTACTCATCCAGGCTTACCTCGGCTTTCCAGGCCAAAGGGGCCCGACCAATATGAGCAGGGCAAAGTTTTCCTGGAAATTCTTCTATTTATGTCTCATTGACCAGCACTGTATCACATGGTCAGCTCAATCATTTGTGAGGTATGGGGAAGTGAGCAACACTGGGCACATTGACCAGAACGGCATCTGGGTTGTATTAATGAGATAAAAGAGCAGAACAGATACTTCTTGTTGCTGTGTACTACCATCAAGTCAAAACTGACCAATAGCTGACCCTCTGGCGGGTTTTCAGATGCAGTAAATCACACAGGAGGAAACTGTCCATCTTTCTCCCACCGAGCAGTTAATGGATTCAAACCATGTGCCTTTGCATCGGCAGTACAGCTCCCTACCACAGACCAACAGAATGCCCCAGAACAGGTACTGGGCTGAGGAATTATCAGACACACTGCCTGATAGAAGAGATTAAAATACATTAATCAACTTATGAAAGAGAAATCTGTCTTTCTAATTATATGAACCCTTGAAAGACTCAGTTCAACGTTACCTCTATTTTCCATAACAACTCCTCAGATATTTGAATAGTGATCAGTTTTTTCCTTGACCCAACATGCCTCTTCCAAGTAAGAGGATTACAGCTTTTCCATAAGCCGAAGTGTGTGAAAACAACCCTTTCAGGTGTGTGTGCTGACCTATGAAAAAATATGTCCGATTCATTTCCTTCCTCCTCTCAGGCAATTAACACAGCCTAGAATCTCCTAATCTGAAACACATCAATTCACGGAGTAATCTGTAACTCACCTGCCAGTGGCAAAGACTAGAGGCAAGTGAGATACACATCAACTTTAACAGACATTCTGGCACCTGCATTATAAGACAACCCGCACCCACAATTCCAAAGATCTGTGATCCATTTCGATCTTCTTTGAACAATGGGAGGTTGGCTGGTTTTAAGAACTCAAGGAAGTATCTTACATTGTCATTGTTAACTACATGTGGTTATACTTTAAGTCCACTGCTTTTGGACAAACTCTGATTGTCACTTGGTGAACTACGTATGACCAATCTCCTCAGGCTTACCCACTCATTGACACTGATTCTGACTCTGCGACGACAGACTGCCATGTAGGATCCTAGGCTGTAACCTCTCTGGAAGGAGACTGTCACATCTTCTTGGAGAGGAGTACCTGGTGGATTCAAAGCACTACCTTGTTTGATTAGCAACTGACTGCTTTACTACACCAGCAGGGCTTCACTGTCTCAGCTCTAAACTCATAAAAACTTATGTTCTATGAGTTGATTCCAAGTCTATCTGGGTTTTCAAGGCTGTAAATCTATGGTAAGCGAATGTCTATGTTTATCCTACAAAAAGGCTGGTGGATTCAAACCACCAACCTTTCAGTTAGCAGCTGAGAGACCTTAAAATATGATAGACATTAGTATTGATTAGGATTACATTCAACTGTAACAAGGAAAAAAATATCCCTATATTAAAGTTTTTAATAAGTCTCCAGGAGCACAAATAGGTGCTTGACTAGAAGCTGAAAGATTATGGTTCAAACTTATCCAGAGACATCTTGGAAGACAGATCTACTTCCAAACATTCACAGACTTGAAAACTCTATGGTATACTTGTACTTTTCATGCACAGAATCAACTTTACAGTAACTGTCAACATAAAACATTGAGAGGGAGTCTGTCTAACGAGCTCATACAGTGTACTGCAGTATCAATGGTAAAGACCTTGACTTGTTATTTCAATGACATGACTATGTAAATATTATAATTTAAATATTTACATGTTGTTTTGTTGTCATGTGCTGTCGAGTCGTTTGCGACTCATAGCGACCCCATGTTCAACAGCCCTAAACCGTGCTCTATCCTGTGCCAATCTCATTGCCTCTGACACACCCATCCCGAGTACCCCAGTCACTGAATCAATCATACAAAGTATTTAAAAGTGAGTATGAAGGAGGTTATTTTTATTAACACAATGTTGAATGCTTTGGAAAGACCTGATGAAGGTAAGATGCTTAAAACAATTTTTTCCTCAAGTAACATGCAGTTGAGAATCATAAAACATAGAAAAGAAATGCTAAAAATAAAGAGTCTGCATTCAGATATCCTCACAAGAAGCTTTAAAATCTGTCTTTTAAAGAAATCAGTACCTCACCTTATCAATGTGAGTAACGTAAAAGACAACAGGTAACTTCATAGATGTCAAAGAGTCAGAAAAAGTTGACTAGTGAATATTTACATGTTATTTTTTTTATTGTTTCCTCTTTAAAAAGTATTCTTGTTAGTTAAAGTTTCCAATAATCAATAAACTACCAGAGGCTACTGAATTTGTTAAAAAGGCAGATACTCTAACTTCATATATAGCATTTTTCTGTAAAAGTGAGATCAGGCTTCAAAAATTGCTTTATCCCTTCCTTTTCCCACTAAATATACTGTGAACATTAGTCATTAAGTGTTATTTATATCATTTTAATGCTTGCTCAGTCCTTCCTGTTGAACCATTTATGCTTGTTTTTATTAGACCTTTAAAACGATGTACCTTTCTCAATCTCTTCTCTGCCAGGACTGACAGGAAGCTTGAAGTTAGGCTTAATGCTCAGCCTAGGGCTTCTTATATAGCTAACCTCCTTTTCCCATTTTTTACTCTTTTTAACATTTTTATGTATTTTATTTTGGAATAAGCTATGAGAATCCTTTCTGGAAGATGGGTAAAGTAGACCAAACACAAACCCCTGGTATCTTGTCTCCAAGTGTGAGATTTTAGGAAGAGAGGGCAGGTGGACCGAAAGCTCTTGTTTTTGCCTTGAAGGTGGCTCCTTCTTGTCCCCTATCTAGTCTAATGTACTTGGCTTATCTATCTAGTCTAATGTACTTATAACCACTGAGAGAGCTTTCAGACTTGTTTAAAAATTGCTGATCATTCATGAAATGGCATAATTTTCCCTGCCCCCAGGATCCTACATTAAACCAAAGTGTATTTTCTTAAGTTAGTACCTCATAATTTGAGTAAATAAGATAAAAATGGAAGCTCTGGTGGCCTACTGGTAAGAAAATGTACTGCAGTCTCGAAGGCACACGATATGAATCCACCAGCTGCCCCGTAGGAGAAGGATGGGCGATTAACTGCCTCTGAAAACCCGCTGGAGGGTCAGTTATGGGTTGGTTCCAACTCGGTGGTACACAACAACCACAAGATAAAAGAAAAATTGTATTTAGAAAGAAAACAAAGAAACCCACAACTATATAAATAAAAAGTAAATAAATTTAAAGAAAGAAGGCAAAAATATTTCATTACTTTCTCTACTTCACAATAGGAAAGAATAATAGATCAACTCAAACTTGCTGCTGCTGAGAACTGACACACAGACAACATTCCCTTGGGTTCTGAGGCTTCACACGCCCAGCTTTTTGCAGGAGAGCTGCTGGTCGATGAGACTGCCAGGGAGGCTTGGCTTTTGGGAGAAACACCCCCCGCCCCTGACTAGGCCACCAGAACTCCCTAAGAAAATGATAGACAAACCTGAAGACATAAGAACAAAGAGAGCTGAGGGAAATTGGCATCTTTCTAAACCTTTCACCCCCTAGAAGAGCTCGTGGTGTACAGCAACTGGAAGAAGCTCAAACGTATCTGCTAAAATATGAGGTTGAGTTCACACTACATTTTCCATCACCTAACAGGGAGGAAAGACTTCAGGATTCCTCTCAGGGGATCTGAGCCTTTCACAGGCTCTTCAATCACTAGCTCACTTAATAAAAAAATAAAAAAAGAAAGAAAGAAACCCAAACCCATTTCCCTTATGCCACTCTGACTCCTAACAACTCTGTAGGTCAGTAGAGCTTCTCCAGAAGGTTTCCAAAGCTGTTGTTCTTTATAGAAACACATCCTCCTGTGCAGAGGCTGGTGGATGCAAGTCCATGGTAACTTCTCAGGTAACAGTCAATGGTTTGACCTCATGCCACCTGCCAACACGCTCCTGCATCATGCAAAGCCAAAACCAACCCCTGGCCTTTGGGTCCATTCCGATTCATTGTGGCCGTCCCTCTGAGGCTTGACCTCTGTACAGGAGGCTGTCTTCCTCCAGAGGATCAAGTGACTTTGTTGTTTGCATTGCTACATGTAAAGCACCACCCCACTAGAGCTCCTTCTTACACAAAAGTAAAGGCTATGTACAAATCGCATGCATTTATTTTGATGTAACTAAAAATTTGACTTAAAAACACTCTTCAGAAAGGATCTCGTTCGCAACATGGGGACTTCCTTTCAAGAAGAACCAATTAAGCACTAGCATGGTAACTGTAGGAAGCACTGGTGGCCCTAGGGGTAAGAAGTTGTGCTGCAGTCTGAAGGCACACAGTTTGAATCCAGCAGCTGCTCCATGGGAGGAGGATGGTCAATCTTCTCCCCGTTCAACTAACTGCCTCTGAAAACCCACAGGAGGATCAGCTACGGGTCCATTCCAACTTGATGGCACACAACCACCACAACATGATAACTGTGGTTTAATGGGAAAGGAGCCGTGTTGTCAACTCTAGGGCAAATGGTCTGGAGCCTCTAGCTGCTCTGAAGGAGAGAGAGAACTCTCTACCCGTGTAATGTACAGTCTCTGGAAAAAAAAATCTTTTGGAGGGTCGAGAGTCAGTTCCAGCTCCATAGCAATGAGAGAGATGTCACCCTACTTCCTGACACACTGGAGCACACTGCAGCAGTCACCATGTCAATCCACCCGGCCGAGAGTCTTCCTCTCTTTCGCCAACCTGCCACCTTTCCAAGCAGGGTGTCCCTCTCAAGGAATAGCCCTCCTAGCACCATGACAGAAGTGAAACAAAGCTTCAACATTATCGCCTCCAAGGAGTACTCTGGTTGCACTTTCTCCAAGACATATCTGTTTGTTCTTTTGCAGTTCATGAGATATTCTTCTCCAACACCACAGCTCAATAACTATCTTGCACCATAGTCATCTAAAAGTGGGGGAGGAGAGAGAAGAACTAACAGTCCAGATTGGTTACCATGCTTCAGTATCTAAACATCTGTAGTGTCTGAGGATTTTTTACGAATACTCTAGAACAACTATTTTGACAGGACAACATAAATAACCATGACTATTACACTTGCGAAGTGCAATAACACTTCCTAAAAGAGGCAACACAGTGTGAAAAGAATCAAGGAAAACCTAACCTTTCAAAATTACTTAATCACGTGTTGTTACCAAAAGGTAAGGAGTTCAAGTCCATTAGCTGTTCTGCAAGAGAAAAAATGGACAGATGCCTCCGTCAAAGATTTATAGCCTCAGACACCTGATGGAGAATTGCTGAGTCAAAACTGGCCTGATAGCAGTGGATTTAATCTGTATATAAAATACAGAAAGGTTTACTTGCATTCTTCACCTTATGAAACACTAAAAGACAGTTAAGAAATGGTTAACTCTAAACAAGTTTGATTTCCCCTCTCTCCAAACTTTAACTGGGCACATTTAAGCTACTACTTATATTGAAGCACATCATAGTTCCATGAACGCACTAACTCAATACAATATACAGACTTCAAGTTCTGTGCAGGGCACAAAGCCAGGCATAAAGTGTGTTTTCCATAGTGAATTTCTCAAATGAAGGCTTTTCTACCTTGTCAGATGACTGAATTCAAATGCAACTTAGCATTCACATAATGACTCAGACTCCAGCTATTAAGCCCAGTCAGGCAGCGGGAGAACTTTATGCTTCAGAAATTGGCGTCAGTACATTTATATTTTATACTCCAAGGACCCTGGAACATGCTGGGAAATTCTAGAAAGGAGTAGCTCAGCAATCCTGGGGCACACTCGTAGCATAGGAACCTAATCTAAAGAGAAGATGTGTCCAATCACCTGCTGTCAATGATCACTGGGCAAAGTTAAAGTGTTGCAACACAGTAGACAATCACATTCTTTCCTAGAAAATGTTTATTTATTACATAGAAAAATTCTATACATTTGTTAGACTAAAATACAGTTTTCATTATAATTCTGGCAACTGAGATCAGTACACAGAGAAAACGTAGCATTATATCAGCACTTTTTTTTCTAGTTCATATTTCTGCACAAGAAAAAAACATTTCAAAGCTCTGTTTCATATAGGCTCGTTGTACTCTGAAGCCAGATGGAACACCATCCAATTCAGAGCTCTTGGAAGTGAATTCCCCAGCAATTTTCAATAACTCCAGAAAGTTAATTGCTTGATACACATATTTCAAAAGTCCTCTGAGAGCGTGGCGCTCCCTCTGGAAAGTCTGCACTGTGTTAAAATGACAGCCGTGGACACTAGGGCTACAACCATGCTGGGGGCGGGAGGCATGTTCAAGCACCTGCATGTGTCCCCACATGAGGACAGTGTCAAGATTGCAGGAAGGAGAAACTGGACATGATGGGAAGGTGAATCATCCCAAACAACAATATTTATGGAAGACTTAACCGTGATCCTCTAGTTCCTAATGGACAGGGAGGCCTCAATAGAGAAATTCATTTTGATACTATGAGATAGGATTGAAATGGCAAACGACAGGGGGAGAAAGGCAGCAGGCTGAGAAGTATGTGGCACCACAACATACTGCCAACATGCTGCCAACACAACAGCGAGAAACCAAGACACTCGGAGGCGTGTTTTCCATCCATATTACCCCATACACTGGGCTGGCCTGACATTGGACATGAAGTACTGCCTGGACAATCTCAGCAGTTCCCTATTGCACTGACTGATGTTTAAAATTTGGCTGTCTTGTCCTAGCAATTCCATTCTAAACCCAAATTCAGAAAGGCTGTGCCAGCCAGCACACACAGAGTTTGGCCTTTGGTCTTCAGAAGATAGGCTTTTTGTCTTTGGTTGTTTTCCCAGAGTCTCTCTCATCCTGTCAGAAGCCCTCTACATTTTTATCCTCGTCTTTTTGTTGGTTAGATTATGGAGTACTTCCCCTCCCCCCCCGGACCTCGTTTAATCAAATCATTGAACTGAACTGACTGGTGCAAGACTTACTAGCAGTGCATACAGTGGTCAAAAACGTTCTGAGACAGAAAAAATTTCTTTTCATTAGGGAGCTCCTCAACTGAATTCATTACCATTGAATCAGAACCAAAATGTAAGCTGGTCCTCCTGTGAGTTTTCAGAGGCCATAAATCAAACAGGAGGAGACTGCCTGCATGTCTTTCTCCGATAGAGAAGCTGATGGATTCAAAGTGCCTGCTTCTGGGTTGGAGTACAATGTCTTACCCAAGAAGCCACCAGAGCTCCCTTGTTGTTAGGTGCTGTCCAGTCAACTATGACTCATAGCGACCCTTTAATAACAGATCCGAACCTTGGTCCCTCCTGAGCCATTCTCACCATCGGCGATGTACGCTTGAACCCACTGTTACAGATACTGTATCAATCCGTCTTGTTGAGGGTCTTTTTTTCACCCTCCACTGTAGTAACTCCCATACAGGACACTGTCGTCAAACTTATTCCCACCATGGTGACCTATGAGGATAAAGTAAAAATGCCGCACAAAGTTTCCAAGGTTGTACATTTTTAAGGAAGCAGTTCACCCTATCTTCCTCCTGTGGTGAGGCTAATGGGTTTCAAACCACAGAACCTTCAGTTTTCAGCCAAGTGCTTACTTAACTCCTGGAGGGTCAGCTCTGAGGTGATTCCAACTCAATGACACTTAAGACAAGAATCATCTAAAATCATCAACCCTTTAAATCATCTTATTAATGTCACATTTCTGTGAGGTATCTGACTATGAAGAGCGTTTATATTTTTCTAATGGCAGGTGGAGTTGTCTATGGCAGTAGTTTTACCCAGTTAGTTCTCTATTTATTTCTCACATCATCTTTTTAATGCTTACTTTCCACTCAGATGTTAAAAGCACACATTGGTAATACTATATATTGTTAAAAAAGTTAAACTAGCTGATGGGATGGCTGATCAGATCATAAAGAATAGTCAGAACATTCCCTTTTAAGTTATACAAGGATAGGAAAGAAAAAAAATAATAACAAAGCGCCTCAAAATTAAGTACTTACACTACCCTTAGGTCCTTTTCATCTGATAGCAGAAATTCCATCAGCAGTTTCTCCATTACTACTCTGTTCACTAACACTTTTTGGGAGGTGTGAGTGGGACAGGGATCTCATCTTTCTCTTCCTTTAACACTGTTTACATGTTTTCACTACTCTGCTCAGCTGAGAAATGTGTATTGATGTCTGACTATAAGTCATGAACCAATGGAAACAGACCTGGTAAGAAGTACAAACTCGTTTAGGGATTTCTGGTTGCCTTCTCAAAGGCCCAGGGAGCCTTCCATACTGATGCCACAGCCTCATCTAATAGGAAGGTGCAGATGGGAAGAAATGTAGGTGTTTCCCTAAAGAAAGACGAAGTGGATATGGGAAATGGCTTGGTGGCCCCACTGGCAGAGTGGCCCAAAGCTGCTATAGTGGATGCCTGGAAATCACTCAAAACAGGAAACACAGGATTTAATTTGTAGAGGGATTTTTCCCCCTGTAACTACTCCTCCAACAACAACAACAAAAAAATTATTTTTTCAACTCTGGGCTGCATTTAGTTTACTAATTAATATATAGTCATCTTTAACTGCTCTTGCTATGTTACAGGCTATATTTTTAAATAGTTATTTAGTGATATTACTATATCACATAATTTCATATATGAACTAAAAAAAAAAGAGAATCAGGTGTTTTGGCAGATGAACAATTACAGAATCTCTCTATTTGTTTCTCTTCAGACATTTTTCCACTGCAAATAATTTAGTAGCTTATTAAAAATTCTATGCTTGTCCTGACTCACAAGGAAAATCTCACTGTCTTAAAGATTCAGTGTTGACCATTTTGCTATTCATGTAGATTAGCATGGTTTCTTTTCCAAGGCTGGCACTACATTAATACAAGTTCTTGTGGGTATATAAAGGATTCTAGGCCAGAATGTGGTAATGAGCATCTTAAATGTATCATCAATGGAGGCCTCATCACTTACTCATTTCAAAACATAAAACCAAAATAACCTTAGATTAGGGTTTTTTCACTTATATTCATAAGCCTCTGAGGGGGATGACATGGAGGCTGGTTATCTGAGGAAGGCCTTGAAAATATTGAAAAGGTTCACAGAAGTGCTTTGTGAATGTAGGGAAGAGAGTACACAGATTTCATAAATTCTCAAAGTGGTTCATGACCTTCTCAAAAGATTAAGAATTTACTTCTGAACATCAAATTCTGTTCTTATTTAAGCAAATAAAAATGAAAAATCTCTGAAACATTTAAAAATCACTAAGCTTCACCTTCAGCTAGATCTTAACTAGACCATGAATCGTCAAGCTTTATTCTTCTGAGCTCCCTGGTCTGGATCATGTATTCCTCAGGGAATAATTTTAGTTGTAAAGGTACACCTAAAGAAAATAGCCTTAGGGACCTGAGTAGTATTTGGGTCCCTAACATTTCTATACCATTTCCATATATTTACTGATGGATTGCCTTAGAAAATATCAAACCTAAATCCCATCCATGCAATTTACAAAAGCGGCAATTATTCATGCAGTATTAAGACTGAAGCATCATCTGCCTTTTAAAAATGCATATAAAAATCAATGATATGGAGAGGAAGAAAGGGGGACTATAGAATTTCTGTAGAAAATGCTTTCTTTGCACAGAAATTATCAAATTTAGAAATTTCATGTTGAAGTTTTCTATAAGAAAGATAATTTTCAAAGATTTAAATATTAGATTAAAATGTTGGTCTTGTTGGGAGTATAAGAATTTGGCTCAAATTTATAAAACTTGGGAATGTGTGCTATTTAAAATTTATAAGCATAGACAAGATGTCTAGGTTTTTTTTTTTTAAGTTTGACAGCTTTAGATTTTTCTCTTGGAACACACAAGGGTCGTGCTTTCTGAAAATATGGGCTATGTGCCATTAAACAAAGATGAGTTAATTTCAAAAGCAGCCACTGTATATGAAGAGTGCTTACTTCACAAAAGGGCTAACATGCTTTCCTTAGTTCACAAAGACACACATGAATATGCATTCAGAGCAAAAGGCATTCTGTGCATGAATACACAGTACACAAATCTTGGCTATATGCATTGACTATGATGAACCAACAATTTTCCAATATATATTTGCAGACCACATCTTTGGTGCACTCTTACCTGTCAGATGAAATATAAGAAAAGAATAGAGAAACTAAATGTGGAAGGTACACTGATAAGCCTCAGACTGTGAAGACTTTTGTTTTTATTTTTAAGAAGTAGTGGTGACTACCAGAGAAAAGCAGACAAGATCTTACTTATTAAAAGGGGAAAGCTTAAAGAGCTTTCTGAAGGAAAGGAAACATCTCAGAGGCAATGTTAAGGCTACTGGAAAAATTCATATAAGAAGGCGGCTACTGACAAGACAATAAAATAAAATGTTCAAGTCACTGTAACTGGCAGCATTGGGGTAAGTTTTAGAATTCTAGTCAGCAGGTTGGGGTTGTTCTTGATACGGTCCTTAGTAGCTAATAGTGGTGCATGGTTGACATGGCTGAAGCCTTCAGGGTACTGATGCCAGAGGAGAGGTATACTGTAGCTTAAAGCAGCTGGGGACCAGGATTAAGGAAGGGGTCTATTTCTTGCAAGCCATTAGAAGTATGAATTCTGAAACTACCCTGGAAAGGCAAAGGAGCCCTGGGCAGGCATCAAGGTGAGTGATAGTAGGACGAGCTTACAATCAGCTGGTGCATGCCCTCTGGGAGGGGAGGGGGATATAAGAGGAAGAGAGCATCTCTACAAAGGAAAACCTTATTTCCAGCAAAATTTTAAATACACTAAATAAGCATCTCCTCCTCAACCTCTATGGAGAAAAAGAAATGTGAGAACATATACATAGCTTAGCTACTTAAGTTCCAGTCACTTAGGACTTGGTTTTGCTGTAGGATAGGCTTGCTTCAATCCTACATATTACACATTGCATCACATGGTTTAAAGAAACAGCTTGCTTTGAGCTCTGCTCATCCATGCAAGTATTACACAACGTCATTGCCTTAGTTAAATTCTAACCTTTTATTACTGTAATGCTGCTAAGCCTTCCACAGAAGGGTCCTCTTGAACATATACTGAAATATAACCTTTCCTCTCTCATGTTATATTAAGGCAGGAGCCCAGAAGGTCTATATTATGCACCTATGTGATGGCAGAAGTCATAAAAATACTCTGGTCAATATCAGCATTGACTACCACTAAAGGACGCAAACTATTAATTGAGTCCTGAACACTGGTTTGAAAAGCTATCATAGAAGGACAAAAGAGCACAATAACGATTTACAAAATTACTCAAGTACCCCACAATTCACAGAATTTTTGCTCTTTATCTATTCTTCTCACTTGGGCAGAAGATGGAGGCAGTGAGCGAATAGCAGTAAGGCAGCCCAAAGCTAGCTGAAGAATGATTTTTGCAATGAATGAAAGAGGCAGCAGGAATACCTATACAGAACCTCAACACATTCAAATATTGCTAAAAAGCCTCTGGGAGGCTTCATCAAATTAATCAGAGAATGAAGGTTATATGAGAGTGATATTCTAGATATCAAATATCGCTCAGTATGTGCCTGTGGAATATATATGCGAATACTGGCATATATGTTTACGGCACACAAATTTACTTAGGGGCAACATTCTGTCAATTAATTTGAGACTCAATAGACATGGTTAAACATAGATCATAATTTCTAAACACAATGTTAGTAAAACGAAATTTATTTGTAAAACAGGACCTGTTATATAAAATGGCACACAATCAAGTTATACAAAAATACAAAATTTCTTTCTGATTACAGTTTTAGTTGCAAATGATGATTAGAAAGCATTCCTGGTGGCTTCCAAATAGCTGAGATTGTGAGCATATGGAGCAGGGAGCAGCAAGGGTCCATGATGCTTGGATGTCCAAGTGAGCAGAACCTAATTTCCAAATTCAAGACTTCCATCACGTCACTTTGGAGGGATAAGAGCTAGCTCCTGGAATATCTTCAGTTTGATAGCCATCTTCCAGACTTTTGCCAACCCTAAATTTAGTTCCCAATGCTTCTGAATATCCAAAATCTGTGCAACTATAAAACAGATGGTGTTCTGATTTTCTTACATCATTTGCTTTCTCCCCGATTTGGACAATTGTTAGTTACATAATTATACTTGTTCCATTTCAAATGATATAAAAAAGTACAGTGATGCTGTTTGGCGACATTAGATGTTGACTTCTGGAGAATTATAGTTTCAAAATTAGCTACTCTCACAAGGTTGGCTTCCCAGTGTATGGTAAGACATGAGCTCTCTAAAGTGTGATAGTTTTAAAATTTTTTAAATCCAGACTCTTATTGCAAATATTCTGAAAAATCAGAAATATTACATGAGCTTTGAAAATAAAAACCAAGGCATTTAGCAAGTTTTAGCTTAGCTAGAGTAAAG
This sequence comes from Elephantulus edwardii, assembly GCF_000299155.1. Taxonomy (NCBI): domain Eukaryota; kingdom Metazoa; phylum Chordata; class Mammalia; order Macroscelidea; family Macroscelididae; genus Elephantulus; species Elephantulus edwardii. The sequence goes on along the minus strand of NW_006399802.1, from coordinate 11,715,706 downwards.
AACACCGACATTTTTTTTTTAAAAAGAAATACAATTTACCTTTGCAGCAATTTAAAGGTCCAATCCTTTGAAAGGAAGCACATTAGCAAACAGCTGCTTATTAATCCCTAGTAACATTAATTGTATGCTTTTCTATAACACCATCCTAAATCACTGTCTTATTCTGGTAGCAGGCAATGCTTTCTTCCAAAAGATTCTCCTTCCATGGAATGATAAAATGCTGAGGCTTTTTTTTTCTTTTCTTTTCTTTTTGTACAGAGCCTGTATTTAGTGCAATAAGTGTAAAAAATCTGCTCTGAAATATTTACTTTACATTAACAAAAATAGCTTTTTTTAAAAAAATCAGTAACAAAAAGGAGTTATCGCATAAACAGATCATGAATTATTCTTAGCAAATTACACTTTTTTTTTCTTAAAGCATTCACCATTACAATAAGCAGAACAATGGAATATTAGCCATTCATATCTGGTAAGCGGCAGGAATTAAAAAAAAAACAAACCAACACCAAAAAACAGAAAACAAACAAAAAAACCCAAATACCACAAAAACCTACACCCATCCTCAAACAAAAAGAATGCTCTACACTTGAGGATCAAAACATTAACCAATTCTTCAGCTAAGCGTTGTAGAATTCTGGATGCTCAATGATTATGTTCAAGGAGAGGAGTTCATGCCAGAGTGTTTTCAGACCTGACAGCAAGTATTTCAATACAATGGCCTTGAGCCCCAAGCCACTTAAGTTCCTCTGAAGCAGACCAAGCACCAGAATTTTCAATGCTATGTGCTCCAGGTTCCTCTCCCTTTTTTAATTCCTCCCAGCATTACTTAATCTGCAAATCAATACACATGAACTTAAACACTAAACTTGCTGGGTACCCCAGCTTCCTTTCAAATCAGGCACACAATTGTGTGAAGGATGCTACCAAAGTAAAAAAAAATAAAAAAATGAAAGACAAAATAGAAGAAAACAGTTTGCATAAGAAAGATTATCTACCCTTTTCTTTTTACCTACTTTCTTTTATAGAAGCATTAGGGTAAACTACAAATACCTGAGGAGTTGGTTATTTTTAATGTTCGCTGACAAATGTTAGAACCTATTATGAAAATTCCCATATTGGGCCCACTTGCATGTTTCTAAAAAGTAAAATGACATGGCTTCTTTGATTGGGGAAAAGAAATTGGAGTAATTCCTTATTTTTCTGAACGCATGTGCCTAGTCTTCTCCCACTAGGACGTATGCGTCAGTCAAATAAGATCTTGATTTTTTTATACACACATCAGGGAATCACCCTGAAAACTTTTAGACAAAGAATTTGGTAGTTTTATCTAATTCAAATAACTAATGTTAAAATCTCCTCTAAGTTATTAAAAATGTTAATCAGATATGAATCTTAACATTTCCATTAAGACAATTACAATTGAAAACGTTAAATGACGGAAGTTGCCTTGTAAAAGCCACCCGTATGAAAGGAGTACATGTTTGACAAAAATAAGCATAAAAAAGGTATTAAATCCCTGTTCCTTTTCTCTGATTTTGGCTGATTATGTGTGTGTGTATATACATATAAACACATATACATATATACACACACCCGCACACACAAATACATAGTTGTGTTTATATATTGTTTTGGAATGTCAATGGGTTCCATAACGGTCGGCTAGGTTCAAGCAGAACTTGCTCCCGAAGCCTAGAAAACAAAGTCATACAAAGTATAATCTTAGACAATTACCAGTAAAAAAAGAGAGCATGAATGATGTTACAAATACATACATGGTCACAAACAGCAACAGGGAAAAATGGATTGTGAAATCTTCTCTCCTGAACCTGTATTACAGGGTGAAATTCTTTTTCATGCCAAAACATCACAAGTCCTTCTAAATAATTTCTGACATATTCAGATGCCCAGGTTCCTTGAATGCTCTATTCCTCCCCCCTATTTTCAAAGTTTTCTTAACTAGTGACGTACACATACTCTCTCTCTTTAAAAAAAAAAATTCTCCAAGAGGAAAACCAAGTTATTATATTTAGTTCAATGAGCAGTTTAACACTTCATTTACCTGAATGTTATTTTATAGACTAAAAATAAACCCTATGTTGGAAGTTATCTCATTAGAAGGAAAATATACAGTAAACTTTTAAACAGTAATGTTTCTAGAGATACTGCAAAATTCATGTGATGCTCTCTCTCAGGGCTTTGATCTAAGGGAATAATACGTGAATGAAACCAAGCAAATAGAAATAAGCAGTTTTAAATTCTATCAACCCTCAAATGTTAGGAAGAATTTGTCAGGTAATTCTGTGGAGATGTTTAAAAATGGTGTTAGATGGAGAGGTCGACTCTAACCATGCAAAGTGCAAAAGGAGGATAAGAATTAGAGGTACTGATTAACTTGAAAAAAAAAGCCAAAATGAAAGCTACTCTGAGTAACATTTCACACTTCTTTTCTGGAGAATTTTTTTAACCATTTAAAACAAACATCATTTTAAGACAAATACTGTAATTCCAAAGTTCTAAAAGAACAAAGCACACAAAAGATGTATCATGAAACAGGATAGTGGTTTTACATTATCCATCTGCAAGCAACAATCAGATGAGCAACATAAAATAAACAGCAAAATAGAATGAATATTTCTGAGGCATTGTTTGAAGCATTAATTTAAAATGGAAAATAATATTAGGGAAGTTTTCTTTTCTGCTCTTATGGTAGTATATCATATTATCTGAGTTGTTCTCCTAATATTATTTCTAAATTAAGAGCTTAGATAGGAAAAGGTGTGTTTGCATCATCTACCATTCATTCAAGAGTAATGCGGAAACATCTGGTAAATTCTTAATCAAATCAGCTAGACCTAAACCTTCAAATATCTTGAAATGCTTATTATGGAAGAGTGATTTAAAGGAAATATCAATCATAGAAAAGACAGAACAGTGGGAGAGGGCAGAGGAGTTATACTAAGGGACATGTTTATGATTTAAGATTTTTATGTTCTTTTAAGTTTTAGGCTTGGAACCTTTATATCCCCGAACAATTAGGCTCGCCCATCACGTGAGAAGGAGGAATCCTCCTCATGTCTCCATATTGTCAGAGTCCCCACTCCTAACCTCTTCAGCAGATGCAGAATAATAGCAGAGATAGAGAAAGCAGGCAGCAAGGGAGGGAACCTAATTGGAGTGATTTGCCAATTATCTCCCTTCCCCTCTCTCAATCTAGTTCTTAGTGATGCACATTTAAAGCTAAGGTCTGTGAACATTCTGCACCCTCTCACTTCGAATCAGAGTGACTTCTAAATGAGTATCACTCGGGAAAATGAAACGTTGGATTTCAGCCTTGCAATACTTTTAAGAACACTACCAACACAAGTATGAGGGGAGGGGGGAGGTTATAAAGGAAAAAGTTTACATCTAAACACTTTGTTAAGGCTTTATTGGAATATGGAATTCCTTTGCACAGACACATGACTATTACTGCCCCAACAAATAAATGAACTTACTTCCTTTACTCTTACATACTTAAGAGGGCTTGTGTTACATCATATATTACACATTAAAAACCCAACCACTGAAGTGTTAAGGAAGAAAGAGGGGAGAGATTTCACATTTCTAGACATTTTACACATTTAGATGGCAGGCTGTTTAAAATGAACTGTTTAAGGACTCAGGTAATTATGTATTTTGAAGTAAGCACATGACTTAAGAAAGACATTTTGTAGAGATTTGTAGTAATCAGGCCAATAATGTCAGAATATCTTTGGGAAAAGCAACTCAGGATTCTCTTGTACTAATTAACTTCAGGTTGCTTTTTCAAATAAAAACTGGTTATGGGCCTTTTGTTCATAGGATCGCTATGAGTTGTGCTCGACTCAGCAATCAACAACAAGAAGTTATATATCAGAGATGACTTATCTATCTCACAATTAAACAGGGGTGGAATTAGACAAAGTAGCCCTATTGAGTAGGAAGTTAGGCATTGATGCAAATTACCTTGTTTGCTATTGCAAAGAGTTTTCGAAACAAAGGAAGTACAGTCCAAGCAACAGAGAAGGAAGTCAACAAAGAAAATCAGCAACATAATCAGAACAGTATTTTAAAAAAATGGGAAAAAATATGAATTTTAGCAAGTTGAAAGGAACTGCTTTATTGTCTTCTAAAATACTAATAATATGAATAATAAAAAAAATTAAACGATCAAGTTCAAATACACACCCCAAATGCTCAATCTGATGAAAACTAAACACTAATGTTTAAAAAATGAAAAGTTAAAAAAAAGAAGAGGAAGAGCAATTTCGCCTCAGGGCAAGAGTACCCTGCCCACCTCAACTTTTACACCAAGGAAGATGTTCCTTTCAGCTTACTTTTACAGAAGATGGTTTCATTTGTGACAAGAATTCTGCCATCCACGTGACAGGCAGGCACACAAACAGAAAGAGCAGCACGTCCTGCGTGACACAGAGAACAAAAGCTTCTCCTGAAGAAGTGCAGTCAGTGAAGACAGAGACAGAGAGGAAGTGAAAGTGAAATTCTTGGAGGGTGGTCACCTCCTCATGTCCACCTACCATCGGTTTTAGTTCTCTGGCATCAGCAGCGCCTCCCTTACCAGCTTCTTTCATTGCTTTCCTACTGTTTTCCACAAACTCCTGCAAAACAGGAACCAGACTGCATAAATTTTTGTGTCCTTACAGATATCAGTTGGTAGATGAATTCGTAAAGGACATTTATGTCTGGGACTCAATCTTTATAAAGAATAGTCTAAAAACACAATAATAAGGTATCACGCACAAGAGCTGCTAAATTTGAGGATAGTTTACAAATCATTGATGTAAAATTTCTTTTCCCATCTATTCATTCTAACAATCTTAACAAGGCTCAAAGAGATAATCTTACCAAGGCTCAAAGAGATAATGTTAGCTCCATTTAGAAGAGAAACTACCTAGTATTCTTTGAAAAGACTACTTTCCCCATACATAGTATTATTGTTTTGTTTCCCTCCTATGAAGGATTAAGGAAACGAGAACCTTCTATTTCATAAAGAAGACTTAAAAATAACCCTAGAAGGCAAAATAATACATTGATATTACTAAGCACAGAAGAGTCTTTATCTATTTTTGTTTTAGCAAACCATAAATATGCTACTTAAAAAAACAACAACAACCCAAACTGTTTATCTAGCTTAGACATTATTCTACAGAAGAGGAAGACAGGGAGTGTCAACCAGAACCTGTGGTCAGAAGGAAGAAACACCTTTATGTTGTCAAAGTTTAGGAGCAATTCTTCTATATATCTTTATCATTCTTATAGAAAAATCCAGGAGGGGGAATAACTGTACTGTTTACCCTGTTTTTAATCAATTTAACAACAAAAACAGACTCTTTTAAATGTCTTAATCACAGAGCAATGTAATGGTCATAGGTCAAATTCTGGTATGACAAGAACCAGCCAAAACTTTAATTTCTATATTAATAAAATACACAAAATTTATTTGATAGAAATTTTAGTTTAAGTTTTAGTTTTAAGTTTTAGTTTAACCAAATAGATTGGTTAAATAATTTTAAACTTTTTATATTAAAAAATTTTGTTTATTTATGAAAACATTATTTTAGGCTCAACTGAGTAAAATATACTCTTAGAAGATGATTGGTTATTTCAATATATATTGTTTATACCTCAGTATTACCTATTCTGGAGATAGAAATACTTTGAAGTTCAATTGCAAAGACTATGATTAAAATGCATCTTTAATTTTCTAGCATTGGCTGATGATCATTTTTTAATTACTTTGTTGTGGCATATCATTGGGAGGAGACTGTCCAACCTTCTTCCACAGAGCAGCTGGTAGACTTGAACCACGTGCCTTCAGGATTGCAGCACAGCTTTTTGCCACTAGACCACCAGAGACCCCAACTTTGGTATGTTTTTTAAATTTTTATTTGAGCTAGTATTAAAGAGGAGTTATAAGGGCTGTATTACCGCAAAGAATCTGAATATGATCTACGTATATATATTCAGGTCTCAACTAGTGAAAAAGAACATAATCTACAAGCCCTGACTCTATTGTTTGTATTGAAGAAACACCTCTACTTTAGCCTGACATGTTTGAGAAGATGGGTTTAACTAGGGGTGGCAGCCATATAATTTGGAAAAGTCTAAATATTGATAGGCCCTAGAATCTGGGAGATAAATATTTTTTTTGTCTTGGAGCTTCATTTCAGGAATATCATTGGTCTCATGTTCTAGTTGAAGGGCGAGGGGAAAAACCAACAACAAAATAAACCTCAAACTCACTGTGGTCAAGTTGGAACTGACTCATAGCAGATCCCCTATTGGGTCTCTGAGACTGTAAATTTTGCCAGAGAAGACTCTGCTTATCTTTCTCCCTCTAAGCTGCTAGTGGATTCGATCTTCCAGAGAGGCATGGCCTTTGGATTAACAGCACAACTTCCTACAGACTATGCCCCAGAACACCTCACAGCGCTAGAAGGCAGGATTAAAAAGTCAACTCCAATTTAACTGCAGAGACAGTAATTAGTATGAACTCAAGTCTGGTAATGGGTAATGCTCCAGATTAGCTGATTTCAAGGGATTTTTGTACATGTGAAGAGACTCCTGATTTTTGGCCTAGTGACAAGGAGCTGCAATGCTAATCCAAAAGCACACGGTTTGAATCTACCAGCTGCTCTGCGGGGGAAAGATGGGTACTCCCTTCCCGTATGATGTACAGCCTTTAAAATCTTGTTTGAGGGTCAGCTATGGGTCGGTTCTGATTCGGAAATAAATAACATCATTCATAAATGTTCAGAACGATAATCCCAAATCTTTCTGAGGTGTGCATAACAGAAGTTTAAGAAAAGGAATGCTCTACTAAATATTTTTATCCCCCAAATGGTAGAGAGCATCTGAAGTCCTTACCATCAGCACTTTGTCCATGTAGAATTCTCTGCCAGGGCTCCCATCATTGTATTTTGTATCAATGGCGAAACACAAGAATAACACATCCACCACCATTTCATAAATGGACAGGAAGCAATGAGCGACCAGGAAAGCGAAGAGGCAGACGATGATCAGAGGCAGCACCCAGACTGTGTAATCTTGCTGGTAGTTGAGCAGCATGATCCCAGCCAGACCAGTGCTGCAGACTATCAGCACCTGAGGGGAAGAGAAGGAAGCGCTCACTTAATATTCCACCTGAGAACACCGGGGCTCCGGTACCATTGCCAGCCTTCAAATTCTCATTCGTCTTTTATCAGCTGATGGCTGCACAAGGCCATTACCTCCCAATTTAGGAAGTATGATCTATTACAAACACATATACACTCATGTACACAGAGTTACGCAGCTTTATAATATAAATTAAAAAAATTATACTTTGAAAATATTGTTTTCCATTAAATATAATCATTATTATGCCTCATACAACTTCAACTTAGTCTGTGGCAATTTTTTAAGGTTAATGAATGCACATTTACCTGCATGAAACATTAACCATATTCTTAGCACCCGGAAGAAAATTTACATTTCAGGTTATTTCTATGAATTTTCCTATCGTTTTCACACATGTAAAACAGGATTATATAAAGAAATCATTAAATACCCATTCATTAATATGTATAGTATCATATAAAATGCCACATACACAGCAGCATAATCTCATTTTGTGGGTGATGTATAATTTTTTTAACTATACTCATACTGTTGGAGAATTATATTAAGATATAAGTAATGCTGTAACAAACATCTCTATCTGTAAAACCTTTTGTTTCATGTTATTTCAGAAAATATGCAGGGTATTTTATACGATTTCCTATAAATTCTAGGTTTGAATTTTGAAAAAGAGGTTGCCAAAAAAATCTGTGCTATATAAAGCAAGTAAGTACTCAATCTGCTTTTTCTAGAACCACCTACCTTGATGCTTGAGCATCTCATATACAACACTTGAAATTTTCAGTTTCTTTCTTTTTTTTTTTTTTTAATTTTTTTGTGTGCGTGTACCGTCAAATCAGATCTGACTGGTACAGGAGGAGATTATCCCTCCTTTCCCGGAAGAGCATCTGGTGGATTCGAACCGTGCGCCTCTGGGATTGTAGTTGCAGCTCCTTGCCACTAGGTCACCAGAGCTCCCCTTCACTGCTTCTTTCAATACGCTATATTTCAGGCTATGAACGATGCATGGCAAACGTTAGTATCCCCACTTGATATTGTTGTTGTTGTTAGGTCCAGTTGAGTTGCTTACTACTCACAGTGACCCCAGACCCAGCAGGACAGAGCCCTGTGTGGTCTGCACCTTCCTCACCGCCACTTCCACGCTGGAGCCCACTGCTGCAGCTGGTCATCAGAGCCATCCTTGTTGAGTGTTCTCTTCTTCATCATGACCTCTACTTTCACATGCCTGTGAGGCAACTGAAAACACCACTGCTTGGGCCAGGCACATCTCAGTCCTCAAAGTAACATTTTGCTTTTCAACTCTTTCAAAAGGTCCTTTTGCAGCAGATTTGACTCTGCCATGTATCATGTGACTTCTTGACTGTTACTCCCTTAGACACTGACTGCAGAAGTAACATAAAATCCTTCACAACCTCAATCTCCTCTCTATTCACCATTTATTACTGGTCTGGTTGTGGGGAATTCTATTTTCTTTATGAGAGGTATAAACCATACTGAAGGCTGCAGTCTTTGATCTTCTTTGTGTACTGCAAATCCTTTTCACTTTCAGCAAGCACGGTGTCACATACATGTTTGTTATGAGTCTTCCTCCAATCCTGTTGCCACATTCTTCCTCATATAGTGCAGTGTCTTAGCTCAGTATGTAGACTAGAGTAAGTGTAGGGAAAGGACACAATCCCAACGCACACTTTTCCTGATGGCAAGCAACACAGTATCCCCATGTTATGTTTGAATATTGCCCTCTTGGTCTGTGTATGGCTTTTACAGGAGCACAATTAAGTGTTCTGGAATTCCTATTCTTCACAATATGATGGATTGGAAAAATGCTTAGAGGTGACAGCAGATTCGTCTAAGGTCACAGAGGAAATGAACAGCAGATACCACCCACTCAGTAACGGTTTTAGGTTGTTAACCCCACTATCTTTCCAGGCAAAAGCTCTTCCAACAGTGACTGATACACAGCAGTGATGAGTTATATATGGAATCCAAGACATATTTTGGCTCAATCTTAACTGGCTTCCTTCCAGCTTTGTATAATAGTCATCTAGAACAACAATATTCTCTCAGCCAGTGCTGAGGACAGACTGAGAGTTCTTTGTTTCTCAATGTTTATAGCACCAGTACAGTTTCTATTCACCATTATCTGAAACTGATGCTATAAAATATTCAATGATAAACTGAGTAACCTATGAAGTGATATCTTTGAAGCTTTTAAGAGGAACTTTTAGTCTACTATAACTTTGTAAGACAGACACCTTAATTTTTGTAGTAACATTTATAAATCATCTCTTTTAGTAACATTCTGGGATGATTTAAAAAAAAAATTACTAATTGTCTTCATTTTATTTTACTTTGATGATTCCAATATGAAAATTGGTTATTTCTTATCTCTCCTTCAAATTCTGTATATCTACCTTAATATTGGCCTGAGGCTCTTTATATTATCAGCACTGTCTCTAAGTCAAACTACTTTGAAGTACCCATGGCAATTATGCAAAGAAGGTGTGACTCCAACAAATTAAACCCTGAGACAACAAAGACAGTGCAATGGACAGTGCGAAATTATGTCACATGAGAAACAATTTTAAGAATTAGTGAAGTAAAACCAAGAAAGTAAAACCTCCTCAGGACTCCCTAACATAATGAAAGGCTTTATAGAGATGATCCATAGAAAAGGCCAGGAAACCCTTGGGAAGTTGAGGAACAATACAGATTCCTGGACCTTAGCCCTAGAGAATCTGACTTAGTTGGTGTGGGATGAATCCTAGATATATACATTTTACGAAAACCCCAAGTGATTATGACAAAGTCTCAAGAAACCTTACTCTATCTTCAGGTGTCCACGGTTATCTCTACAATTTGTTTATGGGGAACAAAAAAAGTGCTGCTTTTATTTAAAAACACTTCAGAATATACTTCCTAAAACCATAAGGCACTCTCTTCATAATCATAGTATGGGAATCAAAATCAGGTACTGTATCACTGACACAGCACTATTATCTAGTACACAGTTCATTATCTGATTTTGTCAATTGCTCCAATAACATCCCGTGTAGCTATTTTTTGCCTCAATCCAGCATCTAATCCAAGATCACATAGTGCTCTCAGTGATCATGCTTCTCTATTTGTCTTCAATGTGCAAGAGTCCTTCAGCCCTTCTTTATCATCTCTACAGTTTTATTCCTAGTTCTTTTAGAATCACAGTGCCTAAAAACCTCTTCATTTCAAGTGACTCAGTGCCACTATGTCTCTCTTTTTTCTTTCCAAAAACATTTTAAAAATATTGTGGCTTAAAGACGTCTAAGTGTTCAAACCTAAGAAAATGTCCACATATACCACCCACCCATCATGATAAATAAGTATTTATAAAACCTATCAAAGCAATATGAAAAACGTGTGTGACATAATGTGAAGTCTTACAAAGGGCAAGACAAGTAAGTATTATGTTCTGTGCTATGACTGACTGCTAAGAGAACAAACACATCTGTATCGGAGAGGGTGAGACAATATTCTTCCTTGGAGGCTAGAATTTTGAAGCTCCGTCTCACATACTTTGGGCATATGGTCAGGAGGGACCGGTCCCGGTCCTTGGAGAAGGACATCATGCTTGGAAGGATGGAGGGACAGTGCAGGAGAGGAAGACCCAAGATGAGATGGACTCACACAGTTACTGGGGTAATGGGGTAGGCTTGCTACTATACTTATTCCAATTTTATGAGTCAAATTGAGGCACAGACTGGTTATGCAGACTGTCCCGTTGAAGGTAATATTTTTACAGATATAGTACATCTAACCACTATATACTATATGAAGGAACATGATGCTTGGAAAGGTAGAGGGTCGATGAAGGAGAAGAGCCTTGACCAGGTGGACTGATGTGGTGACTGCTACAATGGGCTCTAATGTGTGAGGAAGTGTGAGAATAACACAAGGTAAGGCAGAGTTCAGATCTGTTGTTCACTGGGTCACTATGAGTCGTACTTGACAGCACCTAACGACAATGACCACCACTATATGGACTATACCTTAACTCTACAATTCAAAATGCATGTGAAGAAATGTGAAAAAGACTACCACATTGGGAAAATTACATAATCTCTGTGCCTCAGATTCCTTATTTGTAAAATGAGGATAATAATACAAGTCACAAATTTGTTGTGAGGACTCAACGTGCACAATGCATGTAAAGCACTCTAAACAGTGCTAGAAACAATAAAGTGGCCTCACTGGTGCCGGTTGTGCTGTCAACCCAAATGCAGGCAGTTGGAATCCACCAGCAGCTCCGTAGGAAAAAGTCGAGCAATCTCCTCCCATGAGATTCATGGCCTATGAAAACCTGCTGCAGGCTCAGCTCTGAGTTGGTTTCGATCTATGAATATTAATTTAGTTAACATGTATATGCAAAATATTGACTTTGTGTCTCAGAAAACATACTTGATCTTACCTTGCCTAGGAAGAGCATAAAATCCCCCACTGTGTTGATGGCAGCCACTCGCAAAGCATTCTCCACCAGAATGACAAAAGCATCCTTTGCTGAGGTGCAGAAGTTGGTGCTGTTGATAGCTGTGGCTGTGTATGCATTCTGTGTGAAAATAAAAGCAATCACTCTCATCAAAAAACCATCTTGTTTGGTCGAGATACAAATCAACCGTAATAAAAGCATGACTTTTAAAAAGATTTCATAGTTAAATTTTTAACTTTGATGAGGTACAAACTAAGAACGAGTACAGAGTACAGAGAAATATGAGCTATTTAAAAACAAAATGGAAAAATCTGGTAAGTAAAAGGTGCTTTCTAATTGGTGTAGTTTTGATGTTTGAAATACACTGATACTTATAAACACACACAGGCACACACACACCCTTTCTACTATCCAAGAACTTCTTCCATGTGTTAGTGCATCAAGTATCATTTAACCTTTCCTTAACTTCATCACTGTGAATATCTGTGAGACATCACAACCAGTTCAGTGACCTTTTAAAGTTGCAGATATACATATGAGATGCCTACTTTTAACAATAAATGCCATCAAATTACTGGGCTGTTTTATCTGTGACCCACAATCTCTTCCCTGGTGGCTTTCTCTTACACTGTCACTTCTCACAATTTTTACAGTACATAGCTGTTTTCTGGCCAGTATTTTGTAATGGCTCTTTTCTGATACCAGAACCTCAAATCTTCTGGTTTTCCCTGAAAACTGGAAGAACTAGAAACTATATGTAAATTCATGGGCTCTGGTGGCCAAGGTGTAGGAAACTGCACTGCAAGCTGAAAGGCACATAGTTCAAATCCATCCTCCTCAGAAGAAGGATAGGCAATCTTCTCCTGTGCAATTAACTGCCTCTGAAAACTTGCTGGAGGGTCAGCTAAGGGTCCGTTCTGACTCCACAGTACACAACAGCATATGTAAATGCTCACATGGCACAGTATACTATAGATAGTGACCACCCTCTTTGATCACAATTTAGAAATAACCTTAGATGAGAGATAACTCTCCAATTTATCACAGTCTTCACCACTCCCTATTGCCTGAGATCTTGCTCGCTTCACTCATTTATTTCCACTACATCAGGCTTTTGACTTCAAGTTTCATGCTGTTCTCAGGAGGGACAACAAAAAAGGATAGCAAGAAAATAATACAAAATGAAATGAATGCATAGTTAACTCCTCTCCAAAGAGTCTTAGACAAAACAGAACCTTAAATAGGAGAAGCTGTTGTTGCTGAGTACTGCTGAGTCAGAACTAACTCATAACTGACCCTCCAGGGAGTTTTCAGAGGCAATAAATGGCACAGGAGGTATGCCCATCCTTCTGTGGAGCAGCCAGTGTTACTTTTGTGTTCGCAATGCAATTCCTTACCACTAAGCTACCAAGAGCTCCCTAAACAGGAGATACTGCATGTAAAATGTGAGGCATATTGTGTTAAATGAATGTGAGCATTTATTATTAGTCTTTTCATTTCTTGACTTTATAAAGATGGGAGGGAAAGAAAAGGATGTAGAGAAGAAAAATTTTAATAAGAAAAATAAGAAAGATATCCTAAGATATTTGATATATATGGTAAAACCATAACAATTAAATACTGTCGCACTTATCTAGATCAATGATATTGAAAAGAAAGCCCTGAATCTCAAGCATGATACAGGAGAATTTAGCAAGTTGACATTTCACAACAGGAGAAAGGATGGTAATTCACTAAATAGTTCTGGGACAAAATGAGTAAATTCCATGCAATTGGAAGAATTAAGCATTGAAAAGTAAACTCCTAAAAGTTTCAGTATTTGAAAAGTAAGCTTCTAAACTTTACACCCAAACAGAGCATAATAATCTTGTTAAGAATGCATCTTTTTCATGAAAATTCCTATCTACTTTCGAACGGTAGGCAGAAAACCCCAGGAGGGCTAACTGCACTATCCCAATATGATGGCTGTCAGTCTTTGGAGATCCTGCAGTAAATGAGAAGTGGAACTCTACTCCTCAGTCAGATGTAAATGGTCAGAAAGTAAATTTTTATCTTTGATCTCTTAGATAAGGACATCAACACATTAAGATTGATTTTTCAGGAAAGAAGAAGGGTAATAAGAAAATGCAGCCGGGAAGCTCTGATACTGAAGGGCAGAGTACTTAAACCCCTATCGCTGCCCTCAAACCATTCTTTCAGTAAACATCAGTTCCTCTATTCAACTTCACAAAGCATTTACTATGAAAATATTTTCCATCATTTCCTCTTTCCCTACTCCAGTCCACTTTGCTATGCATGTCTTATTCTGGACTGTCGTCATGTACATAATGCCTAATCATATATTCCTTTTAAGCAGTTCCTTTGAATGAACATGTTTTTTTTTTAAAAAAAAGCGAAATGGGGGTTGAGTAGAGAGGAAAATGTGCAACAAGGAATGAATGGAAATCCAAGTTATCTGTAAGCTTTCATTAAAATCACAATTAAAAAAATTTAATAAAAAGAAAACATTTCCCATACAAATGCCAGTTAAGCAAGCAAACAAAAACCAATCACCATGAAGTGTAAACTAGCTTTGGAACATGATGGAGAGTTGCCAAAAAGGTATCTGTCACTACCTCTTTTCACTAATATAAAGCTTTCAAATCACATAGAAAGCATTAAAGAATGAAGACTGGAATGGACTGTTTTTTAGGAAAATCTGAAAACAAAAAGGTATGCATTAAAGAGTAAAAGGAGTTAAGTGTCTTTTTTGCAAGAGGAATTCCAATATTTTTAAAATTCATTATTAAAATCCTAATATTTGTTAATGTATGCATGAAAATGAAGATTAACAAAATGATGGGCTTTGGTAAGCACATATTTTAATTTTAAAGTAGTAAGAACTTGGTTGAAATATATAGATTTGATCAAGATACAGTATATATTATTAAAGAAAATAATAATTTGCTTTCTGTTAGAAACAATGATCTTCAAAAGTCAATGGTTAAAAAAATTTAAGAAGATAGTCAATGGTAGATATGTTTTTCTCAATAGTTTACCTGATTTAGATAATTTAGGCACTTTTCAAGACACCAAAGGCAACAAATGCAAGATTTCAGCATGCATCGAGCACAGGCATTTTCCTAGAAAGGAAACAGGATTAGATTTAAAACCAACAAATCATTCTGATCTCTAAACATTAAAAAGAAAGAAAAAAATTTTTTAAAAAACAACATACAATCTGTCCTTCAAAGCCTCCATCCCATCCCTTTTCTCCTCAAAATGTAAAGGCTGAATTGCTTTCAATCAGTTCAATTTAACATTTAATTAGTAACTACTGCAAATATGAGAACAGTGAAGGATATTAAGACCGTTAAGGAACTTATGATCAGGTTGGAGAAACAACATACTCAACATCTAAAAAGTCAGAATCAGAACAAGACACAGATAATAAGCCGTAAGACTAAAGAACAGAAAGAGGAACATTTTTTGGCAAGAATCATGGAAGGTTTCTGAGACATCATTTGAGGTTTTAAACCATGTTGAAATGCGTGTTATTTCCATAGTCAAGGATGGAGAAAAGGTTCTGAGGAACGTATGAGTGTGAATCTCAATCAGAGAAAGGAGAGCAGGGGAAATTTTTAGTTAACCAGAAATTGGATAGATTTTGCCAAAGCAATGTGCATGAATGGAAGACAAAGGGGAAGACTGAGACTCCAATTTTGGAAATTGGTAAAGATTGAATAAAACACCCACAACTTTACAGACTTATGAGGACTGAGTGCTCTAGTACATGCAAAGGTGAAAGCTGAGTGTGCAAACCGAGACGCAGAGAAACGCACTTTCCTCTTACCTTCCCTTTGAGCTGACTGTGAACATACATAAGGATCATCCGTGGAATTTTGACTAACGTGATAATGAACGATCCCTTTGCCACAGTACCAAGGTGATAACGAATAAGGCGATTCACTGATGCCAAAATGGGAGTAAATGGCAAGTTCCTTTTGTCCCTATTTTTCAAATGACCAAAAATATAGTTTAAAAAAAAAGCTGAAACAAAGCTAGAAACACAGTATTCATTTAGAATCTAACAAAGAGACACATTAATCATCTTATGGAATTTTAAGACTAAAGTGAAAAGTAATGCACAACTAATATAACTGCTACCTACATCTGTCTCATAGAAAAGTAATACTGCATTTTTTTATGTTAGTTTCATGAGGTTCTTCTGCTCTAATACTTTATTTTAAATAAATCTGTATTTTGAAAGCTCTGCTTAGTGAATACTTATGGTGCTAAATGGACAATCAGAAAATGCAAAATATAATCTTCTTGTGTCATGACTTCCTGTTCTGATTTTTCTTTTTAAAAGATAGTTATAGAAAAGTAGAAAGAATAAAATGAGTAACTTTTCCTTTTTCTACCTGCTGGAATTACCAATATTTTGTGATATTCACTTCCAAGAAATGAAACCCTAGCAGTCTTGGTCCCATTTCCTTCCCCTCCAATCTCAGGACACGATCACATCAATGAATGTGAATTTGAGTTTTTCTGACCAGTACAAATTCTCACCTAGTGAAATAGTACGTTACCACGGCTCCTGCGACTGTCATCTGCTGACAAGCCAGAATGAACTCACTGATCCAAATCAGTCCCACTGCGTGGTACCACCACATGTACTGGAGAGGTCCGGACACTTTGAACTCCACAAAGCCTTGCTCATTCTGAACAGCACTGCCTACAACAAATCAAGGGAGGCGGGGGAAGAAGATGCACATAAAGTATAATAAACAAATACAGCTATCAAATAAAAGAAACCATTCTAATTTCAAAGAATAAACACCTCTCACCACCTACCAAACTTGATGATCACCAGTGTCTTTGGTAAAAATAGCTATCTTTTGAAAAACTTGCAAAATGAAACATTGTACAATAGGGCATTTTTATTTCCTCATAAGTATCATATAAGGCTTTTTCTTTTTTTTTTAATAGAAATTACTCTATTAGGACCTCTCTTGAGTACTGAAGAGAAACGACGTCAAGCTGGAGACTAAAGTGCACCTGATCCGGCTATAGTCTTCTCAATTGCATGCTATGCATGGGAGAGTTGGACAGTGATTCGGGATGACAGAAAGAGAATTGATGCCTTTGAGCTGTGATGCTGGAGAAGAGTGTTGAATATACCATGGACTGCTAGGAGAACAAACAGGTTTGTCCTGGAGAGGGTGAATCCAGACTGCTCCTTGGAGTCAAGGATTCTGAAGCTTCGTCTGACATACTTTGGGCATGTTGCAAGGAGGGACTGGTCCTTGGAGAGGGACATCATGTTTGGGAGAGTGGAGGGGCGGCGCAGGAGAGGAAGACCCTCGATGAGATGGATCGATTCTGTGACTGGGGTGGTGGGAGTAAGTGTGTCAGAGATGGTGAGGTTGGCACAGGATAGAGCAGGATTTAGGGCTACTGTACATAGGGTTGCTATGAGTCGCAAGTGACTCGACGGCATATAACAACAAAAAATATACTTTATTATCAGTTTTCAGTTTCGGTTTGGATTTTACTCCTCCCCACCACCACCCCTGCTGCCCCGCCAGGATACCCAATAGCACAGACTTAAGTCGTTAGCTAAGTACAGAACTGAGTACCATATTCAGTGGGTGAGTATGTACTGAATGGTCAAAGTCATGTTTACTACTTTAATGCTGCTCCTTACAATTCATTCCATTAGGCCTATCTTTTGCTACAGATTCTGGTTACAAGTGATTGTAGGAATCTAACTGAATGAGTTCATCAGTAGGAACTCTAGGATTTAATAATTTTTAACCTCGAAAAATACTAACGAAACTAGTTAATCTTTGGCTGAAACTGGGGTTTGAGGCCACTCCACAGTGGTGTCATAGAAATGAGTTCTTTTTTAGACTAGATTAAAATGTTCATGACTATATCAAAAATAGGATGGAATTTCAGGCCTTACCTTATCTAGACCCTCACTGGTACGAAGGCCTGAAAATCATGAGTTACTGAACAAGTTGTTGAAGACTGGTTACTACCAGAACAACTAGTCCTGATAGTTACTGAGTATTGGCCAACAAAATTTCTAAAGAATCATACCTCTCTGTTGTTGTTGTTATGTGCCATTGAGACACTTATGACTCACAAAGACCCTATGTACAAGAGTCCTAAACCCTGCTTCTATCCTGTGCCAACCTCACTGTCTCTGACACACCTACACCCATTGCCCCAATCACTGAATCAATCCATCTCATCGAGGGTCTTCCTCTCTTGAGCTGCCCCTCCACCCTCCCAAATATGATATCCCTCTCCAAGGATTGGTCCGTCCTTGCAACATACCCAAAGTATGTCAGATGAAGCTTCAGAATCCTTGCCTCCAAGGAGCAGCCCACTTTCGCCCTCTCCAAGACAAACCTGTTTGGTCTCCTAGCCGTCCATGATATATTCAACACTCTTCTCCAGCACCACAGCTCAAAGGCATCAATTCTCTTTCTGTCATACCTAGTCACTGTCCAGTTCTCCAATGCATAGCACACAATTGTGAAAACTATGGCATGGATCAGGCACACCTTAGTCTCCAGCTTGACATCACTGCTCTTCAGTACTCTCTCCAAAGTCTTAAAAACTTTTTAATGCAAAGCATATTTAACTAAGTAATATATTTTCTTACCAGTTGTGCCAAGAAAAAGAAGTGTCATGATCCAGTAAACCCAAAACAGGACAAGAGCAAAGAATGTCCAAAAGGGTTGGAAGACTAGAAGTGGCAAGTGAATGAAGACCTTGCCAGCCACGTGGAACAAGGCAATGGTGAGAGCAACCCGTTTGCGCATAACTAACATTATCAGGAACAGGATAACCTGCAAAGAGAGAACAAAAGGTGTGAGGTCCAGTGACAAATTAAGTGGTGAAAACAGAACTCAAACAATGGGAGCAATTTGGAATATAAATTTTGATTTTGAAATCTTGGAACCATCATCCTTCACTATCTTGATAAATCGTCAATCTGTTATTTCTCCAGTGCTTATCACTTTCAACTGCGTATTACGGGTACTGATTGTTCTTTCAAATGAAACATAAAAAGGAGTTCTCAATGTATTATTATATCCTGAAAGTCTTCTATTTTTCAATTCTCCATTCATTAGCAATCAAAACATGATATTTGTGATTAACATCCTATAGGGATAAAACTCAATTAATTCTAGTAGTTACATGCTTGCTACTCTGTGAAATAGGGGGATGGACCACACATTATCATAACAAAAGCACTGAAGACAATTATATGTGTCTCATGTCCCCCAGCAGACCAGAGCTCTTTAAGAGAAGAACTGGGGGGAGGGGCAAGGGGGGCAGGGAGAAAAGTGCAACAATGAACGAGTGGAAATCCAAAATCCCTGTAAATGTTCATTAACATGAATAAAGCTTTAAAAAAAAGAGTAGGGTTCATGCCAGGTTCACCCCTGGAATCCCCCAAAATCTGGCACAAGGAATTGTATTCAGAAAACGATTAATACATTTTTGCAGAGTAGTAACTAACACCCTTTCTCCCAGTTCATAGGGTTTCCGGAGGCAAGCTATTATGGAAGTGGATGCCACTCCTCCTTCCACGCTTGTTCAATTGGGGAGCTCCACCCCACTCTCAGTTCGCATTGGGTAGCCAACCATTAACGTATTTGACACATCCGTGTCACAGTGTTCAGCCTCACGGCAACCACAAGTGACTGCGGGATGGCAACTTGTACACCAGGGCTGTATGACCTAGAGGAATGTCTGAACAAAAACAATGAAAGACTGCGGCTCGAGGGCCCTTTTGGGTTTGAAGCCCTTCTGTCTTCAACCCAAGGCCGAGCGTGGCTTCCCTGGCTCCTGGGGCAGAGTCAACTTTCTCCAGAGACCGCCACAACACAACACAACTCCCACATACACAGCACCATCCTCTCTGGCCAAAGGATCACAGCCATAGGGTCGCTATGAGTTGCCTGCGACTCGATGGCACTTAACAACAACAACAATAACTAACAAATATTTTTTGCCTCAGTAGTCTTAAGTAGCTGGTTTTACTATTGTTTCTAATGCTCAATAAGCTTGAGAATGGTCCTAGAAATGGACTGTTGCTGTTTTTAAGTGTTGTCGAGTCATAGATGACTCATAGTGACCCTATGAATCAAAGACCTGAACACCTGTACAACTTTCATCGTTTCTCCAAGCTCATAGAGTTTTGGAGGCAAGCTATTTTGGAAGTGGGTGCCACTCCTGCTTCCAAGCTTGTTTTAATTGGGGAGCTCCACCAAATGCTGTCCACCACGGGTAACCATTAGTGCATCTGACACATCTGTGTCACAGTGTTTGGCATCAGAGCAACCATGAGATTATCTCTGTACAGCAAATGGATAGAGCAGACCTAGGATAAAGATAACCAAGATAACCAAGACAGAAATGTAGATTATGAGCCACAGGCTAATTACTAATTTTACTATATAGTGAGTGAGTGTGAACTTCATCTATAGATTTTAAAAAGAATTATATTGTTAAGTATAACAGTTTGAAGGGAAAATAAGCAATGAACAAGAAAGTGGCATATAAAATATCCTATCTCTTAATAGTTTTCTATAGAAAAGAGACCATTTCCTGTTTTAAAAAAGTGGTTCTATCACTTTATTTGGAGGTAGGAATGGCATCCACCTCCTAAACAGCATGCCTCTGGAAACTCTATGAACTTTGATAAATGATGATAGTTATAGAAAGGCTTCAGGCCTTTTGTTCATAGAGTCACTATGAGGTATGCTCGACTCAACGGCAATGAACAACAACAATCACCTTATACCAGTAAGAAATGCGCTTTCATTATCTAATAATAGACTGTAAGTGAATAGGTAAAAATTCTAGAGACTTTTTCTATAGAGAAAAACTCCTCAATTCTCAGGTAGAGTAGAACAAAGCATTGCATCTACAAGCACCTATCAATTGTTAGGTGCCCTCAAGTAGATTATGACTCATAACAACCTTATGCATGATGGATCTGAACAGTGCCCTATGCCATCCTCATCATCTATGATATTCTTGAGCCATTACTACGGTTACTATGTCACTCCGTCTTGTTGAGGGTCTTCCTCTCTTTCTCTGATCTTCCACCTTTCAAAGTATGATGTCACTTTCCAAGAAAGAGCCTCTTCTAGCAACATGCCTAAAGTACGTGAGACAAAACTTCATCCCCCAAGAGAATCTGCCCCCCAAGAGAACTCTGGTTTCACTTTTTTCAAGACATATCTGTTGTTGTTTCTGCAATTGATGGGATATTCAGTACTCTTCTCCAACTTCACTACTCAAAGACATAGATGCTTCCTCTGTAATCCTTAGTTATCATCCAACTTTTAAATGCATTGCAAGAATTTAGAAGATCACAGTAGAGGACGGGTGGCTAAAGGAAATGGGAACGATCTGGTGTGAAAAACAATGTATACAAACTTTGTAAATAAATCAGTATAAAATACAAAATTTAAAAAAATATATCATGATGATTGGATCAGGCTCACCCTTGTCTTTATACTTAAGTCATGAGCTCTGGTGGCCTAGTGGCAAGAAACTGCACTGCAGTCCCAGAGGTATGTGGTTTGTAATCACCAGATGCTCAGCTGGAGAAGAAAAGGCAATCTCCTCCTATACCAGTCAGATCTGATTTGATGGTACACACACAAAAAAAAATAAACTGAAGTCATTACTTTTCCGTATTCTGGAGAGGTCCTTGACATCAAGTTTTCCCAGTGCAACACTTCTTTTTATTTCTTAACTGTTGGAACTAAGAGTGTTGATTGTAGATCCAAGTTAGATAAAGTTTTGGCAATTTCAAATTCTTCTCCATCCAGCATGACACCACCTAGTGGTACAATGAGAGGATTTTTGCCTTCTTTATGTTGAGATGTGATCCATATTGAAGGCTGTAGCTTTTGATCTTTTGCAACAAATGTTTTACATGTTCCTCACTTTCAGCAAGCAAGGCTATGTCATCTGCCTAACGCCAGTAGTTGATAAATTCCACTAACCCTAATGCTAGGGTCTTCTTCATAAAACCCAGCTTCTCCAATTATCTGCTAATTACACATACTGAACAGGTATGAAGAAAGTACATAGCCTTGAAATACACCTTTCTTGATTTTAAACCATGCAGTATTCCCTTGTTCTATTCAGACAATAGCTTCTTGGTCTAGTTTTCCCATGAACACTGTGAAGTGTTCTGGGATTTCCACCTCTCTTAATGTTAGCCATAATTTGCTATGATCCACATAATCAACTCCTTTTCATAATCAATAAAACACAAATAGACATCCTTCTGGTATCCTGTTTTTAGCCAAAATCCATCTGACATCAATAATGATAACCCCGGTGCCACTGTTGTTGTTATCAAGTCACCTGTTACTCATAGCAACCCTATGTACAACATCCCTAAACACGGCTCTATCCTGTGCCAATCTTATTGTCTCTGATACACCTATACCCTTTACCTTAGTCACTGAATCAATCCATCTCATTGAGGGTCTTCTTCTTTGCACTGGTGTGACAGCCTCTTCTAAATCCAGCTTGAATTTCTGGTAGTTCTCTGTCAATGCACTGTTCTAGTAAATTTTTTCCAATCTCCAGCAACATTTTATGTGCATGCAATATTAGTGATATTGTTGGATAATTTCCACATTCTGTTGGATCATCTTTTTGGGAATGGGAACAAATATGGATCTCAACCAGTCAGTTGGCCTGGTAGTAGTTTTCTAAATTTCTTGGCACAGCCTAGTGAGCAAGTCTCGGGCTGTAGCTGTTTGTTAAACACATCAATCCGTTTTTCCATCAATTCCTGGGGCCATATTCTTTATTTGTCAATGACTCCAGGGCAGCCTGAACTTCTTTCCTCTATTATCATTGGTTCTTGATCCTGAGATGGTTCTGCCTGCACCTTCCTGCAGATGCATTAATGAGCCTGTACCAAATAGCGTTCTTCTATTAAAGAAGTCTTCTGAGGACATTTTAGTGCTTCAAACCCTGTGAGCCACAGCTTTTATTTTAGGAATGCAAATGTTAGAGGTGAGTTTTTGCTTCACTCATGTTGCTGCTGTTGTTAGGTGTCGTCAAGTCGGCTCCAGCTCACAGAACCCTACATGCACAGATGAAAGCCTGCAGCATCGGTATGCCCCATGAGTAAGCTCCTGTAAGCAAGATCCAAAAGTGGAAAGAGATACAGCCACGTGTACTCACAGTGAAGACTGTCGCTGAAATGGCATAGATAAGCAGGGCTCGAAGGTTGTCTTCCGCTATCTGGAGTTGCTCAGGGAGAACCATTTCTTTGGGAGATCGTCTTTGCTTAGCATACAACCACCACAGAACACCGGTGCCGCCTGGAAAGAAAAAAAAAAATAGTGCTAATTAACACGAGGAAATGTGTGAAACACACCTTCAATTTTCTGGACTCTTTCTACATATCTGTAGGGTCTCAGGAACGACAGGTTACGTGAAAAGGAGATGGACGGAAAGTATGTGAAAGCTTTTTCGCCAGCATATCAAGATCGTCAATTATCCTCTTATCTTCCACACTGGGTACCTACAAACCTTTCCAGGTACAAAATAAACTTCCTCCAAGTTTATTTATTATGGAGTCTGAAGCTGAGAAAGAACAACACAAACATACTCTTTCAAGACCTCTGAGAAGAACTGTTCACGGTGAGAGCCTCAGTACCTGTTTAAACTGGGGAAGCAAATAAGGGTCACAGAGAGTAGTAGGAATATGAGTTGAGGGTTAGCTGGGGCTAGTTCATACGACAGGGTCTAGCAGGTCTTTCCTTCATGGTTGAGAGATGAAGATTCAGAATAGAGGTGTGTGTGTAGGTGGATTAGACTAATGTCTGGGAAATAATACTCTAAGATGAGCCTACCACAACAACATAAACTCCATCTGCATTCAAGTACCGAGTGAATGGAGTCAGTGGGCAATTCCATATCTACTCTGTTAGCAAATACTGAGTATGGATTCTCTTTCTTTTGAAGATGAATAAACAAACTAAAACAAACCAGGAGGGTAAGAAAAACATTGCAGAGCAATGGGAATATTTCCAGCTTGAAATCTTGCCAGTATAAGACAACTATTTAGCAAAGGACTTAATATCCTTTCAAAATATATATATATATATATTCTCTCAAACAGGAAAAAATAGTCATGAAAGAAAGGCTGAAGTTCATGATAAATAAAAATAAAATTTAATGACAGCACTGAAAAGGATGTTGACAAGGGCCACAGTACATATTAAATAATAAGCATTTCAATTTGTGTCAGTGACTGTTACGCATATGATAAATGTAACTTGCTATGATTGTTGTTGTTGTGTATGGTCAAGTTGGAACCGACACATAGCTGACCCTTTGGTAGGTTTTCGAGACAGTTAATCATATGGGAGGAGAATGTCCACCTTTTTCCCACAGGGAAGCTAGTGGATTTGATCCATTTGCCTTCGGGATTGCAGCACAGCTTCTTGCCATTAAATTGCCTTACTACTATTCACTCACTCACTTATCGACAACAAGTCAAAACCAACTACTAGTAGACCCTCCGGTGGGTTTCCAGGGAGCTGTAAACAGCATAGGAGGGAACCACCCATCCCTCTCCTATGAGGTGTTGGTAGATTTGAACTGCTAGGGGGTGCTGCCTCTGGTGTAGCAGCACCACTCCCCACAGGCTGGGCCCCCACGGCCCCTTCAACACTCCTAAGTGGATATTATTAGTGAGGCTTTACAAATGATAAAGTTGAAATTTAGGAAGACTAAGTAAAATGCCAAAAGCCACAGACTTAGAAAAAATTTTTGAATTTGCATTCCTGTCAACAAAAACTAAAATTAAGAATTCAAGAATAGAGTTTTATAGGGAAATGATCAACAGTTTTCATTAAAACTAGTTATAGGAAAACAGATATAGGTATACATATATTTATAAAATTTGAAGACAAAAATAAAACTTTTAAAATGAAGATAAGAGTATGTGAATACCTTTAATCTAATAACTTTGCAACCAAGTACACATTATTTAACAAAGTCTTAATGAGGTCACGGCAGAGGGAATACAGAAAGAAAAGTGTAGGATAAATTAAACCTTTCATAATCAAGTCAGATTTTGCTCTAAATTTTCTGTTAAGTGGTAAGAAACTTCACTGAAATCCCAAAGGCATGTGGTTTGAATCTACCAGCTATTTCACAGGAGAAGGATGGGCATCTCTTCCCAAAGGCTTTACTGCCTCTGAAAACCCACTGGACAGTCAGCTATGGGGTGGTTCTGACTTGATGACACACAACAACAACAAAAAATGTATTTTCAGTAATGGAAGGCAACCGAAATAAAGGGAAAATACTTTTTAAGGGAATATATGAAACAATTATGTGAGGCACATATATCCCAAGTGAACTGTTGTCATTGGTGGCAAGAGGTCAGTTTCTTCAGATTCACACAGTTACACATGTTCCCACCAGATGGCAGCACATACTGTACCTGGGTGAGCAGCTCTCAACAAACCTGAGATGCTGAAAATGTTGGCTGGTTTTTTGTGTCCCAGGAGTCAAAAAGAATGTAAAGGAAGTCAGGGACTAGCAATATATACCAATACATTTTAGAATTTAATAATAGTGAATGCTAGGTTTTTAAAAAAGAACATGCTTTTTTTTAAAAAAAAAGTATTTTAACAATTGTAAAAGTAAAGATATACACTACATACCATCTAACCAGAGCAAAAATAATATAGTCAATATAGTGAAAATAGGAAAAAACAAAGTGAGACTATACGCATGCATATGTGTTTACGTGTGTGTGAGTAACATTAAAGTCTAAACCCTGTATCACAACAGTGAGGCAGTAAATGATGAAACCTTTTAAGCCAAGAGTAAACAAAAACATTTACAGAAAGTATATAACAAGTGAAAATAGCACTTAAAAAAATTCCTCTTTATATTTTTATTTTCTATCTAGAGCAGGTGACACATTTATAACTGGAAAGAAAAGTGAACCTACACACTTGCACACACACCCACACACCCTGAAGTTTTCATCACAAATGGAAAAGCAAAATACAATGTAAACAGAATTAAAAAAAAATTCAAGCACACAGTCACCCACCTCACAAATTATTACAGCAAAAACCATTTTAATTTTAAACCAGAAGGAAGAGCTACCTTGGAATGTCGACTCAGGCCATAAAAAGTGCAAGATAACAAGAAAGAGTTTCTTGACTTGCCCTTCAGGGATCACGGAAGAATCAAGATAAAAAAAGAGCAAGCAAGAAGCAGACCACAGCCTCAAATATTGTTTTTCCTCTAGGGCTGCTACCCCAGAACTGATATGAGAAAAACAAACTAGCTTCTTTGAGAAATATCTCTACTAATCTTAATCCCAAATTCCAGTAACCTCTTCATTTTATTTGAGTTAGTAATCTCTTAGTGATTTCAACGTAATCTACTTACCAGTCTTTTTTCTAGTTTAAAAGTTAATTTACAGGTCATATTAGAATAAAATTAGTTAAAATCATTCAGGAGTCCTGAATTGAAGGAATATTATAAGCAAACCTTAATCACCATTTTTAATTACTAAAAAAACCCAAAGAATTATGCCACTTACCAAGTGACCCCAGTATGACCAGAATTGTGACAATCCAGACAAGCACTCTTGATATGTACCTGATGATCACCATCAAAATCATTGACAGGACTGCAGGGGGAATACACAAAGAACACAAAGAGTGTTAATTGAACACATAGGAAAGCACAACCGAAAAAGTCTTACAACTGTTGTTTTTCCCTCAGGGAAATAATGTCTTGCTATTGGCTAGCTCATGACTATAATTTAAAACTGGATGCCTCCACATTTCAACTTTACTAATTGTGCCATTTGAAGAACATCACTCAAAACCGAAGACACCAAACTGTGCGGGTTTTTTCAATGACAGAAAAGAAAAAGCATGCAAATGCAGATGGTGACTCAAAAACAGCACAGGACTGTTGTGGATTCACCACGGAAGATGTCAGAACTCACATGCAAATGCACAAAATGTGTATCGTGACATGTCATGTTGGTGAAAAGAAAAATACTACAATCTGGAGAGAGATCAATTGAATTAGGTGCAACACCTCCTTGAGTCATCTATGAATTTCAGGAGTAACTTCTCTAGTGGCCAATCAACAAGTTAGATTGCATTTTTATCTTTTTCTGGTTGATTCTCCTCCAAAATGGGTCTGATACTATGGATTAATTAATACCAGAAAATTTACTAAGGCTGAGATTCCTTTGACCTTATTTCTCAACTGGGGTCCTAACTGAAAACTGCTTCCTTATAAAGAAGCAGATTTTAGCTTTAGCTGCTAAGCCAGCTAGTTCCTTTACTTGCTCCCTGCTAAATACCAATTTGTTGAGATATGCAGTGAAAAAATCACAGAGAAAAGGAAGGAGGGGGAGTAATGTGGAGAAGTTATCCTTTGCATGAAAGGATATTTCTGAAATCACAATTTACTCATCTTTAATTATCTGATGGCCTGTTTCACAAACAAATGGATAAAGAAGCCATTCTTTTGAGAAAAAAAGAAAACAATAGTGGCCTAATATCTAACACCATTATCACTACTTTGAAGGTTGGGAATTTTTTTTTATTACTATTACTATTTCAGAAACCAACTAATTTTTATATAAAGCTATATTAATCGTCCAATGTCTTTGGGCCATTTGCAAAGCCAAATACATGGTTGGGATCTGTGTCTAGATAACATTATATTAAGGTACTCACTTTTGCAATAAATGTACAGGAACCAAAAACAGATGGGAGCTTTTCAAATATCACAGAAATAGATTTTCATATGGACAGGATTATTTCAATTGAGTCAAGTACTACCTAAGCAAAAAGAAAATACTCTCTAATGACAGGAAAGATAGAAATACAGCTTGTATCTTCTCAATGACTGTAATTGCTATTAACAGGCATACATATGAATTTCACTTATATAATAATTGTTCCATAGTATAGTTGACTTCCCCCAAATAAGAAGGTCCATAAATTCTGGTATGACTATATACAGTGCCTGGACACTATTGGGAAGTTAGATCTTAAAAAGGAAATGCTATCTATTTGTCGATGAGAAAACGCCATGACTAATAAGTATATAGTTACTAATTTCGCAGCAAAATAGTGATGCTATGAATTTTTCAATGACAAACAAAAGGGAGAGGGAAGCACATCCTTCAAAATTAATCTGTCTG
Organism: Elephantulus edwardii; assembly: GCF_000299155.1. Taxonomy (NCBI): domain Eukaryota; kingdom Metazoa; phylum Chordata; class Mammalia; order Macroscelidea; family Macroscelididae; genus Elephantulus; species Elephantulus edwardii. The sequence goes on along the minus strand of NW_006399802.1, from coordinate 11,687,834 downwards.
ACACCTATGTTCTTAAAAGGGAGTATATATTACATATATATTTACACATAATTATGTGGCCTCTTTTGTAAGCAAGTATAATTTTTGGAATAATAACTAAAAGGGGACAGCCGCTGATTCATAAAAAGCAGCCTCTTGTTTTCACATGAAAGGTACTCATAGCTAGATATCATAGTTAAAGTTTGGAAAACCACCCAGTTTTCTCCAAAGAGAGAAAGAAAATGTGTTTCAGATAGATAAATATATATATATATATATATTTACATATACACATATTTATAACTTTCTATAATCTGAAACCATTCTTTTACTTTGGGAAGACAAACATTTTACAAGTATCCCCAGCTGTATTCATATTTTGGCTAAAAGAACAGTTGTTGACTGCAGTACTATGTAACAGCTAATAATGAGAAAAACAATTACCTAGTGATAACAAGCAAAGTCCCAATATAATTTCTTTGCTGGTCATTACTCCACTAATCAGCCTGTGTAAGACACTATTGTCACTGACAAAGGTGATCAGGGCCTCTGCAAACTTGGCATAGCAGGAAATGTTCACAGGAGCACAGCGATGGAAGAATGGAATAGGTGCACTGGTGACACAAGAAAAAAAAAATCAGAAAAAAAATTACTCCTACGTAATATAAATGCCACATCAAACACACAAATGGAAGGTGGATAATGGTTGCAATACACTCCACCCTCCACACGTCACTATGGGCACTAAGAGCTGTGAGGCGCTAGATGCTATGAGGATGACCGTAATGGGCAGGGATGCAGATCTTCCCACAAGCCTTACCATGAGGGTGGAGTGCACACGTCCCAACAGAAGACATTACCCTCCCCGTCTGAAAAGAGACACACACACACACACACACACACACACACACACACACACATAACCACCAAAAGCAAAACCAGACACTTAAACTCTGTGGCCTATACATCTATCAGTCAAGGGGTGATGACAAGATTTACAAACATATACTTAATTCAACTGAAAATAAATTTTGCCATAAGCGATTTGAAAATTAAAAAAAAATAAACAAACACAACAAAAAACAACCAAAACAAAACCAACATGCTTTTACTTAATGTGTCACCATTAGTAGAGTATTTCCTTTATCAGAACAGCCCATAAAGCCTTAGAATAAACGTTTTTAGGGTATGAACTTAATACTCTGCATATAAATTAGTCATGCCGAGACATCAACATAGAGCATTTATATGAAGCTATTTAAGAACAATAACAGAAATACTACATAACAATACAAAAACATTTATGGCATAATAGTATAGGAAATAAAATTTGTACCTAATATGATGATTGTACCTCCACACAAAAGATGTATACATATGAATTAAACAGAAAAAGAATAAAAAAATGTGAAAAATTTCTGATTTGCTATTGACAAGGGTTTCTGAACTATTTCTTCTTCATATATACTATTATTACTATGAGATTCTCATTCTCAAAAACTCATTGATGGCACAATGTATGGGAAAAACACAATGTGAATGAAGGAAGGTATGAAACATAATGTGTTAAGAATTGTGTATGCAAACCAAGATAAAATTTATAAAAAGATTTAAAAAACCCTAAAACCCAAAAAATTGACTGATGTTGAGTTAGAACGGTCACACAGCTGAACTGAGCTGTTAACTGAGCCTCTGTTGGGTCTCCAAGGTTGGAAAACCACATGGGAGGAGACTACCCGTGTTTCTGCCAAGAAGGTCCTGGTGGATTTGACCAGAGGCTCAGACTTTGAGTTAGCAGTGCAACTCTTGATGGTCTACATCAGCAGAGCTCACTCCTATGAGATTATTTGTGTTAAAAAAAGAAAATAATAAACTACTTAATTGGCCCTCTCGGACTTTTAGGCACTAAACCTTTTACTTGTGCTGGGACACATGGTACCTGAACTTTGACATAAATCAAGTTTGTTATAATGGTTGTATTACAATTTTTCAGAGGATGCTATTGTTGATTGCCATCGAGCTGAGTATGACTCAGTATCCCTATGAAAAAAAGGCCTGAAGCCTTTTAAATTTGTTGTTGTTGTGTATCGTCTAGTCAGAACTAAGGTGTAAGTAACCCTCCAGCAGGTTTTCAGAGGCAGTTAATTGCGTGAGAGGAGCTTGCCCATCCTTCTCCCATGGAGCAGTTGATAGTCTCGAAGTGCATGCCTTCGGGACCTTGAACTGCACACCTTCAGTTGTCAGTAGGCCACCAGAGCTCCCTGAAGCCTTTCTATAACTATAGCCATTTATCAAAGTTCATAGATTTTTCCAGATGAATGTTGTTTAGGAGGTGGATGTCACTCCTGCTTCCAATTTCAGAGGACAGCGTGCATCTTATCAATGAGAAATTTGTAAACAGAATTGTGAGTACTCCTTCAGTGTTCTAAGCAAGCTTGGGTTGTACCCAGGCAGGAAGAACACAGGTGAGTGCTGTGTTAAAATTTAGCCATGACTAACAAGAATCCTAAATTTTTTTGCGTGCTTGTCAATTATGGTGCTAAAAGAAGATTTTTCCGCTATGAAATACCTGTCTTCTGATTATTGGTTGCAAATGTATTTTGATTATTGGGAATATATTGACATGGTAGGGCATCAAATTCCAACTTCTCGGCAGTTGGCAAACCCATTCTGTATGCTCTGAAGCAAAACACTATCTTTGTTTCCTTCCATGAAAATTAATATTTTTTTTTCCAACTAAGAATAGTTTTTTTCCTTGAAAGCTAGCAAATGAGAATCCCTGGGATTAATAACAAGCAGTACCTCTCAGGCTGCCATCCTTAGTAGAGCAGTAAAGTAATGTCATTTTAACAGATCTAGTGAAATACATTTGAAAGTGACAATGCAGCAATCTGGTATCAATATGCATTTAAAAGATTTGTGTGAGCAATGATTTTGAAAATCACAATCAAACCTGGGAAGGACAGGAGAGCTTTATGCTAAGTGAATTAACTCAGTTCCATAAGGACAAATACTATATAAGGCCATTATTGTAGAAATAGAAAGATAACTAGTAAAATGTATTTGAAGGTTCAAGGGGGAGGGGATAGGAGCAGAGAGGTGATGATGGGCAGGGGGTCACATTATCTGATGGGAGGAGGAGGGGTGGATAAAGGAAATGGGAAACATCTGGTGTGGAAAAAAAAATAAACCAACAGAAAAGAAACATTTTATTGTGTTAAGATTTGTTTTTGTATGTACCTGAATAAATATTTATGCACAGCTCTCCAAAATAGTGTTACTGAAAGTTAATGGCATCCGATTTGATATTTTACCAGGAATTGAAGAAATTCAGAGCATTTTGAACACTGTATGAATTACAGGCAAATTAAAAATAAATTGCAGGATATTTGCTATTATTTAGAAATATTACAATATTTTAAAAAATTTTTGAATTTTATTATTTTTTGTGTGTATACCATCAAATTGGATCTGACTGGTACAGGAGGAGATTGTCCCTCCTTCTCCTGCAGAGCATCTGGTGGATTCGAACCGGATACCTCTGTGATTGCAGTGCGGCTTCTTGTCACCAGAGCTCCCTTGAAATATTACAGTATTTCTAAGGGAATAATTTAAAACTGATATTGAGTTCCTAACTCAGTAGAGACTGATTTGGGACAGAAACCTTAATGTTGACAATTTTGGTCCATCCTATAAAATGTTTCTCTTCTGACGCTATCTCTGTTCTCTCCCTGCCAGAAGTCCCTGCCTAAGAACTCTTCTAATCCTACTTCTATCTATAACCCTCGTTTTCTTTCCTTCTGAACTAATGTCCTTTCTGGTGCACAACTAACTGTACCTTCATTCTCTTTATTTATTATCCTACCCTCTCAGATATGGCCTCTTTTTAACTCTTTTGACTTCAACTTTGAATCTAAAGTATAGCTATCCTAAACATCAAATGAACCTGTAGACACGGAGTCAAAACTCTCTTTACAGCTGACCCTCCAGTGGATTGCAGAGGCTGTGAACAGCATAGCAGGAGACTGCTCATTCTTCTACTGCAGAGCAGCTGGCGGATTTGAACAGAGAGGTGCAGTCTTGGGGTTAGCACTGTAGATTCCTACTGACTATGCCACAGAGAAAGGACATTGGTATTTTATTCTTGTTTTCTTGGCTCTGTTTTTTTCCCATTTGTATCTCCTTTTTCCTGTCTGCTAAGGTGAACTTTATCCTGGACCGGAGAAGGCAACACCACATCTCCTATATCCTAGTAGGAAGCTGTATTTTTATACTCAAGGAAAAATATGTCCACATTTCCAAAAGAGAGTGGAGCCTGTGACAATGGAAAGAGGAGTGAGAGTGGGGTAAAAAAGACCCAGGTGACTATATAGTTGCATGTCACACCGTGGCTATATCTCAGTTTCTCTCTTACCTAAAAGGTAGAAGTAAAATTAATCTGTAACTTTCTTTCCATGTTAGAAATAAAAAAAGGGCTCACATGTAAAACAACAATTTTAAATGAACCATACAGAAGTAGCATAACAGTATCATTTAGTGTTTTTCTACTTTTTAAATAAAATTCATTTTAATTATAATTTTAATATAAGTTTACAGAAAAGTTAGATTTTCATTCATTCATTGATGAACATTTTACTCCCTCCCCTTCCCTCAGTTCACTTTTTTTGGTGTTTTTTTTAAGCATTCATTATTGCACAATTACCTCCCTCCCCCTCAGTCCTCTTTGCAATGTACCTCTTATTCTAGGCTATTGCTGTACATATAATGCCTAATCATATATTCCTCCTAAATAATTCTTTCCTTCATCTATTCCAGTACAATGTTCATTTATCTATCCACTCATATCCTATTCTCCCAAGCCCTCACATTAGACCTCCTTTATAACAGTGGTGTTATGCAGTATTTGTCCTTTTTGACTGAGGACTTTATGTGTTATCCTACTTTTTAAACTTACAATGAAGACAGGTGATGTGAATGGAAGGAGTGTATTCTCAAAAGTCTAATCTTTCATAGATACATATTTTTAGGACAAAATTCTAGTAATAGCTGCTATAAATTTACCCTTCCAAGTCATTTTTATACTATAAGTGAACATTTGGCAGATCAGAAAGATTATTTTGAGAAGTACCCTTCAAAGAATTAGAGCAAAAGAATAATCTCTTTCCCTGTAATTCAATCTACACCATTTAAAAACCTGCCATCTCTAGACTAGAAGGTCTAAAAATGAACACAAGCTGATTAACTATGTAGTCAAGCTGATGGTTAAAACCTGTTCTTAATGAATAACAAATAGCAGGCAAACAAAACAGGAGATTTTTTTTAAAAAATAAAAAAAATTGGTTTTAAAATTTTAAAACACTAAATTTCCTTATCTGCCATTTCTTTTCTCATTAACACTTCACCAAACAAAAACAACTCAATCAACCACAAATTTTTTATACTGGAATTATTTTCTTATTTGAAAAATATAAGTAATCATGTACTCAAATGGTCTATTTTATATTTTATCTTTTAAAACCCATGTGATCAGATGAGTTTTAAATGAGATGAATTCACTGATTTCATATTCCTCCACCAAAAAAAAAAATGATACTTTTTGGAACTTACTGGATGAGATCATTTCTACTTTTGTGTGACCTAAATGAACACATTCTGTGCTTTTTAATTAAGGGGGAAAGTATAAAGACTGTTTTTAATGGCATAATTTTTTTATTGCTTGAAGCTTATGGAATATTGAATCTTTGCAAAGTCAATGCAGTCCCATTAGAAGCCTGACACTCTCTCACATTATTGAAACATTAGTCAACAAAACCAAAATGAATTTATAATGAGTCTTTTAAAGATTTTTTTAAAATCAGCTGTTCAATAGAAAATCGTATCTTACCTTGGCAAGCATACTGTCCATTACCTTTAAGTCCAGATTATCCCAGTTAATGAGTTCCCTAAAGTGAGCTATCTATTATCTCTTGTCCATATGTTTTCACGCAAGAAGGTAGAGGTTTCCATCTCACGTAAGTATGCTAAAACTTCAGGTTATATATAAGTAAATACAAATTATTTATTTGAGAAACAAGAAAGTGTCCTGATAATATATCCATAGCACACAAGGGTAGAAATGATAAATCAAGAATCTAATGGCAATAGAGTGCTTTTCATGCACTTAATTTTATTTTTCTCTGTTATTCTTGTACTTAGTGCTTTTAATGATAGATCCTGGATTCAAATTCTGATTCCAGACAATTTGTGTGGCCTGTGATAACTCATTTAACCTCTTATCTGCTCTTTCTGCACCTACAACTTAGGGACAACAGGCTGTTATGAGGGTTAAATAAAAGAGCACACATCAAAATTTTCGTATGATGACTGGCACCTAATAAATGATTTGTAAATCTTAATTTATTGTGAATTCTCTATTTGAAAAGCCTGAGTAGATAATATTTTTTTTTCTTGGCTGTTAGCCTGTCATTTCCATATTAGTATTAATTCCCCAGAACCCAGTACTCTTTCTGGCCTCAAACAAATGTTTTATGAATAATTGAATTTATGCCATCTGTTTCTGCTCTTACTGTTTTCCCTGGCCACATGTAAGGCTGAGCATTATAGGAATGTGGGTTAGCTGTCTTCCCTATTACTATCATGTTTAGCATTTAACCAATAAAGTGTTATGGATTTGGGGACAATATTGCACTTTTTAGATATCTGTTTTTAAAGTTCAAAAGCTTGTAAGAATGGTAAGAGTTCAGGTATTACGTATCACTAGTATTTTATTGCAAGATAGGTTATGAATGCTTTTCTCTAAAACAGGCAGTGCTTTTAGCCATAGGCAGTCTGTGGGTACCTAGGAAGGTTAGAGGGCAAGAAGAAGGCTGTATAAATGGACAAAAATAATACTTCCTTAGCCAAGTACTAAGAATAATAATGGATTCTTTAAATGTACATTTACTAATTTAATTCTTAAAACAATTCCATAAGAGAGGAATTATTATTGTTCCCGTTTGTCAGATGAGAAAACTCCATTTACAAGGAAGAGGCTCACTCAAGCTGACAGAGAGAAAGCAGCAGATGTGGAAATCAACCCCAGGCCTATCTGGACATGAAGTTTCTGATTTTTAGTCTCACAAGGGTGCTCTGAGGAAGGGTGGGGTGGGGTGGGGGGTGAGGAAGACAAGACGTGGAAGGACACTTGGCAACCTTAAAGTTTTGCTTGTGCTGGTCTTTTACTGCATTAAAAAAACTGGGGGTGACGTGGGGTGGAGGAGAGGTACCAAAAACATACTCCCTACTAGAATATATATTTCTTAAGGACAAAGTCCAGCTCTTACTCATCTTTGTAGACTGTGTACCCAGTACAATATGTAGAATAGCACTGTGACCAGTGTTTTCATTCAGATGAATTTATTCTTGACCATGGAGTGGGGGAGGGGATGTCAGAGACAATAAGATTGGCACAGGATAGAGTAGGCTTTAGGGCTGATGAACATAGTGTTGCTATGAGTTGAAGGTGACTCGACAGCACATAACAACAACATGATCCTTTCAGTTTGCTAACCAAATACTCTGATATTTATGAAGTCCTAATTTGGCCTCCTTCTATGAACCCTTTCTTCTCTTTCACTTTTCAAGCCTTAGTTCAGAAAAGAAGGCTGAAATACTTAGATTGTAAATTTCTTAAATAAGTAAAACACTAAGGCCTTTAGCATAGGGTATAGTGTGTCTGTTTTCAGATGGCATTTGTTCAGGTCTGTCCATCTCTAAAGCCTATGTCTCTAATACTATGTTCTGTCTTCTAGGGTAATGCTCTTAGGGTTCTATCTGTGAGCTATGTGTATAATTTAGTCAAGGCAGGACTATTCCAAACAACTTGGAACAGCCAGACCTCAGTGTGAAATCAGAGGCCAGGTAAGATCTATAGTCTGAAAGCCGGCTCTATACACTTTACTATTACATAGAATCACAACAACCTTGTTCTTTCTTACAGGTAGGCTTTCTGGGTATCTTTTTATAACATGTTTTTGGCCTTGAAAGAGTGAGTCAAAGCATGTGTTTAAAATGGGTCAGTAGTGGGTCAGCAAGATTACAGAACTTTCTTTGCTTTTACTTTGTTAATTTTCTCCAATGATTATTTAAAGTACTTCTTTTCCTTCACTGCTACAGCCTTTCACATATTATCCATTTTCATCAATGCACTCCGATTAACGTTGGGTCTAAAGCTATAATATGTAGGTCAGCATCCTAAGACAATTCCTTTACTTTTATACCTTTAGGCTTTAAATTTTAATTTTCAGATAGCAACTGGCCAATACTAGAAGAACTGTGAATAAATTTAACATACACTTTAAAAAATTTTTAACAGAAAATTATATTCACCCTAATAAAGTATAAGTTTCATCCATAAACAACACAAAGGAAAGTTGTACCACATCTTAAAAAGCTTTACCCAAAAGCTTGCTTATATGTAGTGAGATAAAAGAGAAGTGGCTTCTAGTAAATTTCCTGGCAATGACTTGGGACACATACAGTGAACAATACACATTTAATTTCCTAAGAACAGATATGTCCCAATTCTTCTTACATACCTAATATTGAGAGCACATTCTACAATATTTTAGAATGCATTTACTTTAAAAAAATTATTTACAATTTTAACATTTTCATTGCTTATAACTGCTGTGAAAGCTTTGAAAAGAACATTTCTTGTTTCATCTTGTCTTTGCAACACATATAAGCAATTGCTTAATATTTATTTGTTGAATAGGCCTTAGATAAGATACAGCAAACAGCCTGACAAAGTATATCTGAAGGATAAAACCTACCTGAAATAGACTATGAAGAAACTTGATTGGATGCATTTTAAACTTAACAAGTAAATTGAGAAATAAACCTAGTTAAGTATTACTACTTGAATCAACTTCAAAGAATCTTTGAAGATTCTGAGACTTGGCTTCTAAATTGGCTGCAGATTTTGCAATGATTCAGCAGAACTAAAAATGATGACATAAAAATGAAAAAAAAAAAAAAAGTGAACCTCTCCCCACAAAAGAGAGTTAAGATACTGGAGAATGAGAAAAGTTTACCTATGTTGGTTGGCTGTTTTTGTCTTTTTAAAAACATAATAATGTTATAAATTCTATTGAAACTATACATGTAAAACTATGGCACCTGCTCTCCAAGTACTGAGAAGTGACTACTTTCTTAGAGTAGCATAACACAGTTTAGTATTTACTTACAACATAAAAAGTCACTCTTGAACACACTTTACAATAAAATTTACCTCGCTGGAACTGGCAGTTTGGGGCAAAGAACAGAAGATTTTGAAGATGTAGTATATTCAGAAGGCTTTAGGGTATAGCTACACAAGGCTGAGCCTGTGGAAGAGAAAGCAGTATATCAGCTGGCAGAATAAAATAAAATTCACAGATTAATGCAAATTTTCAATTTTTCATCTTAATGTGTGATATATAATTTTCAAACATTGTAGACTAATTCAGTATATATCAGCAGTTCTCTATTATTTAAAATTAATTAATACCCAGTAATTTTTTTTTCTGTATAAAAAGTCCATTGCTATCAAGGGAGCTCTGGTTGACTAGTGGCAAAAAGCTGCACTGCAGTCCCAGAGGTATGTGGTTTGAATCCACTAGAAGTTCTGCTGGAGAAGGAGGGGTAGTCTCCTCCTGTACCAGTCAGATCTGATTTGACCACACACACACACACACACACACACACAGAAGCCACTGCTATCAAGTACACAAGTGTTAATAATATGAAGGGTAATAACAATAAGAACAAGAAGTCCTTTATGGAATGTCATATTCTAAGCCCTATATCAGATGGCAGGTGCCTTGGGAACACTGTGGTTAAGTGTGTAGAGGTTAACCAAAAGCTCAGTGATTCCAATGGTTAGGTGCAGCAAGAAAGAATGATGCAGCAGTCTACATCCATAAAAATGTACTGACTCTGAAATCCTATCGGATAGTTCTACTCTCTTTTAAAAGATTGTTATATATCAGAATATGAAGTGATAACAATAGATCTTTTAACCTTGAATTAATGATTTAAAAAAATCAGGTGAGTATATAGGAAGTAAGTGGAGGGAATGTTAAAAATAAAAGAACACAGGCTGATTTGTTGGAAAAATAAAATGGAATAAAATTTTCCATATTTTATCCCGTCAATCAAATGAATTTTCAGAAAGTCACAAACTAGCGTTTAACTCAGTAATTCCCCCCATAAACTATTAAGCAACCTTAAATATATGGATGATGATATCAATACCTACACAAATTCAAGCAGCATCTGGTCCATTTAAGGTTAATTCAAGTAATTTGACATAAGAAAACTATTTTTAAAAAAATACATTTTAAAGAGATACTTAAAGCTACATGGCACTGCTCTTTAAGCTTCTTCGCTTATTTAGGATACAGCCAACAAGAGACTGAGGTTTTGAAATGTTTTTGGACCATTCTTTTACATTTAAATGACCACATTTGAAAAAATAGTAATAAGTTAAATTTGACTTAATTTTGAACTCTGCTAAAACATGCCTTTCATGTTGTAGGCAATCCCACAGCATTCTACTTACAGTAATTTTGGTGGAGTGTTGCTGTAACAGTCTTTTTAAATTTTTGAGTGAAAGTTTATAGGTTTTTCATTCAAATATCCATGCACATCTTGTTTCATAACATTCATCCTCTTATTATATACTGCTTTTACCTTCACTTATTTACAGTGACTTTGAGGAAAACAATGAGCAAATAAACATTTTTAGATTAACCTTGAAATAAATGGGAGTCCTTTTATGTAACTGAAAATAAAGAAACAGCAACTGGGCCTCTGACTGCAGAGCAACCAATGTGCTCATCAACTTCCTGATCAGAATAACTAACTTATTTTTTTCCGCGTCCAGGATGGAATCGATGTGCACAACAGAAAAGGCACTAAAGCACTTTGCGGTAGTGTTGTCGAAACCCACGGCTTCATCTGAATGCAGTGAACATAATTTCCATCCTCAACCTTTCTTCATCTACAAAAAGGAGGTCAGCAGGTACAACATAGCTCAATTTTATAAATACTTTCCCAGGATAATACTCAATGAAAGGATAATAGCCTTATCTCTGATGGTATTCTGGGATTCAGGCCAGTACTAAATAGATCTTGTATTAAATGGATGGAAAGAAAAAAAGTCTTCCAATGTGTGAGCTGTGACAATTATAAAGAATCTTATACCATTTTATGCTCAAAATGGTGACAGAGAAACTTCAATATGAAAATCATAGAAACAATACAATATTAGCAAATATTTCACAAGTGCTTTGGGTTTTATATTTATCAGTTAATGCATTTTCAGTGAACATTTTTATAGTCATATCTCTTTTGTTCCAGTGGAAGTAAGAACAATGTGAAGTTTTGGCATAAAAATAAAGTTTTTTGTTCAAATGCCAATAAAACATAAAAATCATATTTGAGTAAGGAAAAGTCTAAAGGAAAATTCAAACACTTACTGAAACCATAAGTGAAGCAGTCCATGCAGTGTGGCCAATGTTATTCAAAGGCTATCAAAATGAGTGATTTGGGAACCTTAACTTGAGGATATAAACATTTATTCTGGTAAATGATTGCTGTAGTTCCACAAAGAACTACTATAATTTTTCAAATGCCTTATGATAGTCAATTATTTATTCTTTAGCTCAAGATCAGTTAAAAACAACTCCTCTAGAAGGTACATTTCAGTAATCTGCTCCAAACAGTAAGGAAGAAGAAAAGAAAGATGTATGGCTCTAACACTTCCCGAGCACTCACTGGCTACATTAGAACTAAAATTCTTTATTTCTAATTTCTAAGCCCAGATGCTTCTGCTGTGTCATTCCTATTAATCATAATCAGATGCTAAGTACTCAAGAAGGGGTGGAGGGGGCATATGTGCCACAAACACTTAAAAAACACACTTAGAAAAATAATCATTCTCACTACCTATTTTCTCTAAGTCTGTTCTACTTCATCCGATATATATTTTCTATTCAGATTAATGGCTCCACCATACATTAAATGGCCTGACATGAAATGCAGATGTAGCCCTGTCATGTTCTCCACCATGCACTTCTCATACCACCTAAGAAGTCAAGTCTGACACAAGCCCAAAGCCTCAAAGTTTCTATCTACTAGCTTCTCTGTAGCAGAAATATGGGTCATTTCCTCCCATGCAATTTATTGCCTCTAACAACTCACTTAAGGGTCAGCTATGAGTTGGTTTTGACTTGACAGTACATAACAACAGCATCATTATATTTTGAGTGTCTTCCAATCTGAGAATCTCATCCTCCAGCACTATAACCACCAATGTTCTGCTGCTATTCACAAGGTTTTCATGTGTCCATTACTTCAGAAGTGGTTGGCCAGTCCTACTCCTTCATCTGTCTTAATCTGGAAGCCCCACTGAAATCTGTCTACAAGGGGTGCCCCTGCTGATAGTAGGAATACAAAGGCATAACTTCCAATATCACAGCAACATGAAAGCCATCACAACATGGTAAAATTATAGACAAACGATGGACATGAAACACTGAAGAACAAAATCTTCAGTATGGATTATACCTCAACATCAAGAAAATAAAAATCTTCACAACTGGACCAGTAAGCAACATCATGAAAGACTGAATTTTTCAAAAATTTAATTTTGCTTGAATCCACAATCAGCATCCATAGAGCCATATGCCAAGGAAACAACATTGTATTGTAACGGGTATGAGCAATGATGGTACTTTAAAGACTAAGGTGCACTTGACCATTGAGTATTTTTTTATTATTAAATTTTATTAGTATTAATGAACATTTACAGGGATTTTGGGTTTTCATTCCTTCATTGCTGTACCTTTCTCTCTAACCTCTTCCCCAGTTTGTTCTTCTTCCCCTGCCCTCCGAATGTCTGTTTTAATTGTCCAATTGCCACAGTGCTTGTTAAAGCCAGTTCTGATTAATCTCCTTTGTCAGTGTGTCCTTTGCCATTCCCTATCACTCCTCCCTGAGAGAGACTTCACCCTGATTCATAAGGAAAAGGGGATGGCGTATTCTCTTAGCTACTTCCTGCTGAAAAGGGACGCTGTGGGTTTCAGGGTGAAGATCTTCTCTCACTACTCTAAAGGGCCCCTTTGGCAGTAGGAAACACATAGACTATTATGGAGATTGATTTTGGAATTTAGATGCACTGTTATTAATTGTGCTTAGCCATACATGTTCATATCCTTGAAGATGTATCATGGGGGTGTTGCAACCTAGAAGACACAAATTTAACTAACAAGTTATAAGTACATGAGTCAAAAATTATGGAAAAGTAAAAGAAAAGATTCTTTCATTGTTTTACAAACCCTCCCCCAGGTCCCCTCCACCATGTAGCCATCGCTCTAGACTCTTGTGATGACAGAAATACCTAGTCACATAGCTCTTTTAAACAGTTTTCTCCCTCCTCTGTTTCAGTGCAGTATACATTACTGAACTCATCTTACTCAGTCTCTCCCCAACCCCGAGGTTAGTCCCATTCTACAACAGTGGCATCATGTAATATTTGTCCTTTTGTGACTGGGATATTTCACTCAGCATAATGTTCTCCAGAGTCAACCATTTTGAATAATATTGCATGAGTTCCTTGTTTTTCAATGCAGCATAGTATTCCATTGTTCGAATATACCACAGCTTCTCTAGCCATTCGTTTGTTGATGGGCACTTAGGTTGTTTCCAACTCCTTGCTATTGTGAACAAAGCTGCAATAAACATGGGTGTGCATATATCTGCTTGGATGTCAGCTATCATCTCTTCAGGGTATATTCCCAGTAGTGGAATTGCTGGGTCAAATGGTGTCTCTATTTGCAACTTTTTGAGAAAGCGCCATACCACCTTCCACAGTGGTTGCACCATTTTACACTCCCACCAACAGTGAATCAGGGTTCCAGTTTCTCCACAACCTCGCCAGCATTTGTTGCTTGCTGTTCTGCTAAATGTTGCTATTTTGACTGGGGTGAGATGATATCTCATAGTTGTTTTAATTTGCATCTCTCTTAGGGCTAGGGATTCTGAGCATTTCTTCATGTGCTTGTTAGCCATCTGAATGTCGTCTTCGGTGAAGTGCATTGAGTATTTTCAGTATTTCCATATGCATGTGAAAGTTGGACAATAGGACAGTGAACAAAGAAGGTGAAAGAAGACTTGATGCCTTTGAGTTGTGGTGTTAAAAAATATAATGTATACCACAGATTGTCAAAGGAACAAATAGATCCATCTTGCAAGCTGGCCAGTTGCTTTGAGACTTTGTCTTACATAGTTTGTACATCTTATTGAGAGAAGGTCAGTACCTGGGAAAGGACATCATGCCAAGAAAAGCTCAGAGTGAGCAAAAGAAAGAATGGACCTCAAATGACTGCCACAAATGGCAGCTTATGTGGATGGTGTGTGATCCAGTAAAATTTCAAGCAGAGTTTTGTTCTGATGAGCTTAGGGTTGCTATGCAGTGGAGCCAACCTGAGGGCACCCAATCACAACACAGTATCTCTGGCATCTTTAGGTGATGCAGACAATTGGAGGAACAAGCCCCATCAGAGCTGCCCCAGAAGGAAGTCCCTACAAAGTACTCTCAAAAAAGAAGTCCATGAAAATGCCATGAAGCACACTGCTACTCATGCGGTCTCAATGAGTGGGAACCAATCCTACGACAATTGGTTGGTTTGTCTGTCACCCCACAGTGACACAAGGGATCAGCAGGAGTTGTAATTGTCTCTATCACCTGGTTTGGTGTTGAAATTTTTTTGGTTACTTTATCTCAACGCTCAATAGTCTCTAGTCAAGTAAATTGAAATACTCATGGGGTATCTTCAATCCGATCCTATACATAACTATCAGCAAGGTCTATGTAAAATGCCGTTCAGTAACATTACACTCTGCTCTCAGGACAAAATTCAAACTCCTGGATTTCAGGGTTCTCCAAAATTGGGCCTCAACCAAAAGCTCTAGCCTTATTTCAGGCTGTTTTCCTATATGCCAAAGTAACATTATTTACAATTCTTGCTGATGAACCAGTTTCCAGGATTTTCTACAAGCTGTTCTCTCTGACTAGCATCTGAATGAGTGTCTTTTTCTAACATCTGAGTAAATGTTAAACTTTGAGCAGAATTTTGACAAACAATGCAAATTTCATTTCCTCTGTGAAGCCTTCTTTGGCCCACCCAAGCAAAGATATTTACTCTGTGTTACCGGTGTTTTATGTGGTTGAGTCATCTGACTCATAGTGACCCTACAAACAACAGATGTGGATCTGGCCCTATCCTCTGCCGTCTTCACCAGCTCCGATACTCTTGAGCTCTTTGTTACAGTTACTGTGTCACACATCTTGTGGAAGCTCTTCCTTTCCTACGCTGACCCTCCATCTTCCTACCAACGTGCCCAAAGCATGTGAGACGAGGCTTCACCCTCCTTGCTTACAAGGAACACTGTGGTCACACTTTTTCCAAGACATATTTGTTCTTTCAGTAGTCCATGGGATATTCCGTATTCTTCTTCAACACCACAACTAAAAGGCATCGATTTTCCTTCTGTCATCCTTGGTCATTGTCCAACTTTCAAATACTTCTAGGAAGTTAGTGAAAAGATCATGGCTTGGATCAGGCACACTTTAGTCTTTAAACTGATGTCCTTGTTCTTCAATATTTTGGAGAGGTCCCTGACAGCAGATTTTCCCAATGCTATATGTCTTTTCATTTCTTGAATGCTGGTACCACTGGTGTTGATTGTGGATCCAAATAAGATGAAATCATTGACAGCTCCAATCTTTTCTCCACTTACGGTGATGTTGCTTATTGGCCCAATGGTGAAGATTCTAGGTTTGTTTGGGTTTTTTTGTTTGTTTGTTTTTTATGTTAAGATGTAATCTATATTGTGGGCTATAGTCTTTGATCTTCTGCAGTAAGTGTTCCAAGTCCTCCTCTGTTTCAGCAAGCAAAGTTATATCATCTGCATAGTGCAGCTTGCTGATAAGTCTTTTTCTCTGATCCTGAGGCCACATTCTTCTTCATAAAGTCCACCTTCTTTTTTAACTTGTTCAGCATACAGATTGAATAGATATGGAGAAAGGGTACAGCCATGATACATTTCTTTCTTGATTTTAAACCACGTACTAATGAAAACTGACCCATCATTTGGTAACATTCTGCTTATGTATCATTTCTTTTCAGAATAGAGAGCTCTGCTGTCACAGTAGTTTGCAGGGTGTTGAGCTACTAATCAAAACCCTCCCCCTCTGCGATGGCTCAATACTACTAGCAGCTCCATCTTTGGGAGAAAGATGAACAATCTCCTTGGCTAATTACAGCCTCCAAAATCCAATGGAGGGTCAGCTGTGAGTCAGTGTTGACTCAATAGTAATGAAAAACTTACAGACTTTTAGAAGGTGAGCTCTTTAAGAATTACATCCTTTACATCTTTGAAATATCTGAAACCACTATCTCTTAGCACATAAATGGCAACTAAAAGTCATCACTTGAATTAACTATACTTCCTGATTGTGACAAAAAGAGAAATACCTACTTTTAATATTCTAGTCTGGCACTGTTGTTGGGTGCTATCAGGTTGAGTACAACTCTTAGAGACACTGTGAACAACAGATCTGAACTCTGTCCTATCCTGTGCCATCCTCATCATCTCCGACACACTTGAGCCCAGTGCTCCATTTTTGCATTATGTGTTGCAACAGAATGTTCATATTCTTTTTGCCATTCATAACAAAGTATACTACCTGAAACAGAGGTTTCCAATATTAGCTCTAATGATATTTTGGTCAGAGGTTGTCTTACATCCAATTGTGGCAAATTAGAAAAGTCTTCAGACATTGTGGAATATCCCCTGAGAGAGAAAATCAACCCTACTTGTGAATCACTAGTCTCAAATTCCATTTTTTAGAAAAACAAAGATAAAAAAGTAAAAAAAAATTATAAAAACCAAACATACAAAACAGAATTGACAATTTCTGAGGTCTTTTTTCTTGCTTTAAAATTTAAAATACTACCACAGTGCTGTCTGGGATATTAAAATGAAGAGGAAAAGATGCCTCAGAACATAATATAGAAGTCTGCAGTCAATAGGAAAAAAAAAAAATCTCAACACAGATTTGTTTTGACGAAAAAACCCAAATCTATTTTGTCTTGAGAAGTTCAATATAGTTAACACCTCCTCTTTTACGAATTTGAACAGTGGTAAATATTTATGTGTTGGAAGAACATAAGACCATTTAAACTTCATCTTCTAGTAGTCCATGAGCAATAGGCACAAATTTGCAAGGCCCAGGGAGCAACCATCTGTAGACATTAACGGCATGTTACGCAATATTGGCACGTGTTAGACATTCACTAAATATTTACTTAGTGAATTCATTTATTAATATCTCATGCAAGACTTCTACTAGGTATTGTGCAGGACAAAGACAATTTTGACTCTACTAGAATAGGAGTTCTGGTGACCTAGTGGTTAAGAATCTGCACTGCAATCCTGAAGGTAAATGGTTCAAACCCACCAGCTGCTCCACAGAGGAAGGATAGCAATTTCCTATTGTGCAATTAGCTGCCTCTGACAACCCACTAGAGGGTCAGCTATGGATCAGTTCCAACTCGACAGTTACTCAACATCAAAAAGAATGCAAGCTCCTTAAAACATGAGGACTGTATCTTTATATTTCTGGCAAATATTTATTAAAGTTAGTTTAAAGTGCACTATCAAATAAAAGATCCCCCCTTTCTAATAATCAGGGTTCCTTGCTAGCCTCAGATTTGGATATTAACTCTGTGGTTTAAGTTATACTATTACTGACTGATGAGAAATAGTGCAATGGTTACCTATTATATGGACTCTAAATGAAGGACATGTCCTAAAAAACGACATAATGACAATAAAAAGGCTCATTTGTCTGGAAACAAAGGAGGACGCTCCAACGACTTAGATCCTCCCAGAAGAGCTGTGGGTGAGCATTAACATTACTGGTAAGTACATTCATTTTCTCCTGGACACAGAGCCTACTAATTGGTCCTAAAAGCCTTCTGAGGTCCCAACTCTTCTCATTATTTCTTAATTGTTGGAATGGATGGAAAACCTCATAAGCATTTCCTTACTTCACCTTTGCCTTGCATGCGAACTTCCGAGTTGTAAAACAACCCAGTAGTAGATGGAATTCGCTCCAGGACTTAAGAACAGTAAATGACATAGCTGAGCCTCTACATCTTGTGGTTCCTAACCTCTACACTATAATAGACAAAGTGCTAGTCAATAGGCCTTTTCTTGTAAGAACCACCTTCCCCCTGTAGCTTGATTTATGCCACTATTAAAACCTCTACTCGGAATATTATTGCTTTTTAATTTTTGACTCATGTACTTTTAATTTGTTAGTTAAATTTGTGTCTTCTAGGCTGCAACATTTCCATGATACATCTTCAAGGATATGAACACGTACGGTTAAGCACAATTAATAACAGTGCATCTAAATTCCAAAATCAATCTCCATAATAGTCTATGTGTTTCCTACTGCCAAAGGGGCCCTTTAGAGTAGTGAGAGAAGATCTTCACCCTGAAACCCACAGTGTCCCTTTTCAGCAGGAAGTAGGTAAGAGAATACACCATCCCCTTTTCCTTATGAATCAGGGTGAAGTCTCTCTCAGGGAGGAGTGATAGGGAATGGCAAAGGGCACACTGACAAAGGAGATTAATGAGAACTGGCTTTGACAAGCACTGTGGCAATTGGACAATTAAAACAGACATTCAAGGGGGCAAAAAAAAAAAAGAACGAACTGGGGAGGAGGGTAGAGAAAACAGTGCAACAATGAATGAATGAAAACCCAAAATCTCTGTAAATGTTCATTAAAACTAATAAAATTTAATAATAATAAAAAAAGGCTCATTTGTATCCACAAATAGCAAAAATGATCTGAATGGATCATAATCTTGAAAATCCTTAATGGTAATCAATGACCACAGAGAAAACACTACAGACATATGGACCTATGCAAAAAAGCGAACTTGGTCTATGGTTCCAGACATAAAAGTATCTGTGTACAAAATAGAGTACACTGAAGAAGCATTCTTAAATGGGAGAGCTTTTTCACATGTTATAAATAGGACCAAACAAAAGAAAAAGATTTCTGTCAGAGCTGACTATGGTATCATGGAAGACAAGATACATACGATAAGATAGTTTCATAAGATTAACATAAAAGATAGTAATTATCCCCTGTGAAATAATTAGCAGTAACTGAGGACATAAAATCAGCCCTAACACTTACAAGGTTATGCTTGTTTCTAAAGACACAGTTCAAAATTTAGGTTGGAAGTGGAAAGAGAAAAATTAGGCAAAGTAGCTGGCACAAACTCAAGATACACAATAAAACAATAACAAAAATCAGTCACTGTCATGCCAACTCTAGCTCACGGTGCTCCCATGTCTGATTGAATAGAAATGTACTCCATAGGGTTTACAATGGTTGCTTTGAAGGAAGGAACAGATGACCAGACTTTTCTTCCAAGTGCCTCTAAGTGAATTTGAACCTCCGATCCTTTGGTTAGCAGTCAAGTACATTAACCATTGCAACCATTCAGGAAAACTGACACGTTAAACAAAACCAAGGGTTTAAGTATGACTGATCCATTCAGACTTGGATTTCTAAGCTAAATATTTCTTCAATAGAGACAAGAGTGACCTGAAGGGGAGACTATGGCCAGATGGTGGGAGATTAGAATGAGAGAGTGGACAGAGAGAAAGATCAGGCGTCATTTTCCCCTTTCCATTCATCACCTGCCATGATATGGCTATCATGAAAATCCCATAAAAAGCCAAAGCTAGCTTCTCAAGGAGGAAGATTCCCCCACTATGATGTATATACATTATTTGAGCATTCAAAAGTAATGATAAGAAAAGTGGAAAAGGAAACTATTCATCAGAAGCAGGAGGCAAGAAAAGCGAGAGGTAAGATGGAATTCGTGCCAAGCTGAAAATAAGAACTCATGTGGGAGCCCTTAGCAGATGGTTTCAATTTTCTCTGTAGGGCATAAGGTTAGCAAAGAGGAAGAACAAGAGGGCTGAAGAGAAGAAAAAGTATGAATAATCACTTGGAGAGTATCTATAAGAGAGAGAACCGAATGAATAAAATGAATTATTTATAGATGAATAAAAAGAACTGATTCACAGCAATTGTGGTGAGATTGAAGCTAAACAATTTACCTGGCTGGTGGGGCAACTCACATGGACACAGAATCGAGCAAAAAGATAAAGCGTCTGAGAGAATGGAAATTATTAAGTGGCATTAGAGATGAAGAGGAAAATCCAGTCCATTGTTCTTTCAAAAAAAACATTTATGGCTATGTACTGTGTGAGATTCTTTTGAGGGCCTGAGGACTGAGAATGAACAGAGCATGATCCTGCCCCAGGAAACTCACACACGACTGTGGAAAGATGATGAAACAAAAGAGAAGAAGCAATACAGCTTAACAACGAATCCTCACGGCATTTTAAAGGCAAGTTTAAAAAATTATTTTATTTGTTCTCTAGGATTTTGTGTTGATAATCTTTGTGTCACAGATAACCAGCACATGCCTGCTGCCTGTTTTAGTACACATGCACGAAAGTGTGTCCTATTACACTCATCTAAGGTTTTCTGCTTATCTTTCAAAGCTTTTCATTATATTAACGGCACCATCTCCACACAACCAATCTGATTTCTCACTATTTCATCCAAACTCTATTCTAGCCAGTCATACTTGATAAAAACTCTGTATAAGAAAACAATTTTTTTTCCTTTCTCAAGTAAAAAAAAAATAAATAAATTGAGGAAATCTTTTCTTTTCCTAACAAATCTGTTGCTTAAAAATACTATGATAGTAATCAAAAGCTTTCCCCTTATAAAGATTTTTAAATAATCTGCAAAGGTAATAAAGGTCTCATAAATAGATGATTATAAGTGCTTCAAAAACACTTTCAAATGTTGTCATGGAAACTTAAATCTCTTTGAAAAGGATTTATGTTATCTTTTCATTCTGGCAAGAAAAATGTTATTTTACTTTGCTTTTTTAAATAAGGCTTAGAATTAGCATTTAAAAATTTACTACCTAGTCAAATAGTCTCTTACTCATTCATGGACTATTCATAGTTCTCTCATATAAGTCAGAAAATTTCCCATTTAAACCTGAACTATCTATAGAAGATAGTCACCCCTGAAATGAATGGCTGAAACCCATACATTTGGAGTCATAGGGCTGAATTTTCTAATAAAAATATAAAGGAAACAACATGTACATACTGTAGGTAAAAAACCTTCTCTGCTTCCTTTGAGCCAATTTATACTTCTGATAGTAGAAAGGATAATTTTTAAAACACAAAGGAGAAACAAAGTTAATTTTAAAAAAAGTAGAGAAAATTCTCTCAGTGCCATTGGAAAATTTTGGTGAACCTCTAACAGGCCTGTGAACATCCACAGTTGCTATGTTACCGTATAGCATGCGAATACCACAGCCTGCAAGGCCAGATTATCAAAGCAGAGAGATGAAATTTTACAAAAACAATTTTGGAAGAGAAATAAAATCACATCAGGTTTAGTTTTAAGTTGTCAATCCAGAAAATAACATAGGTTCTTTGCAGAAATTCCAATTTAGGCTTGCTCTTAGAATCAGGTAGTTAGATTGCAACACCAAAGGTTTCTTCATGACTGTAGTTTCATAATTTTTCTGTTTGACTTTGAAAATTAATACTTTCTCTATTCTCCATTGCTGGGATTTTTATCATTATGAGATTTCCTCCAGTCCCTGCTTTGATTTATATAATGTTTATCCCGTTCTCTTACTTTCACATTCATCTAAATTCTTCTACGTGCCTTTCAAAGTCCTTCATTACATTATGGCACATCATCTCCACAATTTGATTTTCAATAAGCAATTTGATTTTCAACCAAACTCTATTGTAGTCAGACATACTTGACACAACCCTAATGGTCCTTTTTGTAGCTAAGTGCCAATTTCAGAAAGCTGTTTCCTAAAAGAATATTTGTTCATTCATATGTTTTGGATACATGCTTTGTTCAGACCTCTTGGGAAATACAAAATTGTACCACCTGAGTGAGGAGTCTTCTTAACCACATACTCAGGCTCGCAAAACCTGAATAGGCCACACTAGGTATTATAATCACTTGGATAAAACCAGTTCCTTTTGAGTCACTTTCCAAGTGTCAGAGAACTATGCTCCATAGAGTTGTCAATGGCTGATTTTCTGAACTATATCACCAGGCCTTTCCTTTAGAAATATCTGGTGGATAGGAATTTCCATCTTTTCAGTTGGCAGCCAAGCATTTTAACCATTTGTATCACTCATGACTCAATATACAAGTCCCCTACTGAGAATTAACCCTAAACCAAGGGCACTTCCTGAAAACTAGATTAATGAAAATAAAAAAGCATGTTAGTAAGGCACTACTGGGCCTGGATCTTCAATAGATCATCACAGCAGATCACACATTCAAGGGGTTGGCGACTGCATGGCATTACAGATGACAGCTCATCTACAAGAGGCCAAAAGTCACAACTTGACAAATTCAAGAGCTTGGAATTACTTGGAAGGAAGCCTTATATTCCAAATAGAAATTATTATTTCTGGAAACAAGTTTAGGCATAACTTCCAGTTTACTTAAAAAAAAAAGACACTCTCAGATATAAGAATCAATCATCTTCAGGGAAGCCCAATACTATATAGCATATATGGTTATCCTACATAACATTTCTAGAACTTTCAAGTCAAATTTAAATTTTAGATTAATGTTGTGGGAAATGCAGAACAGAGTTAGAAAAATAACACAGACCAAAAGCGATTTTAGAGCAGAAGCTAGAATTCTACTAACTCACTCATTAAAATGGAAAAGAATGTGTTGCTTATGCATAGGAGGAGAGAGAGGATACCCAGGTTTTTATGATTCACGGCAAAAAGTGATAATTATGGAGTACCATGGAAGTTCAGTAGAAAGACATTTTAATTATGAAATGTCAAAGGTTTTAAAGGACTAAGATGCAGAACAAAGCTGTTCAACAGCGCTCGCTTCAGTGATGAAGGTGCCTTATATTTGCACTGCCCAATGGGAGCCGCTACCTATGCCTGGAACACTTGAAATCTAGTTAATGAGAATTATTGTTGATATGTGCCATCGAGTCAGATCCGACTCCTTCCTGACCCTCCAGTGGGTTTTCAGAGGCAGTAAACTGCTCAAGAGGAGACTGCCCATCTTTCTCCTGTGGGGCTGCTGGTGTATCCGAACTGCATGCCTCTGGGTTGGCAATGCAACTCCTTGCCAAGAGGCCACCAAAGCTCCCTAGTGAGAATGGGAAACTAAACTTATTACTCAACTGACTTTGATTTTGTTGGTTAGTGCCTGCTGTATGGGGCAGTACAGATACAGAACACAAAACTTGAATGAGCAGGACTTCTACAAGAGGGAAGGTCAAAAGTTTACTTATAATGAGAGGATAGTACAAAGAACAGCCAAAACTTGGTAGCATTATGTACCAACAGTAACAAATAACTTTGACCCTAAGAGCATAGATCGCCAATTAGGAGTAATAGGAGGATATAAGTTTGAAAGATTATTCACGGCTAGAACCTAGCAGTGAACATGAGGGCAATACATACAGATGTTTAATATTTTACAATTGCCAAATTCTGGTCAATGGACTGAAGTGCTAGAAATACGAATATGGCAACAGGATTTAAGAAAGTGAAGAACAGAGAGAGACCAGAGGCAAGAAGATGATGAAGATGATGGATGTGGTATCTAAAATTTTTTTCTTATTTTTTTTACTATTAATTTTAATGAAAGTTTACAGAGACTTTGGCTTTCCATTCATTCATTGTTGTTCTTTCCTTCCTGCCCACCCTCCAACCCCCAATTTGCTCTTCTCTTTGAAAAGTAAAAGAAAAATTTGTTCATTGTTATCCAATCCCTCCCCTCAAGTCCACTCCACCATGTAACCTTCATTCTGGACTCCTGTCATGATAATAATACCTAATTATATATCCCTTTTAAACAGTTTTCGCCCTCATCTGTTTCAGTGCAGTATACATTATTTATCCCCTCTTTTTCAGTCTCCTCTCAACTTTCATGCCAGTCCTGTTTTACAACAGTGGCACTATGCAATAGTTGTCCTTTTGTGACTGAGATATTTCACTCAGTATAATGTCCTCCAGGGTCACTCATTTTGTATAATATTTAATGAGTTCCTTGTTTTTCAATGCTGCATAATATTCCACAGTGTGAATATACCACAACTTCTCTATCCATTCGTTTGTTGATGGGCACCTTGGGTTGTTTCCAACTCCTTGCTATTTAGTACCTGCCATACTTATTCTAATTACTCTTCATGCTATGGGATATGTTGAGTATAATTATTATCTCCGTATCAGTGATGAGGAATTGACGTATGAAAAGGTCAAGTACTTTGCTCATGGTCTCACAGGTAGAAAGTGGTAGAGTCAACTTTTTTTTTTTAGAGTCAACTTTTGATGGTAGGACAATCTGACTGTAGAGCTCACATTCACTCAACTACACCATCTACTGAGTGTATTACATATGCTTACATGGCCTCTAATAATTTTGGAAAAATCTTTAAGGAATACTTCAACCTTCCCTGAAAAACCTTGTAACAAAAGGGCTTATATTTCTGATAAAAGGCTCAGAGAACTAATACATGTGAAGACATCATGTGGGAATGGGAAAGGAGATCTTAAATAGTAGTTAACTTTTTTTTTTTAGTTTTCACCAAGTGCTTAGGAGCTTCCTGCATCTAATTTAATCCCCACAAAAATATATGAGGATAATAGTATTATTTTTATCCACAATTTTTCAGGTAAGAAAATCTAGACTCAGAGAGGTCAGACCCATTGTCTCATGTCACAGAGCCCTTGAGTGAAAAAACCAGACTTGGAATCTTATCTAAGTCATGCTTTTTTCCATGTTGTAGACATGGAGCAGACAGTCAGGAATACTATCAGTTTGAAAGGCTATAGCCTTTCTGCACTTAGGGGAGAGGGCTTAGATCCCAGGATGTTTGCATTGTCCACTCAACTTCAAGCTATACCACTTCAACACTTGTCAGTCCCCATTCTCAGGAACAAGTCCAACCCTATGGGTTTCAGCAGGATCTTAGTCATACTCGGATTTTCTACAGAATATCTAAAAATTTGAGCATAAGGGGTTGCCAGTATATGATACCACATAAAGAACGATTTACAAAAAGGTTTCTGACGATAACTGAGGAGACTTGTGGAAATGAACGCAGCACCTAGAGATTAGAAACCGAGAAACAACAAAGCCAGATTTCAGACTATTGTGATTCTTAGCTACTTCCCATATGTGTAACCTCAAAGTTTTTCCAAACTTTATTCTTTGAAAAATGGTTATGCTTCATGATAAATTTAAAAAGCAGAACATATACACACCAAGACATAAAAAGAATGATGTTGCAACTTTGGTTTCTATTTCTTTGTATTTTCCTTGAGCTTTAAAAATTTCTTATATATACACACACATCATTACCCAGGGGTGAAAAGGAAAGACACTAATTGAAACACTTTTACTTTACATTTAGACTGAGGCTGGAGGGGGTGAACCAAATTCACATATATTGGCATAGTAATTCTCAAATACCTAACAAGTCAAAATCACCTTGGGTATCTCTACAAAATTAAAATTTCCAGAACCCAAAGAAGTACTCACTCAGTCAGAATTTCCCGGGGTTGGGGTCGGGTGTGCCGAAGTCTGGAGTTTTAACAAATGCCCTGGTTGACTATATAGATTTTTCTCCTCCAAAATAAAATTACTTTCATTTTTCTTTCCCATGCTACAGTTTCTGTACGGCTTATCTAACACTGTGACAGCTCTGAGTTACAACACAAGCATGATATTTAAGAGTAAGAGTGAGGGTAAGTGGTGCCTGGGCTGTGGAGTGGGGTGGCCTTGGGTCTCACCATTGATCTCGGCAAACTTCTGAACATCACTCAATGTTTTCAGTTCTTGTCTCGGACATGCTGCTACACACAGTGCTACTGACTTGATCTTCCTGTTTATCAAGTCCAGATTGCATGGATCCAAAAAGAATACGTACCTGAAGGGTAGAGAGACAAAAAATGGGATATAATTCTGCTTTACCATCTTTGATAGAAGCCTAAAAACAAAGAACATATCCACCTTTCTTTACAACAAAAGTTTTGCAAATTTAATCACAGATGAATTTCTAAAAATACTTGATTATAAACATATTACTAACAATTATGTAAAGAAAGGAAAGGAATTTATTTTTTAGATATATTTTTATCACATGTAAGTTTTTATAATATGTTGATTATCAGAAATTAGCTTTCTTAAAAAGACTTGTTTTAGTGTTGGTTATGGTTTGGTTTTGTTGTTTTGTCTTTTTTTTGTCAAACCTTACTTTCACCAGAAAAATTATCAGAAGCTCTTGATTTTACATTATTAAGGATGTTCTAATTCATACATAAATTTTAGTTAATGAATACACATTGGTGTTATTTATATATATGTATGTATGTGTGTGTATACATATATATATAATGGAAGGGAACTCTGGTGGTCCGCAGTCCAGAGTTTTTCTGTCCGGCTGTTCAAATCCAACAATGGCTCCTAAGGAGAAATATGGGCAATCTCCTTCCATGCAATTTGACAACTTAGAAACCCAATGGAGGGTCAGCTATGACAATGGCAATGAATTCTGACTCTGAGTTGAATGGAAACTAGAAAAAACTCACAATGTTTTACAACAATAGTCTCTGGGTGTTAAAGAGAAGTGATTTTTAGTTTATTTTCTTTATCAGAATTTTCATTTTCTAGACAAAACTACAAATTACTTTTTAACTAAAATAATAACAACATTGTTACATGTCATTGAATTGTTCCAAACTCATAATTCCAGGTACAACAGAACCTTGAGGCAACTGTTGCAGCCTTGCTGACCTTCTTTGTTACTAATCATGGTATGAATATGTGTCCCCCTAAAATTTTGTCAAGTTGGCCAACGTGATTCTCACTATTATCCTCCATTTTTTAATCCAATGTAATTTAGCTTATGTGTTGTAAATCCTAACCTCCACTGGGATGTTAATGAGGCAGGATTAGTAGCAGCAATATTATACTGAGGTAGAATACAATATACAGGTTTATTTTTAGGTTATATTTTGAGTCAATTTCTTTTGAGATGGAAAAGAAATTAAGCAAATGAGTAGAAATCAGAGAATCTGACACTGACCTTCTAACCACCCAGAAAGAGCAGGAATGGAGTATTTTTTTTGGACTGAAAGTCCCTGCATGGTGAACCTACTAGACACCAGAAAGGATTGAGGCCAATCACATGGAAATCTCTAGGGAATACTGGGCCTACAGATGCCGAGGAAGCAAGACTAGGACATTCCTTGAGAACCGACAGGGAGACAGAGCCTTCCCCAATAGCAAGCACCCCGAATTTGGACTTACAGCCTCCTATACTACGATAATATGCTTCTGTTCGTTAAAACCACTCATTTCTGTGATATTTTTGTTACAGCAGTATTATAGTTGTTGATTGCCTTTGAGCCGAGCATGACTCATGGCGACCCTATGAACAAAAGGACAGAAGCCCCTCTACAACTATTGACATTTTTCAAAGTTCATAGAGTTTCCAGAGGCATGTTATTTAGGAAGTGGATGCCACTCCACTAAAATAGTGCCCTTCATCAGGAACTAGTTCCTCCAATATGTTCTCATCTATGTCCAAAATACATGAGACAAAGAATTGCCAACCTCACTTCAAAGGGTTCTACTGTATTTCTAAAAGACTTGCTCATTCTGACAGTTGTGGTATAGCTTATTGTCTTCATCAACACAATCAGTCAAAGGCATCATTTTCTCTCCAGTGCTCATTATTCCCTGCCTTTCATTCACATGCCTATGGGAATAGAAAAGACTAGGTCTTAACTCAGATGACCCTTCATTCTCAAGGTGACAGGTTTGCTTTTTAACAGTTTTAAGAAGTCTTTCGCTGGAAATCTGTGCAGTGCAATAATTTAAATTCTTGAAAGTTGCCTCCACGGGCATTGACTGTTGTTTCAAGAAAACGAAATCCTCGGCAACATTCACCTTTCCCCTGTTTATTTCTGGCACAGCTGTGGAGATTTCTGTCTTCTTTATGTGGAGGTGTAAGACAAACTGAAGGCTACAGTCTTTGAACTTCATCTTTAAGTGTTTCAAGTCCTCTTCATTTTCAGCAAAGCTGTTTCACCTGCATATTGCAGGTTGTTAATGAGTCTTCCTCCAATCCTGATGCCACGTTATTTGCATAATCTAGCTTCTCAGATTATATGTTCAGCATACAGACTGAATAATTACAATTGACAACTACCTTAAGTCCTTACTGTCAATTTTAAGGTGACAACATTACTAAGTTACAACCTCTTTGTTCTACACATTTGTATTTTAGGAAAGGGACAGGTACTTAGCAATCACATTAAAATAGGCATTTAAAGTTACGAAGCAAAAAAAAAATTTACAGTTAAAGATATAATTTACCAAAAAAGAAAAGAAAGGCTAACTCTTAATTGAGGCATTTATAATGTAAGCTATCAAGGAGAGAGAAAAACAAACCGTTCTCATACAAGGTAAATGTTAAAGATGTCAAGTCCTGAGTTCAAGTCGACTGAGTGCATGAAAAGTTTTATACAATCCTGTATCCATCAACAGCATTCTCCATATTGTTAAACTCTGTTTCTAGGCAATGTACGATTAAAATCTGGAACCGTTTTGGAACACTAAGATCCTTTAGAAGGTGTGATAAAACTTTGGAATCATTTATAACTACTGCTACCACCACCACTAATCCTAATGTTATTATTGTTGAGTGTTGCTGAGTTGAGTACAACTCACAGCGAACCTACGAACAACAGATCTGAACCCTGTTCTATCCTGTTTCTATCATCTCTATCGTCTCCGGCATACTTAAACCCATTGCTGAAATTCACAGTGCAACCCACTGTGCCAATTCATCCATTTGAGGGTCTTCCTCTCCTTCTCTAACCCTCCACCTTTCCAAGCATGATATCCCTCTCCTAGGAAAGGCCTTTCCTAACAACATGCCCAAAGCACATGAGACAAAATTTCACCATCCTCACCTCCAAGGAGCACTCTGGCTGTATTTTCTCCAAGACACACTTGTTTGCTCTTTTGGCAGTCCACAGAGTAGTAAGCACTCTTCTCTAACATCGTCATAGCTCAAAGGCATCAATTCTAGTAATAATTAAAAACAATACTGGTATCCGGTGTTTATTGAGTACTTACTCCATAAGGTGTCCTGGTGGCATAGTCTACACGGAGCTGTGCTGCTAAAGCCAAAAGCCATGTCTCTTTGGTGGTTCAAATCCACCACTGGATCCTCAAGGGAAAGATGAGCAATCTCCTCCTGGGTGATTTATGGCCTTAGAAACCTGCTGGAAGGCCAGCAATGAGTCGCTTCTGACTTTGACAGCAATGAGTAAGTAACTTACTACATAGAAGGCATTATATTAGACCTTTACACACACACACACACACACACACACACACACACACACACTCCCCAATATCTCTCTCTCGCTCTCCCTCCTCACTGAATCTTCACAAAAATTCTGCTTACTCTAACTCACTCTGTGTATGTATACATGAATGCCTGCATCTACAGAGAAAAGGAGAGCTGAGGTGGAAGGGGAGAGAATGTGAACGCCTTAAGTGAAATGCCTTGAGAAACACGTGGAGAAATAAGTGAATTTAATGTCAGCAGAGAAACAGGATTTGGGGAAAGACAGAATATCAGAGGCTTTTAAGGCTTCCTGTTGGGGCCTGGTTAGGATTTCTGATGCTTCATGCACAGCAGGCTGAGAATAGATGCACTATGTTTCTACCCTATAGGCCTCTCTGAAGGCCTAAGTGTTCCTAATATATCTTTTACTCTGTCTTTTTTTATATCTGAAAACATTCCTTTGATTTGCACTAGTGACTAGGCAACCCCCTCTTGCCACTCTAGTTAGATCATCCTGCCAGTGGTTCTTTTACATATTTTCACACCTACCACACTCATGCAAATACATACTGCACACATAATGTACACAGGAAACTAACATCTAAGGATGTTTTGAGGTTTGCCAAAAACCTTGTGTGTTGTCTGTGTAAAAATATGGTAATAGCTCTCTGAATCTCATTCTTCTGAGCCTCAATTATTTTATCTATAAAACTACTATCATTTATTTTGCAAACTGTTGTAAGATTATTGATAATATAAAGTATAAAAGCACCTAACAAGGAGAATGTATTCAAAGAATTATCATTAATACAATCACAGATGAATAGGACCTTCTAAGAATCAAATCTCTATGCACATCAAAAACTCCTACAATAAGGTAAAAAAGAAAGCCACCGACTAGGGAAAAATATTTGGTAATGACAAGTCTGATAAGGGACTTATATCTAAAATTTATAGAATACTTGAGGGCCACAACAAGATAAAAGTAAACAGACATTTCACAAAAGAAGACATTCAGATGGTGAACAAACACATGAAGAAATTTTCAAAATCCCTAGCTCTAAGAAAGATGCCAACCAAAACAGCTATGAGATATCATCTCACCCCAGTAACCAGAGCAGAGTTCAACAGAGCAGCAAAAAACCACATGTTGGTGAAGTTGTGGAGAAATTGGAACCCTTACTCACTGTTGGTGGGAGTGTAAAATGGTGCAACCACTATGGAAGGCAGTATGCACTTTCTCAAAAAGTTGGAAATAGAAACACTATTTGACCCAGCAATTGCACTACTAGGAAAATATCCTAAAGAAAACAGAACTGCCACCCAAACAGATACATGCACACCCATGTTTATTGCTGCATTGTTCACAATAGCAAAGAGATGGAAGCAACCAAAATGCCCTCAACAAATGAATGGATAGAGAAGCTGTAGTATAGTCATACAAAGGAATACTATGCAGCACTGAACAACAGGGAACTAATAAAATATTATGCAGCACTGAACAACAGGGAACTAATAAAATATTATGCAAAGTGGGTGACCTTGGAAGACATTATGCTAAGTGAAATATCACAACTACAAAAGGACAAATACTGCATAATGCCACTGTTCTAAAACAGGAATGACATTCAGGGGATTAGAGAAACTAAGAAAAGAAGAGGTAAATAATTAATACTGCATTGGAACAGATAAGGGAAAAAAACTGTTTAAAAATAACATATGATTAGGCATTATCTGCATGACAAAAGTCCAGAACAAGGGGTGCATAGCAAAGTGGAGTAGGGTAGGGGTGGGGAGGGAGAAAACTATGCACCAACAGATGAATTTTTTCAAGTGAAAAGCAAACTTGGGGGCAGGGGATGCAGGGAGGAAAATGTGCAATAATGAATGGAAATCCAAGTTTTCTATAAATCTTCATTAAAATCACAATAAATTATCAAAAAAATGTATGTTTACTTTTCTTAAATGTCATATATGACTGTAAGGCACTTAAACGGACACTTATAATATGGTAATAAAAGAAGTTACAATGTTAACATGTAATATTCATTTTGGGGAAGAAATCTGTCTTGTGTATTTAAGACTCTTAGGTCATTAGCCTTGTTAAGAACTCAGCAGACTTGCAGGTGTGCCAGGAAAAGAGGACTGCAGGAAGAATTGTAAAATGACACAATACTATAGATTTTTAAGCTAACCCTGCACATTTTCATGCTTGTGCATAGGTTTGTAAATTCTACTTCAAGAAATTATAACAAATAATTTACAATTTTATTCTTAGAGATACGTACATACATATGTACACAACCACATTATATTACACTCAAAATAGTTACCCACCTCCACAGCTTAAGAATATGTTAAATTTAATTCTTTATTCATCAGTATTGTTTGTGAAGAGTAAATGATTTAAAATGCACGAAAGGATTAATATAATGCCTGGTATAAAGTAACCACTAAATAAAAATACCATAATTCTTTTCATTGTTATTGCTAAAAATATTGGTAGTGATAATAGTAGCAGTAACTGATCCCACAGTTTTATGACACAGTGTTCCAAAATTATTGCAAATTTGAATCATACTTTGGCTAGAAACAGAATCCAACAATATAAAATAGACTGGTAACATTGTTTTTGTTAGTTGCTGTCGAGTTGAGTACAAGAGTGACACTATGAACAAAAAGATATCAACCCAGTCCTGTCTTGCACCATTGTCCCACTTCCTGACACACAAGAGACCACTGCTGAAGTCATCATGTCAATTAACCTGTCTGAGGGTCTTCCTCTCCTATGTCAACCCTCCATTCTTCCCAACATCATGTCCCTCTCCAAAGCATAGCACCTACTAGCAATATGTCCAAAGTATGTGAGATGAAGTCTCATCGTTCTTGCCTCCAAAGAGCACTCCAGCTGCACCTTCTCTAAGACATTATCTGTTTGTTCTCTTGGCCGTCCATGGGATGTGCAGTGCTCTTCTTGAACACCACAGCTCAAAGATGTCAATTCTTTTTCTGTCCTCCTTATTCACTGCCCAGGTCTCAGATGCATAGCTAGTAATTGGAAAGACTATGGCCTGAATCAGATCTACCTTAGACCTCAAACTGACATCACTACTCCTCAATCATTTGGAAAGGTCCCTAACTGCAGATTTTCCCTGTGCAGTGTGTCTCCTAAATAAAAGGCTTCTGAGAACCCTATGAACACTAAATAAAAAGGATAAGTATAGTAGTATAGTGGTAGAGCCCAGATTGGAAGTCAGCTGAAGTGAGGAAAATCAATAATAAACATCATTTAATAACTGGTACATGGAATGTTGGTAGTGTGGATGCTTGAAAGCTGGAAATTGTTAAAAATGAAATGGAACATATGAGTATCGACATACTAGGCATTAGTGAGCTGCGATGGACCAGTTATGACCACTTTGAATCAGATAATCTATGGTATACTATGTAGGAAATGAAAAACAGAAGAATGGTGTTGTATTCATAGTCAAAAAGGTCAATTTCAAGTCCTATTCTGAAATACAATGTTGTGAGTGAAAGGATAATATTCATACACATACAAGGAAGACTCATTAACATGACTACATTCAAATATATGCTCTTACATCTAGTGCCAAAGAGGAAGAAATTGAGAATTTTTACCAAATTTTGCAGTCTGAAATTGACCGAACATGCAATCAAGATGTGTTAATGATAACTGGTGACTGGAATGCAAAAGTAGCAAACAGTAAAAAAGACTGTTAATAGACATAGGCTTTTAAAAAACTTTCCATGGGCCTGATAGACTTAAAGCCAGGAGCGGAGGTCTCTAACTTCTGTCTTGTGTGAGAGCTTGTACTCTTTAATCTCCGTTATTAGATAGTGCTTACCTCAGTAATCTCAGTTCATAAACTTTAATATACATACCTATGAGCGCACGTGCACACAAGTAACTTATGGACCCCACATTCAAATTCTGTTAGCATTTATTGGGTAGCTAAGTGTTGGACACTGTAACAGTCATGACTCTATGCGACAGGGACCATCCACAGAAAATAAGTAAGAAGCTTTTAAGAACTATCTAGCCCCAGAGAGCAAGTAGCTTCTGGAACATTGTTCTTCTGACTCTTAAGTTTCACACTCTTCCTGCCCCATTCCCAAGCATTTCTTACACAGTGGAAGCATGAAAAGATATGTGTACTAAGATAAAGATGGGGCAATGAAGCAATGGATTAGCATAAAAGATTACACATAATGCCAACCATTTATATCTGCTTCAAGGCATCCTGATGGTGCAGTGATTAACGGGCTTCCATAAAGACTGAAAACTTTGGAAGATCTATCGGGTAGTCCTACCCCTCCTTCTAGGGTCCCTATGAGTCAGAATCAACTCTAAGGCAGCAAATTTTTGTTTGTTTTTTTATTAACACTTTGACAGAAAGAAGTGTCTGCTTCCATAAAAATAACAGGCTTAGAAACCGTATGAAGCTATTAGTTGGATTCAACCTATTGGAATCAACTTGATGGCAGTTAATTTGGTTTAGAGTATATTAACAAATCTGTTTGGGGAGGGGGGAAATGCAGTCAACGTGCTCCTCAGAATCAAAGATGGTGACACTTTGCTTCACATACTTTGGATATGGTATTATAAGAAGGGACCAGTTCCTGGAAAAGGACATCAAGCTTGGCAAAGTCAAGGGTCGTTTAAGGAGTGAAGGACCCTCAATGGGATGAACTAAGTGACTACTATGATTGATTGAAGCAAAGCAGAGATTGTGAGGATGGCACCGAACCAGGCAGGGCTCGTTCTGTCGTACGTGTGGGCTGGCGGGGTCACTGTGAGCTGGAGCTGACAGCAAGATGACTTGACATCTAACAACCAATCTAAATGGTCTATTGTCAGCATTCTGGAGTTCATCCAATCCCTGAACACACTACAGAGAATTACATTTTAATCAACTTGTATTTAACAGAATACTTAAGAGTACAAAAGTTATTTGTTAAGCTGACTGAGGTATGATTCAATGAAACCATACTTTCTTGTCTTTTAATTTGAAAATGATGTCCTTAGACAGGTAAATCAACAATTGCATTAGTTTCAACTTTCACTTTCTAGTAAGACATGAACTTCATGTGGCACATTTAGTTCAGAAACTAGTACAAAGACAACTCTCAAAGAAGCCTGGCATTGCCAGCTAGATTATTGTAACAGGAATCACCTATACTAATGTTGGGATGTTTTCTGACAGAGTAAAATAGAAGGATTAGGGTAATAAAATACTCCTTTTTTTAAAAAAAACCTTAAACAATAGACTTTTGAAAGTCTTCTCAGCCCTTAATAAGACTGACTGACACAGTGTCTGTAATATTGAGCTTGAGAATAGTGGAGATGGAGAGACAAGAACAGGATTAGACAGCATTCCAATCTGTTATTTATAGGCTGCTGTGAGTTGTAGCTGATTCGAAGGCACTTGAAAACAAGAGAAAATTTTCACAAGGATGGGATAGGTATTGAGCTTGTGATTTTCGAGACAGCTTCTCAAGCAACTCATTAAGAAAGTTGATCCCTGTGCCCCATCGCTGGAAGGTAATGAACCGCTATCATAGATAATATACGGTAATAAAATGAGAAGCAAAGTTTTCCACTGCTATCCTCACAGAATCTTTTACTAGCTCTATTAATAACTTTTAAACAGCTTTGTTTAAATTTCATATCCTTTAGAGGATCTGGAATGAATAAAATACCAAAAAATGGGAATAAAAGAGGTGATGCAACAAGAGACAAAAATACTCCATAATCTAAACACTTCAAGACACCTGCAGGCACTGGTGTGTCCAACACTCACACAGCAAGATAATGTGAGACTGAGAACACATTTGCAAAAGGAATTGAAAAACAACCCAACTGAGCTTTGAGTTTAAAAGTTAGATGGAAATGGAGGAAAATGCTCTGACAAAACTGTTAAGCAGACTTTACAGAGAACTGCGGGTAAGATGTATAATAAAGCATTTCAGAAGGTGGTTCCTCGGAACTGTGTGAAGGAAACAGAGAAAGGGAAAAAACCCTACAAGCCCAAGTTCATTTAAAATTGAAATTCTTAAAATGCAATAAAAGATCCCCCAAAAGGCGGGAAAAGGACAGATATCTAAATAAACTGTTCTGTGAACACAATGAACAACTGAGGGGCAGGTGCAGCAAAGATGAAGGCGGGGTAATGAGGCAAAATAGCAAAGAAGCTTAAAGGGAGCAGGAGCTCATGAAAGAGACAAAGTGCTATGAAAAAGGCACCTTTTAAAGCTGTGCTCAGAGCAGGAAGGCAGAACATGAATGAGCTGGTGCAGATGAAGATGCCACAGAAGGTTCAAAACTAGTTTAAACTTCTATCTTGCTTTCATCTTCTTCACTGAGGACAGCACAAGGTAAAGAAACTAACATTTACTGAGAATTTACTTTGAGCCACAAAGCTTCTTAGGCACTATCCACCCAACACCCTAATACAACAAACAGAGAATTGAGATTTATAAATTGGTGACAGATCTAATGCCACTGACTTGTCCCCAGGGAGTTGGACTCCACACCTTGTTCTTTCCCTGACTACTACTCCAATTCACACTGGAAAGTGAGAATGTCCTACTGGGACATGACATGGAGCTGGACTCAATGTAACACCTAGTGCTCACATAATAAGGACCAAAAAGGATGATATGCAAACTTTACTAAGTGTCCCAAAGATACTCCTAGGCTGGGGCCTGTAGAGTTAAAACAATTCTGAAATGCAATTAACATCTTAGAGTCTATCATAGAAGGAACACAAAGCATATTGTCATGTCAAAACCAGAGTCCATGCCAAGGCTGAGAAAGCAGTGGAAACTACATTAATTCTCTATGATGGATAAGGAGTCAGAGTGTGCTCTAAGGAGGAGGATACCCGTTGCCATTAAATGGACTCTGATTCAGCACAATGTCATGTGGGTGGCAGTAGAACTACACTCTGTGGATGATTTTTAAGAAGTAGATCATGAACCCTTTCTTTTTTTTTTTTTTTCCATTTAGTATGTTTTTATTAGGGAGCTCTGGTGGCCTAGTGGCAAGAAACCACGCTGCAATCCCGAATGAACCCTTTCTTAAGGGGTAGCCTTGGGTGGGCTTGAGCCTCCAACCTTCCACTTAGCAGCCATGCATGTTAATCACTTGCATCACACTGGGACTCCTAAGGAGAAAGAAGAAGCGGTATCTAAGCCATATTTGGACTGTGAATATGAATTTTCCAAGCAAATGGGGAAGGAACCAGTGTAGGCAGAGGACAGTGTATGAGGAAAAGCACAGAAGCATAAAAGGACACATTTAAGGAACTTGACTGCATGATGGGATGTCAAAGAGCTGTGCTCTGCAGAGAATCAGAGGATAGAAGAGGCCCTCCTTAATATCTGTAACATCCTAGGGCCCTGGCTTCACCAGACACCGTACACTCCAATGGCCAATACATAACCAATGCCCTTGGTTTAACTAGCCACTTGACGAGAGTGTCATGGAGGGTGAGGTTGGCCCAGCACTGCCCCCGAGATGCGCCCTTGCCATTAAATTGCCTCCTGCTGCCATGGCAACTCTCTGCGCAAAGGCTTTTTGGAGCAAAGGGTGGCAAGCAGATACTAGGTCTGCTGGTCGCCTCCTGCCAAATTTGGCTCCTCTCCTCTCTAATCAGGATGAAGCACGGCAGCCCCAGAGCCGGGCTCTGCCTCAAAGAAATCTGCCCCTCGCCTTCTGCTTTAGTGACTCCTGACACGCGTTTCCCCCAGAGGGGAATAAAAATGGAGTCGGATCTTCTTTCCAATTATTACTTCATATCAGTTTACAATTTATAGTCCCTCTGCACAGAATGTGTCACCATTAGTGAATCACACAAAAAGGAAAAACAGTGTCTGAGCAGAAGCTCCGGCTGCTGCTAATTACGGGCTAGGGAGAGCCTCACGGGCCAAGTCACCACTATTAGGGAATGCTGGCCTGATCTGACTTCCTGCGAGGGGCCAGCAAGGCGAGTCCAGTCATCTCATCTTGGGTGGGACTGAACGGCCTCCCAAAGGGCTGTAAGAGAGACGCTGTAACACCAGTCACTAAACTAAGCTGACCCGACTAAGTGCACTACATAATTAACCAAGCCTTCGCTGGCTCTCAACTTCTTGGGGCGAGTCCCGGGAGGGCACAAATATGCTGAGCATCTAACTGAAAGTCTGGACCTTCAAGGCCGCTCCATAGTACCTAAGAGACAAAAGACTTCTTCCGTTGACTTCTGAAAAATCAGTGACTGGAAAACCCTGGGGACACAGGTCTGCTCTGGTGCACAGCGGGTGGCTGTGAGTCTGGATGAAAGGCGCGGCTGGGCCCTATTTTCTAGGAGAACGGTGAAGAGAAACAAAAGTCACGAGCGGCAGGCTGTCTTCAAAATGATAACTCTCGATTGTTGCTGAATGAGTTGTACAAAGTTCGTGACATCTCCAATAAAGCATAAAGACCACAGAAACAGAGCTGAGGTGAACTGTGGGAATCCCGACCCGTGATGTGGGTAGTTGACAGTGATACCACACTCTACTTCTTCTCCAATACTAATGAAGATGCTGCTGTTATGTGCCATGGAGTCACTTGCGACTCATAGCGACCCTATATGTACAAGAGCCCTAAACCCTGCTCTACCTGTGCCAACCTCGCCATCTCTGACACACTCTTCCCACCACTCCACTCACAGAATCAATCCATCTCATCGAGGGTCTTCCTCTCCTGTGCTGTCCCTCCACGCTCCCAAGCGTGACATCCATCTCCAAGGACCAGTCCCTCCTTGCAACATGCCCAAAGTATGTCAGACGAAGCTTCAGAATCCTTGCCTCCAAGGAGCATTCTGATTTTACACTCTCCAGGATGAACCAGTTTGTTCTCCTACCAGTCCATGGTATATTCAACACAGCACCACAGCTGAAAGGCATAAATTCTCTATCATCCCTAGTAACTGTCCAACTCTCCTATGGATAGCACGCAATTGCGAAGACTATAGCCTGGATCAGGCGCACCTTAGTCTCCAGCCTGACATCGTTGCTCTTCAGTACTCTGGAGAGGTCCCTGACAGCTGACTTTCCCAATGCAATTCGCCTCCTGATTTCCTGGCTGCTGGTACCAAGAGTGACTGTGGAGCCAAGCAAACTAAAACTGTTAACTATCTCAATCTCTTCACCATCCATACTGATGCTAACTGGTCCAGTAGCACCAAAAATCTCCCCAAGAAAGATGTTATGGGAGCCAACCCTAGCTAACCCTCCAGCAGATTTTGAGAGGCAGTAAATTGCATGGGAGGAAGAGACTGCCCATCTTTCTCTGGTACAACAACTTGTGGGTTTGAACTTCATGCCTCTGAGTTGGCCACAGGCAGTATCGCTCCTTACCACTAGGCCCCCAGAATTTGCTACTTGTCAAAGAAATACCTCAGCAAACATCTTATCCACCTCCAAAAAGGTATCCGAGCAATACAGCAGCGTCCTACTCGAGTAGTGTGGAAGCTACAGATTATACTCCAGTGATAAGACAGGTGTGCATAGCCCTTTCAAGTAAATTCACAAGAGGTGAAAACAACATAAAATAAAGGAAGAATCCCAATGATCAGACCAAAAGAGTAATAATACAGCTAATAGCTCATAAGGAGACATTCTCTCAGACCTTTTCTCTCCCACTTGTTTCCTTTCTGCTCCATAAACAATCCAGTAGAGTTCCTCTGGAGTGGGGATGGGTGGGTGAGTGGAGTCTATCTGCCTGAAATGCTTTTTCCAGAGAGCAATAAAGTTACTCCCTTCGCTTCCTTCAAGCAGGCATTCAAATGTTACCTTCTCAAATTACCTTCTGTGGCCACTCTATCTAAAAAGCTCTCATTAACCATTCTGATTCATCTCTATTTCTTGCTTTATTTATTCCCCCCTCCTTGGCACTTACTAAGAAACTACATTTTATTATTTCTTTCTTATCTTTTGCCACCAGGAGAATGTTTCAGGAGGGCAGAGGTGATTGACTGTTGAATCCGTTTCTCTTTCCTGAAAACCACAAATAATACCTGGCACAAGAAGAAGCTCCATAATTACTTGCATAATTAAGTAATTTTACCAAACAATATCGGACTGGAGGAAAAGGAGGAAAGATGATATTTCAGGTCGACAAAAATATTTTTAAGAGAATATTATTGAATTATTCCTCTGTCAGGTATACAGCTAAAAAAAGATCATTAGAAACACAGAGATTATAAAATTCAACATAAACAAATGTCTCCATTCTCTGTCTAGAAGGTGGCAAGGTCATTACAACATAGTCTATAAGTGTTATATACAGCAGGGAAAAGAGAATACATCAAATGGCCCATAAACGGAATGAGGTTAAGTGCTCAGAAGAAAGGCTATCTAATGCTAGAAAATAATGATTAAAATTTAGCCAGATATGGGGTAAGTAGATGGCACATAAAGGGAACAAACCGTGAGGGTGAAAGAAAGCATGAATGAAAAAAAAAATTAAAAAAAAAAAAAAAGAAAGCATGAATGACGTGGCTAAGAAAAGAGATTGAGACAGTTCAGGTGGACTTTGATAAAAGCCATGTAAGCTGAGACCAAGTCATATAGGACCTGTTAAGTGATATGAAAGTTGTTGCTGTCCTTATAGCCACTGAAAAGCTATCAGAAATTTTCAGATGACTGGCAACAATAGAAACCAGTGAAGAGCAGGAGAGAAACTGAGATTGGTAGAGATTGCTATAGCGTCTCCATAAAGAAATGATGACTTAGACTAGGGTGGAGATGAGAACAAAAGGGAGTAGACTTCAAAAGTATTTAAGCACAATTAAAGACGCGCCTAAAGTGGTGACTGATTAGATGTTTCAGGGAAGGAAGAAATTAAGGATGTTGTTTAGCATTCTGATTTGCACCAGAACTTGGAATCCTATTTCATTTCGTATGGCAGAGATGTCAGGAGAAGGAAGAGAGTATGGAAGGATACTGATAAAATGTAAACTTTTGAAAGGCTGAGGGTAAAGTGCCTGTGTTGGTTCAAGTGGATCCAGCCTGCCGGCAGCAGAGTTTCTGGCGAGCAAGAGGATAGGCGGAGGTTTGGCATCATTGGCACATACACGGTAAACCCACTCTGAGTGGCTGACCTCACCACCTTGAGTGCTGAAAGTCGACATGATTCCTCTGAGCGAGACTGATGAATCATCCGAAAAGATCAGCAGAATTTGATGTCTCAAATAATGTAGACTTTTATGAAGAGACTTCATACGCTGGTGGTTTTGAAAATAGCAAAAGTTCCTAAGATATTAAAATTAATAAGAATGAGGGGAACCAGAGGCACTAAAATGGCAAAAACAAAGTCATGGAACCAGAAAAAACATGGATGAGTAAACAGACATTCTATTTAGCTAAATATTTATGGGCAGTCTCTTCTGGAGTGATCACAGCCTCTGAAAACCCACTGGAGGGCCAGCAATGGGTTGGTTCCAGCTCAGTGTTCCACAATCTAGATGTTGTTATATGCCATCAAGTGAAAACAGACTCCTCGATGACCCTCCAGTGGGTTTTCAGAGGCAGTAAGTCGGACAGGAGGAGACTGCCTGTTTCTCCTGTGGAGCAGCTAGTGAATTTGAATCACTTGCTTGCCGGCTGGCTGCACATCTCCTTACGCACCCGGTCACTAGAGCACCGCTAGGGCTCCCTGTCGTATAGAGTGAGACATAATTGTCGGAATGGTAACTGAGAGTCACTACCATTAAAATATGCTTACATTTCCTTTTTTTTTAAAAAAAAAAAAATCCACTAAAACTGTAAGAGGGGAAAAGCTTTCTTCTATTTAAACCAATTAACATCCTCAAATCCAACTTTCTTGTCAATAGCATATAGTCAGTAAGATCAGTTTCAAAATCAACTTTTCCCATCACTTTCTTGAGGGATGTCAAGAGTCAATAACATTTATTTTGCTGTACATCACAATAACTTGTTTCTGCAATATAATCTACATATCATAAAATATACCTGTTTCAACTGTACAATTTAATATTGTCAGTGTTTTTTAGAATTGTTCGACAATCACCATGTTTAATTTTAGAATATTCTTATCATCCCCAAAAGAAACCTCATATCTATTACCTCATTCTCCTTCCCCATGCTTCTAACTCCTCAGTGCTAGACGACCATTAATCTAATTTCTATCTTTACAGCCTGGCCGATCCTGGATATTTCATATAAATAGATTCATACACTACATGGTCTTTTTGACTAGCTTCTTTTACTTCACATAATTCTTTCAGGTTTTTCATTATTTTGGGATGTACTGGGACTGCATTCTGTTTTAAAACTGAATAACATCCCATTATACAGCTATACCATGTTATATTTAACTATTTCTCACTTGGTAAACATTTGGGGTTTGTCTGCTATTTTATCTATTCTAAATAATGCAGCTATGAACATTTGTGTACAAGTCTTTCTATGAACATGTTTTCAGTTCTCTTGGATATATACCTGGGACCAGAATTGCCGAGTCATATGGTAACTCTACATTTAATATTTTGAGGAACTGCCAGACTGTTTTCCAAAGCAGCTGCATCACTTTACATTTCTGCCAGCAACGTATGAAGACTCCAATTTCTTCACATTCTTACTCTTGTAACGGTTGTTATTGTTGCTGGTTTTAATTAAAACTAATTTAGTGGGTGAGCATCATCTCTCTATGGTTTTGATTTGCCGTTCTCAATGGCTAAAGGTGCTGAGCATCTTTCCATGTGCATATGGGCTATTTCAATATCTTTGGAGAAATATCTATTCAAATACAACATTATTTTTAAAATATTTTAAGAGGAAATAAAGAGGAAAGTGGGTAAGAAGAGTAACTGGGACAGAGTGCAGAGGTGAAAAGGTGGGTGGGTGGTAGAAAGGCTGCACTGAGCACAGCAGGACAACAAGCTGGGAAAGAGAAAAGCTACGGTCGGATCTCTGAATTAGTCTGAATTGACTTTGGAAGTGGAGCAGTTAAAGGTGATGGAAATGACCCCGTTGAGGCTATGGAAGAGTAGATCCTGAAAGCTTCCACTGTGAAAAAAATTGAAGCAGTTCCCAGGGCTTGAGAATTAATGACAGAGTCTGTGAAACTACACAAGAGTAAAGGTGGTTAAAATAGTTATGCCTTCCACAACTAGTTAAAAAGAAAAGAAGCTGCTCTGACAAATAATTCTGAAAGCTGATTCATAAGATGTAAATAAACAGCAGTTAACATTTATGGTACCACGCACCATGCTAAAGATTATGCATATCATCTATTATATATGTTTTCCTAAAACATCCTAGGAAATAGGTACTACTTGTTATTGCCTTTGTCTCCAGTGTAAGCCATCATTTTGTTCGGTTTACTGGATATATCTGTATAGATGCATCCTCAATTGCTTTTTCAAAAACACTTATCTCTATCATGAAATGGCTGGAAGTATCATGCTCATTGTATTGGAATTTTAATTATATCAGAGAATTGGATTTTTTGATCAAATGTCCCTGCCTTATGCTTTTTCATTTCTTCAACAACCTAGAAATCCTCTCCTCTTCATAACAAAGATAGGCATAAGATTCCATTTTAAAATATTTAACTCCATTGTAATATAGTTGGCATGGAATGAGATTAATAAGATAGATCTCAATGTATTTTTCTTCATATACACTGAATAATAATAAATGATAACATGTCGGCGAGCTCTGGTGGCCTAGTGGCAAGAAGCTGCACTGCAATCCCAGAGGTACGCGGTTCAAATCCACCAGATGCTCTGCTGAAGAAGGAGGGACAATCTCCTCCTATACCAGTCAGATCCAATTTGATGGTACACACATAAAAAAAAAGTAATAAAAAATTGATAAATGATAAAATGTCGTTTCAACCAATGGTTTTTATTACATCCTAACTGCTTATGATTTTTATTTTACTTGGTTTCTCATATTAAATTGCTATCTGTTTATTTCTATTTCTATTGTATTCTCTTCACTGTATTTACCTCTATTAAGGAAATTTTAATAATTTATCTTTAAAATTTAAAAAAATATTTTTTGTGTGTGTACTGTCAAATCAGATCTGACTGGTACAGGAGGAGATTGCCCCTCCTCCAGCAGTGAATCTGGTGGATTCGAACTATGTACCTCTGGGATTGCAGTGCAACTTCTTGCCACTAGGCCACCAGAGCTCCCTAATAATTTATTCTTTATTGAGTTTTTGTCTAGAAGGCCAAAACCTCTTTTGTTCTGCTCAAAACTACATAATCATTAATCACAATGATGATCATAGAAACAATCCTTTCTCAGACTTTTCCTGCCCACATATT
This sequence comes from Elephantulus edwardii, assembly GCF_000299155.1. NCBI lineage: Eukaryota > Metazoa > Chordata > Mammalia > Macroscelidea > Macroscelididae > Elephantulus > Elephantulus edwardii. The sequence goes on along the minus strand of NW_006399802.1, from coordinate 11,643,915 downwards.
TTGTTTAGCCATCATTTAAAAGTCACAGATTTCTGGTTTTTCTTGAAAAATTATTATCACTGGGCATATCACCACCTAAGTGATAAATCAACTAAAATAGTGTAGCTGCTATCTCCATTATACAGGACGTGCACACATAAACTTCAAAGTGCTCAACATCCCCTGTTGTTTTAGACCCACCAGCACACTAAAAGTGATTTATAGTGTCGGCCTAGAGCCTTTTCAAACTGTAACTCCTAGTGAAATCCACTGAAATTTCTCTTCCGCCTTCAAAGCCAGTAAGGAAAGTTCACAGCAAATTTGATGCTCCCCTTCAGTAACTACACTTAGCCTAGTTTCGGTCTAATTTCTTCTCCACTTCTTTTGTGCAGTTCCTGATCTTTCATCCCTATTTAATTGCCTCACAATACATGCATCTAATTCTAGTCCTCTCAAATGTATTTTGGTAATGAGAATAATTTTTTAAACACTCCCCCCTTGAAATTCTTCCCCACTCATTTATTTTGCCGTTTATACTATCAATCAAGTTCAACACCCTATTGGGATCTTAATTGGCATGGTATTAAATCTATAAATTAACTCTGTTAGTATTGTCATCTTTATTTTAATAAGACCATTCAGCCAGGAGTAAATTATATGTTATTCTTTATTTTCTGTTCTTTCTGTTAAAGCATTATAATTCTTTGTATTTGGTCCTATATTTTTTCTTAAACTTTTCTTTTTTAAAATAAGACATGTATATTTTCAGTTACAGCATAAAATCAATTACAGATTGCTTTTGGTTAGGCACATGATTTGAGTGGTTAGGCACATGATTTGAGTGGTTCATTGTTGAGTCACCTAAATATTCCAGGTTACAGTCCCTTGACATTAGTAAATAGAACTGTTTTTCTCTTTGGTGATTTATAATTTATTGCTGTTACATGAATCATTGCAGTCAGCTACTTAAACAACTTTCTTTTTAAAGGTTGTTATTGTTGATAAGTACCGTGACCTTATGAACAACAGATCTCAATCTTGCCCTATCTTATGCCATCTTCACAATCCCGTATCATATTCGACCCCCTGATGTTAAAGTCATTATGTCACTCCACCTCCTCGGGGTTCTTCCTCTCTTTCTTTGGTCCTCCCTGCACAATGCATTGTTTAATTTTAGGTAGGATATATCTATTAAGTGACTATCTGCCATTATTAGAAATTTATGAACTTCTATTGATAACCTTAGCTTTAAATAAAATTTCCTAGTTTTGAAATAAGTGAAAATTCAGTCAGGAAAAGACAGTCTTTTTAATAAACAATACTGGATTAACTAAATTTTCTTTGGGGTTGTAGATAAACCTTAACCTTTCTTTTCAGGATCCAAAAGGATTAAAATGGATCATAGATTTAAATGTAAGTGATAAAGGAGGAAGTTCTAGAAGAAAATATAGAAAAAAATTATTTGTGGCATTAAAATGTGGAATAATTTCTTGTAAAGATGTGAACCATGATAGAAAAAAAAAATTCATGTAAATTAGACTATGAAGGGAGTTCTGGTGGCCTAGTGGCAAGAAGCTGCACTGCATTCCTAGAAGCATGTGGTTTGAATCCACCAGATGCTCTGCCGGAGAAGGAAGGGCAATCTCCTCCTGTTATCAGTCAGATCCGATTTGAGATACACACACACACAATTTTTTTTTAAAAAAATAGACCATGAAAACTAAGCATGTGCTCATTCAAAGATACTATTAAGAAAATGAAAAGGTAAAGACATATATTAAAAGAAAATATTTGAGAGGTATATAGTTGACAAAGGCCTTGGTTCCGGAATAAAAGAACACACTTGTAATGCAACAAGACAAAAGAGGGTTTTTGTTTAAATTATGTAAATTATTTGAATGCTTATTTTATAAAAGAAGATAAAAAGATGGATTGCAAGTACTTCAAAAGATGTTCAACATTATTGGCTATCAAAACTGGGAAATTAAAATCACAAAGCAATTCCACTATACACTCACTGCTTGGAAAAAAAATAAAAAATAAAAACCAACCTATTCCCAACAAGGTAGGGCGCTCTGGTGGCTTATGGGTAAGAAGCTGCACTGCAATACACAGGCACGAAATTTGAACCCACCAGCTGCTTTGTGAGAGAAGGAGCGGCAGTCTCTTTCCATGCGATTAACTGTTGAAATGATGCCATTGAAAGCCTGCTGGAGGGTCAACCATGAGTTGGTTCTGACTTGACGGCACAGAACCACCACCACCACCACCACCAATAGGTTGATTCTTACTCATAGAAATGCTGTGAGGCAGAATAGAACCACTTGTTAGGGCTTCTACGGTGATGCATTTTTACAGCAGACTGCCACAATTTTCTCCTACAGAGACATTAGTAAGCACAAATGCCCACCTTTCAGTTAACAGTCAAGCCCTTAACCACTCCACCAAAAGGGTTCCTTTTTATATAGTCATTCTTCTCACCACCTGTGTGTTGAAACTGACTCACAGTTGACATGCCAACAGGTTTTTGGGAGCTGCAAATGGCATGATAGGAAACTATCCAACTTTCTCTTATGAAGTAGCTGATGGATTGCAACAGCTTTCAATACCCCAACCACTTATAGTTTTAACTGTCACCTTTTCACTAGCCACACAGCTCTCAACACACTCATCAGAATAGCTAAAATGAAAAACTTACAACACCAAGTATTAATGGGGGTACACACCAACTAAATGCCTACTTTGCTAGATGAATCTCTGTCATGTTGTTTTTGTGTACCATCAAGTCAAAAGCAACTCATAGCTGACCCTACACTGAGTTTTCAGAGGCAGTGTAATCGCTTGGAAGTATACTGTCCATCTTTCTCCTGTGGAGCAGCTGGTGTATTCAAACTGCTTTCCTCTGGGATGGCCGAGCAGCTCCTTAAAAAGCAGAGGGAGAGATAGTGGCATAGTCCGTAGGCAGCTGCAATGCTAATCCAAAAGGAACAACACTTTGGCAATTTGAATCCACCAGTAGCTCCAGGCGAGAAAGCTGGGCAGCCTCCTCCTCCTGTGTGATTTACAGTCTCCTGCTAAAACCCGCTGGAGGGTCAGCTATGAGTTGCTTGCAACTTGACAGCACAGGATAACAAACAGAATCTCTGGTAAGTGACTTTCAGGGTTTTTTGTTGTTTTTTTTTTTTTTAAATCTGTAAAATAACATTTTTACTTCAAACACCTGCATTTTTTCAAGGCAATGCAACTCGATTTCTTTCAAATTATTAGCAGTATTAAACATATAGCAAGTATTATCTTTGAGGTACAGCTATATTACAAGACAAGCTCTTAATAAAGAGTTAAAACTTTCAGGCTAATAAGTGGTTGGAATCATGAAAGACTTGGGCAGGGGTGGGGGTGGGGGATGGGAGGTGTCCTCTTCAAGGATCAAAAATGCCTCCATAAATTTTGCCTTTAGCTATCATTTTTACAACTTCTAACACTTTCCTCAAGAGAGAAATATGAAAGAGGTGTTTTTCTGAGAGTGTAAATATTACAAAATAAACTTTCATTGAAACAGCATAAAAATGACTGTTTCTGAATACCTGTGGGAAAATGAGTCTATGAATGCAAAGTTACATTAAGTATCTAGTGAGATGTGCTAGTGGGGCAGTGGTTAAAACATGTGGCTAACGAATAGACTGGTTATTAGAACCAACTGGCCATCCGCTCTATGGGAGAAAAATGTGGCAATCTACTCTCCTAAAGTGGACAGCTGTGGAAACCCTGTCAGGCCGTTCCGTCAGTCCTATATGGACACTATGAGTTGGAACTGGCTCTGTGGTAATGGGTTGGGGCTATTTACCCAGCCCGTTCTAAGGTAATTAAACTAGGAAGGTAGACTGGCTAGGTCTTATCCTCAAGGAGGATCTCAATCACCAAATGTTTACTTCATTTGTTCATGCATGTATGTCCTTATGTGGTGGAACAGAGAGATGGTCTACCATGCTCCCCTGAAGAATAATATCTCGGTAGCAAATAACAGAGCATACTGCAAAAGTGAGCATTGCTACACCAGATAAAGATCTCACCTTTCCTTTTCTCAACTCAAGAACAGAATCTAGTGTCTAAACTCCAGAAGAAGTCATTTCAGCAAATGTACTTCGTGAATGAATAAATGGAAGGGAGGAATTGAAACAATTATCTATTTTGGCCATTTAGGCTGTTTCTTTTTTTTGTTTGTTTTTTTGATCCCATTAGAGGTATCTAGCACATATTAGATTTTCCAAAAGATGTTTGCTATGGGCTAAATAAAATAGTAAATAGAATCTTTCCCAAATGTCTTTTCTGAAAATACTATGAATTTTGTAGAGTGAAGGCGAATCATGCTGTATACAGCAATTTGTTTAAGCCACGGAAAGGAAGAGAAATTAAGTTCTGTCACATAAACATGAATAACTATACTTGGGGGGGGGCACCCTCAGAAGCAAGTAGCTTGGAACATTTTATCTGTGTTTTTTCTGGTGATATTCCAAACAGGGACAGGTATGCAGTCAACGAGAGTTGATGATTCTTTAGTTTACACATTGTCTATTTAGAGAAAAATGTTCTCCCTAAAACAGATGGTTGCATAGCACGCTGTGAACTCAGAAAGCTTTGTAATCTTCTTATAAGAATGAAGACAGTTGAATTTTATAATATCACTAAGAACTGCAATCATTACGTGTAGATTGTCTGGCATAGTGATAGCTGGGTGGCAGCTAGATCAGAGTCCAGGCAGGACTGAGGACCCTCTGTAAACAGAGAATTCCGCCCAGTCCCCCGCAGGAGATACTGGAACCCCTCTGCAAACAGAAGGTTCTGCCCAGCCACCCACTGGAGGGGATGCCGTGTCTGAACTTTGGTCTTAGTTTAAAGATGAAGTTTACCCACTGTTACATTGGGAACACTTAAGAATAAGGAAAATATAGTCTCCAGAGTTAGAAATTTTTTTCATTACCATTGGTTTAAACGAAATAAAAACCATAGGGAGCTGGAGAAAGGGGCCTTTTCACAGTGTTAAGCTGTGTGAGGACCTCTGCCTAAGCGTTCCTCTTTTTCAGAATTCCTTTCCTCGTGTCTCTGCTTTCTCTCCATGTCCTGTTTACAATTACATCTAGTTGGAAACAATTCATAGCTAATTGTTTCGGAACTCCAGCAGGTTTCTGAGGCTGTAAGTGACAGGAAGGAGATGGCCTGTTTTCTCCGTAGAGCCGCTCACTGGTAGACTCAAGCTACCCGAGAAGCCTGGCCCTTGGCATAACCGCACTAGTGCCCTGCAGAGCAGACCACCAGCTCTCCCTCCACTAGCTAACCCCAATGTAAGCCTTTACACAAATTAGTAAATTAACTCACAGTCATGGGGGTAGAATGAAACAGAGATATCAGTCCTTACAAAGCTCTGAGCTTTAGAGTAAGTGATCAGTGGCCAGTGCAGTCCCATTCTGCATCACTGCTGCTGAATCAGAACTGATTCAGAGCTGACTCTCAGTCAGTTTCGAGAGGCTGTATACTGCAAAGGAGTAGACTGTCTTTTATAAAAGAGTATCTTTAAAATGGAACTCTGACTCTTTGCCATCTAGTTGTAATTGATTCATAGCTGACTCTCCACTGGTTTTCAGAAGCTTTATGTTGCATGGAGATTGCTGTAGATTGCCCTTTACATTTTCTTTAAAAAAAAAAAACAACAAACAAAACACCTCTAATAAACTCTGTTGTTTGTTTCCTCCGCTTCTCCCTACTCTTTTTCTCTTACTCAGTACACATAAATCATTGACCTCAAGTGTGGTTACTGACAGGCCAGGCTTCACTGCTGCCATTTTGCTGCATCCCTATTTCCGTTATTATTATTTACTTTGGTCCATCCACTTTCCTTTGCTGTCTCTATGTGAAGGACTTCCCTTAGCATTTCTTATAGAGTTGGTCTTGTTTTTACTAATTTCTTAAGTTTCTGCTTTTCTACCGATTTCTCCTTCATATTTGATGGGCAGCTTTGCCAGGTACAGGATTCTCTGCTGGCAATTGTTTTGTTGTTGAGTCAGAACCAACTCATAGCTGACCCTCTGGTAGGTTTTCAGAAGTTGTAAACAGACCAGGAGGAGAATGCCTCTTTCTCCTGCAGGGGAGCTGGGGGATTCGTACTGTCTGCCTTTTGGCTGACAGTGCAACTCCCCACCCACTGCTGTTGCTGTTAGGTGCCATCGAGTCGAGCATGAGTCATAGTGACCCCATGAACAACAGATGTGAATCCTGTCCTATCTTGTGCCATCTCCACACTTCCTGACACGCTAGAGCCCACTGTGGCAGTCACTGTGTCAATCCACCTGGTTAAGGGCCTTCCTCTCCTTCACTAACTCTCCACTCTTCCAAGCATCATGTCCCTCTCCAAGGAACAGCCCTTCCTAGGAACATGTACAAAGTAAATGAGGTAAAGCCTCATCATCCTTGCCTCCAAAGAGCACCCTCACCAAGACATATTTATTTGTTCTTTTGGAAGTCCATGGGATGTGCAGAGGTCTTCTCCAATACTCCAGCTCAAAGGTCAGTTTGTTGTACTGAGATAACTTGCACATGACTGTGATACTGACAGCTGTGCCACTGGTGTGTCAAATATCAAGTGTTATCCATGGAGGACAGCTTTTAGTCACGCTCCCAGATTAAGACAGACTAGGAAGCAGGATTGGCCAGCCACTTCTTAAATAAGAGGCCTTTGAAACCCCTATGAACAGTGGAGGAAGGCAGAAAGTTATAGTAGTGTGGTGGGAGAGCCGAGATTGGAAGTTAACTGAAATGAGGAAAAATCCACCCACTGGGTTATTAAAATTATTCGTCGTCTTACTACAAGATAATATCTGTAGTCTGAAGCCATATGCCTTCCAATAAACATTTAAAATATATAAATTGTAAAATATCCCAAAAGGAAGTGAGAATAATGTTGTTCATCGTTATAATTCATGCTCTTTTTCTCCAATGGAGAAAGAAACAGGCAAGACCTCCTTCAAATGGTTCAAAGCCTGATTTACAGATACAGAGGTCCTTTGATTTCTTTCACAGTTTCTTTAGTTATACAGTTATATAACATACCCCTTCTTTTCTCTGTTTCACTAAAACTTTCTTTTATTTTTACAATGATGGGAAGGAAAAGCCCCAGAACAGATGAAGGTGGGAATTAGGATCCTTGTGCAGCGCAGTATAAAATGCAAAAATCACTGGCCTAGGCCTGGAAAGCAGCCTGCTAGTCCTGAGGTGACTTGCCATCAGCAAGTCATTATGTTTCTTAGACCCAGTCTCTTCAGCTATAAAATGAAGGTGCTGACTGGTCTCAAAAAACTCACGGCTGTCATGTCTTAGAACCGACTTGGAACTCACCCGCTAGCAGGTGTCTAAGACTAAAGCACCCAGGAAGAGACTGTCTGTCCATCACTCTCCCTTGGAGTCACTGGTGGCTTTGACCCACCAAGAGACTCAGGCTTTGGATTAGCATCATAACTCCCCTCAGACACCATACCACCAAGGGTCCTCTTAATGCCAAGTCATGGAATCCTGGGGAATGAGAATGGTTACAAGAAGAGAGGTAGAATTCACATTTATATTCTCTTTTCCGTGATACTCCACCTGTGGCTATGAAGGGCAATTAAAGAAAAAAAAAATGCATCCTATAGATTGTACTCATTAATGTCACCACCCTCTTCAGACCTCTATTTCCTTTATATCCTGCTCACCAGATAACACTGATATGTAATCTGAGAGGCATTTTAGAGCCCCAAAGCATGTAACAAGATTGGGGCTTTAAATGTATTTTCTTGAATGTAATATAGAAAGATAAGGAAAGAGGTTAGCCATGATGTACAAGCAATATACCTTTCGATCGTCTATAGAAAATATTTATATTGATGAGTGAGACACACTGGGAAAGCTCTTAAGGTAGCAAAGAAAGCAGACATAGGCTCTGTGTCAGAATGTAGACTGGAAGGCAGAATTCTAATAGTAGTATGATACCTACATCAACAGGATCAAAGGTATTTCCCTACTGATTCTTACATAGCTTTCTAATGACCTACATATACCAAGAGTCCATGCTCCCTTGCCATTATCTCATCATCCAAGGAATCCAAGACATGGTGATGTAGAATGACAGAAGCACAATACTGTCTGTTTTTCACCTTCACATTCTCCCCACCAGAAAGAGAGAAGTACTTTGTTCCAGCATAGTTTATAGCCTTACTAATCTGAGTGTCACAGAAGGGGACACAATACTGTTCTACCTAACCTGATACGAAGCTTCGTTTTTGGAATATGTCTTACAATTTTCTGTCTAAAACGGAACTATAACACTCCAAGGTGGGTTATGCATTCTAATTCCAAACTTTGTGGGAAATCTAGAATATGAAAGAACAGGTAGGTCTTTAGAATTGTCAACTGACGTCCGGAGAGTCCCAAAATCCAAGGCGGTTCTGTTCAAATAACTTACTAGTAAGTAAGTTCTGGTATAGGTTGAGTTGCTCTCTTTCTCTCTCATTTTCATTGCTACGGTCATGGGCCACATAATATCCATCAGGTAACATCTGACAACACATCTGTCCATGCCTTCCTTATGTTATAACAAAATTTAGAAATCCCAGTACAAGAAAAAGGACACAGAAAACACAACAGCTTCCAGCATGAAATCTGAGCATCTCATGTCTCAGAGAAATTGCACTGCCAACATACAAAGACACATTGTTGCTCTGTACTGTTGAGTTAGAAATGACTCACACAGCTGACCCTCCTGTGGGTTTTCAAAGGCTTTATATCACATGGGAGGTGACTACCTATCTTTTTCCCACAAAGCAGTTGGTGGATTTGAACTACCTGCCTTTGGATTGGCAATGCACCTCCTTACTATTGGGCCACCAGAGCTGCCTTTAAAATGATATAACACATGTGTAAGCTATCCCACATTAAGACTTGATATTCCTGATACATACCTATATTACTGGTTTATGTACATGCTGCATTGTATTTTCCACCCAAAAAAAAATGCTAACTTATAACAGTATATGCTTCATGGGCTGCAACATCCAGTCTTGTGCATTTCACAGCTCTTGAGTGGTGTAGTATCATCTATTTCATTTTCTTTAGGAAATATTACCAGGAGGTGCAAAACCAGTGCTAGTAATAGCGGCAGCAAGAGACAAAGGTGAAGTCTCGATTTGGAAGTGAAACAAAAAGATTGCTAAACACACAAGGGAATATCAGTGACTGCTACTGTTTGCAATTTAGGTCTTTTGCATTCAACAATCATGGAGATCTTAAAAAACAAAATTTCTCCAAGCTACTCCAAGCTCCACTGAAATAGCTTTCAGTGTTAACAAAAATATGAGAAGGGCCTATATCACATATGCATACATTACAAATGATGTGGATTGAGGCCTAAGTATAAAAGTGAACCCCTCCTAGAACACTGATGCCCACTACAAAGGTCTGAGGCTTGTTCAAGATGCTTAAAGGAAAAACAAGGTTAGACTAAGACATGGTGTTCACACAACATCCAAATCACCTAACATCCTATTTTCATAGAATGTATCATGGACATTGAGTGACACATGACTATAATGCCTGTTATCTTTATTTATTGGTCCTGGAGTGAATCAGCAAAGTATGGGCTTCAACAATGTAAGCAGAACATAAAACTAACAAAGAGATGTACAGAAACAACAACAACATAAAGCCAGATAGTCACTCATCAGGGTTGTTCGGAGTCACCTGAACACATCATAAATTGGGACTATGTATCTGGATCACCCCCTAAAACCACACACAAACACCCATAAACACGATACACCCTTCTACACCAAGCCACCCCCATGTTCTACAGCATCTCTGTACCACAGGTCAGCTATGGGCGCAATAAGACATCTCATCCCGGCTGTAGCTGGCACTCAAAATCATTGACAAGATGCTTTAAGGGGGCTGCAAACAAAGCAATCTCAAAGAGCCCTTTCATTTCTGATACTTTATGGTACTAAGATAGACGAGCTTCTCTGAACAGCTCCGGCGGCAAAACTTTATTTACGGTATTGTTTCTTAGGGGGGAAGAGCCATAAGTGGCTTAAACTACCATCTTAAAAAACCAACCTTGAGAATATACTTGAAGTTGGGGTCCATCTTGCACCTTGTATAACACTGACTATCATTCTCTTATACAACCGCACTGCTACATTCTCAGATCAAAACTACTACTTGAAGAAGAACATACTATAATCAGAATGGGGAGACAACAAAATATTACCTTTCATTGATTATTACCAGAGTTAATGAATAGAATTTACTGTTGACAGAACTCATCTGGGCATTTTAAGCAGTCAGACTGTAACAAGGTGTTCTCATTCCCATCTTTCTCCTGACTGCTTCCTCCCCTAATTTAGTACAACACATCAGCCTTTATTCTTGGATGCTCAAATCTGGGAGTTAGAGGACACAGGCTCCAGACAGAATCAGGCAGATGTCCCAATTATTCCCACCTCCTGGTTTTCAGGTCTTTGGTAATTCATGCCTTTCCTAGAGTTTTGGTGAGATGTATGGCTTACTTTTAACTATCAGAAAATGGCAAAGATGATAAGAAACAATTCTATGATTACTTTTCAAAAGACTGAAATAAATATCTTCCTTGATTGCCAATTTTCTCCATTGGTGGTTCTGATGAAGAAGGCATCGATGTGAAGAGACCATGTTACAAGGGCTGAGGGTGGCCTCGGCCAAGTCAGCAGGGCATGAAAGTCCTCAGTCCTAACCACCAAGGAACTGAATGTTGCCGATAATCACATGAGCTTGGAAGGGGATCTTTCCCAAGTTGAACATCAGATGAAATCCTAGATCAAGCAACACTTCTGTTTCAGCCTTGTGAGAGCCCTAAAGTAGAACACCCATGTAAGCTACACAGGACTCCTGTCCCACAGAAACTACAAGACAATGCATCTTGTTTAAGCTACTAAATTTATGGTAATACTGTTACCTAGCAACTGATAATTAATTCAGGCATAGGGAAAATACACACAATATAATTTCAAGGTAACCCAGAAACAAGTATGAAGCAATAAAAGTTCAGGTTAATAAAAGGAAAAGAAGTTCACTAGCTAGTTTTGAAGCATTTCATAAAGAGGTTTATGAGAACCACCTTAAGTCTTTCAAGATTTCAGTCAGGAAGAGAGGTAGAAGGTAGAGCCAATGAAATATTATGGATGATAATAATTTATCACTGAGGAACAGTCAGAGAAGACGGAATAAACCCAATGGGACAAGTTGAGGGGAGCTGAGAATAGCAGCAACAGGGCAAGATAATCTCTGATACTCCAAGCAAAAGCACTAAAGGAAAGAATAAAATAAAAGCTGTGTTTTAAAGAATCAGATCCTACAACAGTTTAAAGGATGAAGCAGATTAGAGCTTAGATGACTAAGAATAGAATAGATATGATGGCACGACAATCTTTATGACATGCTACAAACATGTGAGGTGGCAAGGTTCTCAGTAATCAAAGACAAGTAAATTAAAACTATAAAATACCATTTTGGGAAGGAGAGGGTCTATCAAGTTAGTGAAAAATAAAGACTGATAACACCATCAAAATCCCAGACACAGCTGATGAGAATGGAAATGGAAAAAGTCTTTATGCAAAGCCACTTAGCAACGTGCACTATTGCTGTGTGCCATCAATCCCAGTTCATGGAGCACACAGCCACCAAACAGGTTAAAGCGGAGCTGCTCTAGAAGATTCCTAGGCAGTAATCTTAGAGAGAGAAGACTGCCAGGTTTTTCCCTTCCCTAAAGGGACTGGATGCTTTTAGGTAGCAGCCAAAGGTTTGACAACTGTGCCATGGTTCCTTTAACACGCATTAAAAAATCTTAAAAAAAAAAATCTTAAAATATTCAGATCTCCATGACAGTCCTGCTTTACGACAGTGGTGTTATGAAGTATTTATCCTTTTGTGACTGAGATATTTCACTAAGCACAGTGCCCTCCAGGGTCACCCATGTTGTTTAAGGTAGGAAAAGAGTAGGTAGGTAATCAATACTGCATTGGAATAGATGAAGGAAAGAACTGTTTAAAAGGAATATATAATTAGGCATTAAGTGTATGACAACAGTCCTGAATAAGAGATGCATTGCAAAGAGGACTGGGAGAGGGGAGGAAAAATGGAGGAAATTGTGCAACAATGAATATTTTTTTTAAAAAAGAGAATGTGAAAAAAGATACAGATATACTTGCTCAGTGAAAAGTTGCCAAAATTTTTCAATTTGTAAAATAAAATTAAGAATCTGCAAAGTACAGAGAAAAAAAAAAAGGAAGAATGTGAACTGGGGAGGGGGAATGTGCAACAATGAATGAATGAAAATCCAACTTTTCTGTAAACTTTTATTAAAATCACAATTAAAATAAAAATTTTTATTTAAAAAACAAAATCCGGGTCCTCAGACTCAACAGTTCAATCCTTAGAACATGTTCTGAAGAAAGAAATGTGATTACCTAGTCAATATTTACAATTGCTTAATTACACTCTAGGGGAGCTCTGGTAGCCTAGTGGGTAAGGAGTTGTTCTGCCAACCCAAAGGCACGTGGTTTAAATCCACCAGCTGCTCCAAGGGAAAAAGATGGGAAACCTTCTCTTGCGTGATTTACAGCTTCTGAAAACCCTCCAGAGAATTAGTGATGCGTTGGTTCCAATTTGATGGCACATAACAACAACATTACATTCAAGGCACTGAACTAACTACAGTGGATACAGCAGTGAACAAAACAGACCTCACCTCAAATGAGACCCAGAGACTTTAACAAAGAATCACATAGGCAATGTAGAATTAATTCTATGTACTGCAGTATGCCACATACTCTATAGAAAATGTTACATTACACACAGAGAACATACTCTACATGAATGCTCATTATACAGACATACAAAATGTGCTAAAATGTCTAATTTAAAGTGTGAAAACAAAGATGTCCTTGGAAGTGGTATTTACATTGAGAACTACAAAAAGGAGTAAAACTTAGTGACAGAAAGAAAGGGAGAAATTTTTCTGTCTGATAGACGAAACAACACTAAGGGCAAGAAAGTGTTCATTACATTCAAGATCTTCTAGCACTCAGTCACTGACTTGTTCAACAAACATGTACAGAGGCCCTACTAAGTACTGGATGCTATATGAATATACAGGATGGGAAAAGGAGAGGAGGACCAAGATGGGGTAGCAGCATTTTAAAAAAGGTACAGCAATATCCTGTAGCTGTGGAAGGGTCTGGGGTTCACTGCTGTTGTTGTGGTGGTGTACCATAGAGTTGTAACCAACCAATAGCTGACCCTCTGGTGGCTTTTCAGAGGCAACAAAGGAGAATGCCTATCCTTCTCCAACGGAACAGCTAGTGGCCTTGAAAACGTGCGTGCCTTAGGGATTGCAGTGCAGCTTCTTGCCACTAGGCCACTGGAGCTCCCTTTGGAAATAAAAATATTCAAAAAACTGTGAAAGATGGAAACTGATGTGTCTGGTGGAATTCAGTGCCATTCATGAAATTGGTTCCAATTCATACTGATGTGCCATCGGGTTCCCGAGACTGTAGTCATTACAGGGGGAGACTGACCATGTTCTCCCTCACAGTCACTGATGGATTCGAACTGCCAATCTTCATTCAGTGGTCCAACATGTAATACACTACGTTACCAGAACTCCTTATCTGACAAAAATACAAGGAAAAAAATCAAAGAAATAAAACCCAGGACTCCAGGTTTCCTGACTCCTCCAACTCCGAAAATTAAATACTTACATGAGTAAATTCACCATTGACTGACTGAGGGACTCAGAAGTAAAAAAAGTTCTTTGATGCACAAAGAAGACGGAGATAAAAAATAAACTTCAAACACGGAAAGGTCTACTAAGAAATAACAATGTTTGGGAAAACAGCTTTCCCTAAAACTACAAATAAATTATTCCAACTATATAAAATATATTGTGTTTCTGGAGAAAGCGCTCACATCTCTGGAGTAATTAAGCAGGCTCTCTTTGCAAGAGGCCAAAATAACAACAGAAAGATTTAAGGTTTTCAAATCTACTACACTGAAATCAAAAGTCAACCAAATGAAGTACCAATGTGAAGTATGACATTTACACAAATCTTATGGTAAGAGTATGCTTAGAGTTACCAGAAAATTATGAAAGAAGCCATAAAAACTATTACCATTTTATGTGATTCATTATTGAGGAGCAATGATGTAAGTTTGAGGACTAAGGTGCATATGATTCATTCCATGATATTTCTGATCACTTGCTACGAATGTGAAAGCTAAAAATGAATAAGGCTGACAGAAGAATGGATGCCTTTGAGAAGTGGTGCTGGAGAAAGAGAACTGAATATCCTATGGCCTGCCAAAGGAACAAATAGATATGTCTCAGAGAAAGTACAGCCAGACTGCTCTTTAGAGGCAAAGATGATAAAGCTTTGTCTCACATATTCTGGGCATGTTGCTAGGATAGGCTATTCCTTAGAAAGGGATTTCACACTTGAAAAGATGGAGGGACAGTGAAAGAAAGGAAGGCACTCAAACAGGTGGACTGACACTGTCACAACGGGCGCTAGTGTGTCAAAAATTCTGAGAAAGGCACAGGATACAACAGGCTTCAGAACTATTGTCAGTAGGGTCACTATGAGTCATATTTGACTCAGTGGCACCTAGCAACAACAACAACAACAACAACACATGAACAGTGGACCTGAGAGAGCAGAGGTCTTTTCCACTTAACTTCTCATTTGTACAAATGGTAACGTTTATGTTTATGTTTGGTAGGTACACATCACCAGCATTAAAGGGCTAAGTTATTTCTGACAACATTAATGCTATTTTTCAACAAAAACTGAGAACTCTGTATTTTTTCAACTTCCATATTAATGTAAAATTATTTTAAAAGAGAATAAAAGATATGAATATTCCTGCTATAAGAAACAGGACAGGTCTAAAATTTATGTTCATTTTCTGAGATTATCATAAAGTAAAAGATAATAAATCACTCTCTTAGATTTCAATTTTCACTTTAAAGAATGCAGGCAATGGCTGCCCCATTGCCATTCCAATTCCCAGGTCATGTGGCTTTAGGACAATCAATTCACTCTGTAAGCCTCTGTTTTTTAGAAGAGGCCATAGAACCAGGGATATCACTGCTGATGTTAGATGGATCCTGGCTGAAAAGAAAGAATACCAGAAGAATGTCTATTTATGCTTTATTGACTATGCAAAGACATTTTATTGTGTGGATCATAACAAATTATGACTAACATTGAGAACAACAGGAATCCCAGAGCACTTAATAGTGAACATGCAAAACCTAGACCAGGAGGCTGTTGTGCAAACAGAACACAGTAACACTACATGGTTCAAAATCAAGAAGCGAGTGCATTAAGATTATATCCTCTCTCTATTCCTATTCAATCTGTATGCTGAGCAAATTATTTGAGAAGGTGGACTCTATGACGAGGAATGTGGCATCAGGATTGGAGGGAGACTCCAATAACCTGTGTTATGCAGATGACATAGTCTTGCTTGCTGAAAGTGAGGACTTAAAGCACTTGTTGCAGAAATCAAAGAATATAGCCTTCAATATGGGTTGCATCTCAATGTCAAGAAGACAAAGATTCATACCACTGGCCCAATAGGCAACATCATGATAGATGGAGAAAAGACTGAAACTATCATCTTCATCTTGGAACCACAATTAACACTCTTGGTATCAGCAATCAGGAAATCAGGAGATGTAATGCACTGGGCAAGTCTGCAGTTAGAGACCTCTCCAAATTACTGAGGAGTAATGATGTGAGTTTGAGGACTAAGGTACATCTGGTTCAGGCCATGGTCTTTCCAATCACTTCCTATGCATCTGAGATCTGAACAATGAATAAGGATGACAGAAGAATTGATGTCTTTGAGCTATGGTGTTGGAGAAGAGCAATGAACATCCCATGGACTGCCAAAAGAACAAAAAATACATCTTGGAAATAGTGCAGCCAGAGTGCTCTCTGGAGGCAAAGACAATGAGGCTTCACCTCATGTACTTTCAGCATATTGTTAGGAGGGGCTGTTCTGTGAAGAGGGGCATGATCCTCGGAACAGTGGAGGGTTGGCAAAAGAGAGGTGGACCCTTGACTAGGTGGACTGACAGGGTGACTGCAGCAATGGGTTCTAATGTGTCAGGAGCTGTTAGAATGTCACAGGACAGGACGGGGTTCAGATTTGTTATTCATTGGGTCACTAATGACTCAATGGCAGCTAACAACAACAAGAAGCCTCTACTACATTGACCTCAAGCAGTATTTCAGACTTCATTATTACAGTATGCTATACAAGAATGGATGGACAGCACATGATTTACTTACTGACTGGGGTAATTGGGGTGGGTGTGTCAGAGACAATGAAGTTGGTTCAAGATAAAGCAGGATTCAGAGCTGCTGTACATACAGCATTGCTATGAGTCACAGGCGACTCAATGGCAAATAACAACAACATACATTTGTCATTACTATTTATGTTTTTATTTACTTCAATTATATTATCTCTTTCATTAAAGAAGAACTGTCTTTGAGAAATGGTTAACTCTTATGCAGGTTTCTGAAATTACTAGACTAATTTCCAAGGGAGAAGATTTAAACAAAAGATTTATATAATAATAAATAGTTATTACAGCTTACCTTTTCAGATAAACATTTTGTAACAGAATCATAAACTTGGGAAAATATTTTTATCCACTTACATCTTTTTCTATAAAGTGCATTAATAGAATCCATTAACTTGTTACTCTAACATTAGTTTTATTAATTCTGAAGACCTAACTATATACTTGAAACACTTAGTAAGCTTAATGGGACATAAATGTATAGTTTGTACAAATACTAGCACTGTACATTAATCATGTTAGATGAAATCTATTTCCTCCAAGACATTTAAAAATAAAATACTCGCTCTCTTGAAGGAAAAAGTGGCAATTAAGTCAGGATTTTCATGAAATCTGAAAGATAAACACTAAAAAAAACCCCACCCAACCTTAATTCTAAAGTTAAATAAAACATCTCCTATAAAACGAGAAGCTAATGTGAACTTATAAATGCTGCATTACAAAACATTTCTTTAGAACTTTAACGTTTTAAAATCCATTCCCCTTCAATAAAACCATCATGTATAAACTTAGCAAGAAGAATGTCACACTATTGTTGAGGTTAAATCTTGGTGTACATCCTAATAGTTAATATGAAAGAGAGCATGCAAGGAACTCTCTGAAATCAAGTCTTTCATCCACTAAAAGCTCAAGTCAGCTCTTTTTAACATGGCACCTAATTTTTGTTTCCTGAAAAATGTATTTGTAGACTGAAAACAGGATTGACTCAAAGTTATGGCTGAAAACCAAAAATATTTTAAAAAAACATCAAAAAGGATCACAGAAAAATAGTACTCTTTACAGCAATAAGAAAAGCAGGATTCTCTCCAGCACTTTTCAGAGATCATATGCATCACTCAGCAGCAGTCTACTCACTTCCGATGGGTGTGGTCCATGCCACTGTTTGGTATTGCTTCCAATTTTGCATTTTTCTGCCCACAGATATTTCCATAGCTGTCGTATCCTGACACTAGTCTTGCTGCTGCACCTGTTGCTACTGAAAAGCCACAAATAAATCCCTAGGAAAGAAACAGAAAAGAAAAAAACCCATATAAATAAACCATTTCAATAGCAACAGTCACTACTTGATACGATAATGAGCTTCTTTTGTCTGTTCAAGGAAACAAAGAGCTATCTTTCCTTATTGGAAACACTATTCTACTGTTTTCCATGGATTTCAAATAAGCAACACAAAGAGGTCCACAGGGAAACACTATTTACTACTATAACAAAATATATTCCAAGCTTTTACATCATAAGATAGTCTTGCATTTTATGATAATAATAATAGCAGCTTTTCTGTGTTGAACATCTGCTCAGTGCAGGCTCAGTGCTAGGCACTTACCATACATTATATCTAATCCTCTAATAAAAGAAATTGAGGGGCAGAGAAGTTAAATAAGTTGCCTAAGGTCGGACAAGAAGAGCACAGAGTCAAATGTTTCATTCTTTAGCTTTATTTGGTCGTAAAGGAGTTCAATTAAATGAACAATAGCAAAGGATGGGGGGGGATTTTAAGAATAACAGGTAAGTGAGTTTTGAATCATTATCACTTTGGTGCACACAACGTTTCTGTTTCCTTCTTGCAATAAAACTGTAGAGAAGCCAAATAATTATACCATGAAGCACCGTCATGCGCTGAGAATTGTAGACTCATGGAGAGTGAGGCACTGGCTCTGTACTGGAAAGGTCACTTCATTTCACGGGAATATGCCTCATCACAGTGCCAGAAGCAAACCATAGATGCTTTAGAATTGCTTCATGCTTGCTAAATCAAGTATGCACTGATCAAAACAAAGCTGTATCAACATAAAACAAAGACTTATGCATACTCATGGGCAAAAGAACTGGTAAGGTGAATTACTGCTGATAATGTATTGTATTTGGGGGAAAGACTAAAGTTAAGACATGTTCTAATATAGCTGGTCATTAAAAGACTGGGTTTTTTCTCTCATAAAAGTATCTATCTAGAGAAGGTGAGAATTACACCTGTTCAAAGCCAAGTATCATAAGTAGTATTTATCTAAATAATCCTGATAGACCTGTGGTATTGGCCTGAAAATTGGCTTTTTTTAGCCAAGATGTTAATCCCTCTGTGGTCTCCACCTATGTTAACTGCAGACACATGGTCTTCCTAATTATCAACAGCTGTGGCCCTAGGATAAGAAATAGTGTGCTTTCCACCTTGGGTAGTAAGGCTTGTACCAGCAAGACTTGTGGCACGCAAGATTTGAGGGAGACTGGAGCAAGACCCTGCTGAAAGTAAGACTTCAGTGGCAAGACCCTGGTGATGGTGGTGGAGAGATTGTGGCATTGTTGTGGAGAAACTGTGGCAAGGTGTGACCTGAGGCTTCTTACATTTTTGCTGGCCATAGTTAAAGGTTCTGCTGTTCTTCCTGGATAATTGAGGAAACCAGAGGCTTCCAATATTTGTGTTGCTGAACTGAACCAGGACTTTTACTAAACCTGCACTTACATTGTGAGATATTCTTTGCCTCTCCAACTTACTTCCCTAATAAATTTCATTCTTGGTACCACAATGGTGAGTCAACAATGAATAAATGAACCTCTTGCGGCTGGTGTGTCTCCACAGGCACCAGGGGGCTGGTCTATGGGCTCTTTACCTGCTTTCTGCTCTGGGGTGGTGAGGGGCTGTGCTATTCAGAGAAATGCTCCTGGCCTTGTGTCCCCCATGTACCGACGTCAGCTCTTTAGACAGACCTCAGGCAATAAATTAGTAAATATTTACTAAAACCTATATCTATATATATTTCTCCCTTAAACATACTTACCTAAACAAGCAACTATAGACAAAACATAAATGAATGAGAGGCTGGTATATTCCAATGAAACTTTATTTAAAAAAAAATAAAAGGCCACTGGGCTACATATAAAAGTTTGCTGTTTTCTATTTCAAACAGCTGTTTGTTTTTACAATTTAAGGAGCCCTTGTGGTGCACTAGGAGTCCTGGTAGTGCAGTGAATAAAACTTTAGGCTAGTAAGCACAAGGTTGGCAGTTCTCATCCACTGGTTGCTCTGTGGGAAAAAGATAAAGTAGTCTGCATCCATGAAGATTCACTGCCTTGGAGACTTTGTCTTATGGAGTTATTCGGAATCAAAACTGACCCGACATCAGTGGTACTGGGTTTGGATTTGGTGGTGTAATGATCAGGAGTTGACTGACTAAGGAAATATTAGCAATTCAAACCGACCAGTCGCTCCCCAGGAGAAAGCCAGGACAGTCTGCTTCGGTAAAGCTTATAGCCTTGGAAATGAAAGGAGCAGGTCTATTCTGCCTTATATGTGAATCAGAATAAACTTGATACAATGGGTTTGATTTTGTTTTTAAATAAATAAACACTGTCTTCTAAGTAAACGTAGGCCCTAATTTTACTATGCCACTAGAGATGAGGAGGAAAGAGTACAGAAAAACTTTGTAGCAACTCTCTTGCTCTCTGATACCAAACAAGTTACTTTGCTTCTCTGTCTGTATACCGGCATATAAAAAGGAGATGAGTATGCAGCTTATATGGGTGTTCTAAGAACTAAATGAAATAATCTAAAACAATGATATAAATCACACTTGACTCATAGTAAGAACTCAGTAAAAATTCATGCCCTGCCAGCAAGTCAGCTCCAGTTTATAGATGATCCTCCATCCGGTTTGGGAGCCTGTAAATTGCCTGAGAAGAGAATGTCTATCTGTCTTCCTCAGAGCCACTGGTGGATTAGAACTACCCGAGATGAACAGTCTTTGGGTTAGCAGAACAACCTATAATTAGAGATAATAAGGAGTTGTAAGAGAAAGAACCTGAGCTTTGGCATCATAAACCTTGCTGAAAAGCAGAAACCTGATGATTTCATTTTAGGCCTTTATGACCATGGACAAACTTTTATTATTTGTGCTTCAGTTTATCCATCTATAAATTGGAGCTAAATCTGCTGAGCACAGAGGCTGCTGTGAACATTAACAGGACATAATATCTGTACAGCATCTGTCTTAGTAAATGTGAGGATATTCTGCTTTAAAACAGCAGCTAACTGCCAGCACTGGGGATAGTCAGCACTAACTCCTTAATGTGAACCTGGTTTGCCCCGTCCTCCTCTTCTGACTCCTCCTCAAGGGAGTGCAAGGCGATCAGTGCCATCTCCTAACTCCAACCCAGTCCTAAGAGATGAGGAGACATTCACTTCCATACACATATTTTTCTCTTCCTTTTCATTGCCATTGATCAAGTTGGAACTAACTCCCAGCTATCCTCCATTGTGTTTCAGAGGCTGTAAACTGCATAGGAAATTATTTTTCTCCTGAGGGGCTACTGGTAGAATTGAGCCACCAAAGAGGTGTGGACTTTGGGTTTGCAGTGCAACTCCCTAAGGAGTAGGCCACCAGAATCCCTACACACACACACACACACACACACCCCAGCATGCCAGCCTGGCCATATCCATGAAACACAAATATGGAAAGCCTCTCTGACTGTGGTATTAAAGTACTGAATATCCCATGGACTGCCAAAAGAACAAACAAGTCTGTCTTTAGGGAAGAGCAATCCTTAGTGGTAAGGATGCTAAAACGTCATTTCATATACTCTGGGCATGTTGTGAGGAGGGACCAGTCCTTGGGAAAAAGGCATCACACTAGGAAAGATGGAAAGTCAAAGGAAGAACCTCATAAGATGGACAAACAGTGGGCTCAGATATAACAGAGAGCATGAGGCTGGCGCTGGAAAGGGCAAGGTTCAGACCCGCTGTTCACAGGGTCACCATGAGTCATAGTCAACTTGTTAACACTTCACAACAATAGCTGGATTCAGAAGAAACACAGAACAGAGATATCACTGTTGCCAGATGGATTTTGGCTGAAGGCAGGGAATACCAGATTGATGTTTACCAGTACTTTCCTGACTAGGCAAAGGCAGTCAACTGTGTGGAACATGCAAATTATGGATAACTTTGCAAATAATGTGAATTTCCGAGCACACTTAGGTGGAACCCATTCATATCCATAGACCAAGAAGGAATCATGCAAACAGAACAAGAGGTTCCAGGAGGTACGCCTGGCAAAGTACAGGGTCGGATGAAAGCCCTCAATTAGATGCACTGACACAGTGGCTGTGACAATGGCTAATGCACCCAGTGTGAGGAGGGCACAGATCTGGGTAGTGTTTCATTCTGCTGTGCTCAGAGTCGCTGTGAGGGGGACCTAATTTGACTACAGTAGTGGTACAGTGGTTAAGCACTCACCACTTAGATGAAAAGCTGAGGGGCAGGTCCTCAGCATGAAAAGGATGTATCAGCGGGCTTCAATACATATTACAACCTCGGAAATCAATGGGTCAGCTTGATCTGTCCTACAGGGTCATTCACAGCTGAAACAAACGTCACATCTGTGGGTTTTATATCAAGCAAGAAACCGGAAGTGGATGTAAATATTAGGGTGTTCAATCTTCCTGATACTGTTTTGAACTAGAATCATCACAGAGTACTAGAAAGTGAATGATTTCGTTTTGAGAATGTCCTGAATTCCAATCTCACTCCATCAGCACCCAAGCGACTATGGTCCAGTTATCTCTTCATTCAGACACAGAATATTGCCTCCTATTTCACAGCCTAGTGATGAAGACCAAACGTGCAAACTCATGTCCAACCTCTGGCTGAGTGTCTGACATGAGGCTGGTGACTGAGACACAATAGCTGTTAGCAGTAAATCAGAATAAAGTTCTAGTGAAGAGTCTTAAAATCATAACTAAAGACTAACAAAAAAAACCCATTCAGTTCTCTATTTTTGGATAAAATTTTCTAAATGAGAGGGAAAATAGTAAAGAAGATTGTTGTAACTTCATTATTATAAAAAAAAATTTCGGACCACAATTACAACTATGTTTTACTACAGCTGGAAATAGCAAAGCCCTTACTTAATTAAAGGTTATGTTCCTCTTTCACTTTTTACAGAATTGTATTCTTCTGTTTGATAAGCATTTTGTGTTTCATATTCGCTAAAATGGTTTCTGATTTCTCTGACTGGTTTTAAGTGTTACTGGACATGTATGGGGGTGGTTTATCCCCCAAAGTTTCTTTATGATAAGCCACCTCACATCCCACTGGGTAGTTTGCAGAGTATAAATTATAAATATCACACCTATATGCTAAAATAGGACACTGACATATTTTCACATAGGCCATTTAAACTTCTTAGTAGCTTCCAGAGGCATCACAGTAGAGTGGGTGAGGAGCTGCAGGGGGGAAGGAAGGAGACAGAAAGCTAACAAGATGGTAAGAAACCATGACTGTTCTCCCAGAGACTTCCCATATGGCATAAGCATTGACAAGGAGGAACTAGGCCAAATATAATTAAAAATACAATCTCCTTAAAAAGAAAAATTCTGTAAGCCAAAAGCAGAAAGTAATAGAGTTTCAGATGAGGAAAAAGAAAAAAAAAGTGATGCATGAAATTAAAATAAGGAGAAACTTTACAGAACACACTCAGTAATTTAATGACTCTACAGAGAGGGGGAGGGAAAGGGATTTGACAGAAGGAAATCACATTAATGAGGCAAATGATAAGGGGGATGAGGAAAGCTTTTAATAAATGCCTAGTAGGACTCAAGCATTAGAAAAAAAGACTATTACAAAGGAAAGGCGCTCTGGTGACCTAGTGGGTAAAGATTTATGCTGCTAACCCAAGACAGGCAGTTCAAACCCACTAGCTGCTCTATGGGAAAAAGAGCAGTCTCTTGCTGTGCACTTTACAGCCTCTGAGAACCCACTGAAAGGTCAGCTGTGAATTGGCTTTGACCTGACAGCAATGAGAGAAAGAAAAGAGGTTAGAAAAGAGAACAACCTCTGAAATCTTACCACAACTGAACCACTGATGTGTTTTCAGAACTGCTGTTTCGAGAGACAGGGGAGGAGGGAGAACAGATTAATCTAAGCAAACAGAACATAACTCAAATCAGGTAAATTTGACTCAAAAGGCAAGGCAAGTAATAAGTACTTATTGGCTATGTAGAGAAAGAACCACCACCACACAGCTGGCTACTAATAAACTATGCTCATCTTTCTTTGATATTACAAGGTTCAGTTCTGTTTAAGCAAGAGATTTTACTTAGTTTCACACATTCTAAGTCCAAGAGAGTGCACTTTGAATTCAAAGGCGTGTTTTAATTCTACACCTGGACATTTACTAAGTAATCTGAGCAAAACACAAGAACTCATTTTAATGGGGAAGAGGGAAAATAATCAATAAAGCTACAGATCAGAAGACATGAATGTGGCAGACTATGGGAGGGTTATAGTCCTATCCAAAGAAATAAAAAAGACTCTCTTTTCATTCTCTCTCAAATCCTATCTTGTTTAGTTTTTGCTCATTCACTGCCTTGTCAGTTCTGACTCACAGTGGACCCTCCACTGGCTTTCCAAAGCTATACATCACACAGGAAGAAACCACCTATCTTTGTCCCTTGGCAGGACTGGCAGATTTGGCTAGCAATATGATTCTCTATGGGCAACGTAAACAGAGCTAGCAATCCCTAGAATTAATCTCCTAATACTTGTAAAAACCTTGGAGGAATATGTGACTTCTGTTCTTCCTCTTCCGAGAACCCAAGAAAAGGAAGGCTGTCAGAACCCAGCAGACAGAACAGTATCTGAAGACCTGATACAAGCCCCAGACCCAGAACGTCCTAAAGTCTATTACACTGGAAGTTCTAGGCATGTGTAATGATTCATAAACAAGCAGATACTAAGCTGTGCAGAGAGCTAGATTTGAAGACTAAAAAGGGTAGAACTCTTGGTATTTCTCACACAAAGAGAAATAAAAATGACATTCAAGCCCGAGGATGCAAAACTAAGAGACGGTATGGGAGAAATCTTGAATGATACAGGAAGCATCAAAAGAAGCTAGAAACACAGTGTCATCATAAAAAAAAATTGGCTGACATTTAACTATTTCAGGGTCTTTGTTTCAATATTTGAAATATTTCAATATCTTGGCTATATGATCAAGAGCCAGTGGTAATAAAGGATGAAGTTCAAGCTTCACTGAAAGCACTGGCAAAAAGTAGGACCCCAGAAAATAATGGAATACCAATTACCATGTTTCAACGAACAGATGCAGCCCTAGATGTACTCATTAGTCAGTGCCAGGAAATTTGGAAGACAGCTACCTGGCCAACTGACTGAAAGAGATCTGTATTTTTTCCCATTCCCAAGAAAGGTACACAACAGAATGGAGAAATTATTGAATATCATTAACATCACATGCAAGCAAAGTACTGCTGAAAATCATTCAAAAACAGCTAGAACAGTACATTGACAGAGAACTACTAGAAGTTCAAGCTGTGGCACCAGGGATTTCAGTGCTGATATCAGATAGAATCTGGCTGAAAGCAAAGAATACAAGAAGAATGTCTATTTGTGCTTTATTGACTATGAAAAGGCAATTGACTGTGTGGATCATAACAAATTATAGCTAACGTTGATAAGTCTGGGAATCCCAGAACACATAATTGTGCTTATGTGAAAGCTATACACAGACTAAAAAACTGTTTGTTGTTCAAACAAAGCAAGGGAACACTGTATGGTTTAAAATCAGGAAAGGTATGTGTTGGGTTCTATCTTTTTTCCACACCTACTCAATCTGTTTGCTAAGCAAATCATTTGAGAAGGTGAACTCTATGAAGAAGAATGTGGTATCAGAACTAGAAGAAAGACTAATCAACAATCTGTGTTATTAATGTTATTTGAGTGCAATAAAATACAAAAGAATCCATGTTGTGCAGATGATATAACCTTACTTCCTGTATGTGAGAAAGACTTTGATTGCTGTAGAAGACTAAAGACATTACATCTCAATATCAAGAAAACAAAACTTCCTACCACTAGACTAACAGGTAATATGATAGATGTAAAAAAGATTGAAATTTTCAATGATTTCATCTCACTTGAATTCACAATCAACACCCTTGGTACCAGGAGTAAGGAGATCAGGAGTGATATTGCACTGGGTAAGTCTGTAGTCAGAGACTTCTAGAAATTATTGAAGAACAATGGTGTCAGTTTGAAGACTAATGTGTGCTTGATTCAGGACATGGTCTTATCAATCACTTGCCATTCCTCTGAGAGTTGGACAATGAATAAGGATGACAGAAGAAGAACTGATGCCTTTTAACTGTGGTGTCAGAGGAATGAATGAACTCTATGAACTGCCAAAAGAACATAGAGATATGTCTTGGAGACAGGATGGCCAGAATGCTCCTTAGAGGCAAAGATGACAAAGCTTCATCTCACATATTTTGGGAATATTAGTGTTGTTGTTGCCTTTGAGCTGTGGTGCTGGAGAAGAGTATTGAGACTACCATGGACTGCTAGGAAAACAAACAGATTTGTCCTAGAAAGGGTTATGTCTTGGAGACAGGGTGGCCAGAATGCTCCTTAGAGGCAAAGATGACAAAGCTTCATTTCACATATTTTGGGAATATTGTTAGGAAAGGCTATTTATTGGAAAAGGACGTCATGCTTCGAAAGGGGAGGGACCGCAAAGGAGAGGAAGATCCTCAACAAGGTGGACTGACACAGTGGGCTCATGTGTATCAGAGACGGTGAGGATAGTACAGAGTTCATGGTTCACATTTGTTGTTCATAGGGTCACTATGGGTTGCTCTCAACTCAATGGCTCCTAAAAACAACTACTCCTAACACTCTCTGATAACAGGTAAATCACTTTCAAGTTCAAGACTTAGTTTCTTGTTACAAGAATTGAATATATTTGTAAACCCCTGTCTACAACTAAATTTTCTTATTTTTCAGGGAAAGTAGATAAACAGTGGGATAGACTCAACGTCAAACTTTGGTTCTTGAGAATTGGATTTGATTTTCTTTAGCTTCAGTCTGAACTTGCATGTGAGTAAGTTGATGGTCTGTTACATAATCAGCTCCCGGCCTAGTTTTCACAACTGATATTGAACTTCTCCAACGATTTTTTCCACAGATATAGTCAATCTGACTCCTGTGTAGGCTATCAGATGAGATCCATGTGAATAGTTGTTGTTTGCATTTCATATAAAAGGTATTTGCAATTAATAAATCATTGATTGTTCAAAATTCTACCGTTCTGTCTCCAGCTTCATTTCTGTCACCAAGTCCATGTCTCCAACTACTGATCCTTCTTCCCTAGTCCCAACTTTTGCTCTCCAGTCACTCATTATTATTAATGCATCATGGTTACGAATTTAATTGATTTCCAACTGCAACAGTTGGTAGAAATCAGTTTTTCCCCTCCACTTTGGCTCTGACTGTTGGTGCATAAATCTGAACGATTGTGCTATTAACAGGTATTCCTCATATGCATATGGATTTTATCCTGTTCTCACACATTGTGTTTCAAGATGGATCTAGAAATGGTCTTTTTAACTATGAATGCAACCCCATTTTTCCTCATTTTTTCATTTGCAGCATAGTAATCATAGGATTGTCTGATTCAGAATGTCTCATGCCAACCCATTTCATTTTGCCAAAGTCTAGTAAGTCAATATTTATGCGTTCCATTTCTTCCTTAACACTCTCCAATTTTCCGGCATTTGTACTTTTCACTTCCATGCTCCAATCACTAGTGTCTGTTTGCAATTGTTCCTCCTCCTTTGTGATGTTGTTGTTGCTGTTAAGTGCCATCGAGTCGTAGGCGACTCAGAGTGACCTATGAACAAAAGACCTGGACACCTGTATAACTTTCATCCTTTCTCCAGGTTTATAGGGTTTCTGAAGGCAAGCTATTTCAGAAGTGGATGTCACTCCTGCTTCCAAGCTTGTTTTAATCGGGGAGCTCCACCAAGGGTAACCATTCTCATATTAGACACATGAGTGTCACAGTGTTCAGCTTCACAGCAACCAGTGTCTTTGTGATGGTCAGTACAAAAGCTCAGCGTCCAGTGCCATGTCTACTAGTCTACTCTAAGTGTGCTCTATCGTACAAAGGGTTTTCAAAGGCCTGTCATTTCGGAAGTGGATGGCCAGTTCTTCTCTCTAGTCTGTCTTAAATTGGGTGCTCAGCTCTAGAGAAATATCTGAAAGACAAACATTTTACCTAAAAAGAGCAAATGAAGGGTATGCATGTAATAGTACGTGGACCAGGAGGGAGCTACCAGAACAGAGCAAGGAAACACCGCATAGTTCAAAATCAGGAGAGGCATATTCCAGGTGTGCATCCTATTTTTATACCTTTTCAATTTATATGCAGAACAGATCATCCAGGAGACTGGACTCTAGGAGGAAGATTGAAGAAAGATTCACCAGCAACCTGCATTATGTAGATGACAAAACCTTGTTTGCTGAAACTTAGGAGGACCAGAGGCATTTGTTGCAGAAGGTCAAGGTCAGCAGTCTTCAATATGGATTGAAGCTCAATAACAAGAAGACAAAGATTCTCACTGGGCCAAGTGACAGCACCATGATAGAAGGAGAAGGGATTGAGATTGTTAACAATTTCAGCTTGCTTGGTTCCATGATCAACATTCTTGGCACCAGCAATCAAGAAATCAAAAGACGAACTGCACTGGGAAAATCTGCTATTAGGGACCTCTCTGGTGTACAAAAGAGCAACAATTTCAGTCTAGAGACTAAAGTGCACCTGATTCAAGACCTGGTCTTCGCAATTACTTACTATGTATCAGATAGCTGGACAATGACTAAGAATGATAGAAGAATTGATGCCTTTGAGTTGTAGTGTTGGAGTAGAATATTGCACCATGTGCTGCTGAGAGAATAAGTATGTACTGGAGAGGGTGAAACTGCGCTGCTGCTTGGAGGCAATGATTTTGAAGCTCCATCTGACATACCTTGGGCATGTCGCCAGGAGGGACCAGTCTTTGAAGAAGGACATCATGCTTGGAAAGGTGGAAGTACAGCAAAAGAAAGGAAGACCCTGAATGAGATGGACTGACTCAGTAACTGGGATGGGAGTGCTGGAGGCAGTGAAATTGGCTCAGAATAGGGCAGGGTTAACAGTTATGAGTCACAAGTGACTCAATAGCACAGAACAACAACAAGAAGAAGAGATATAAAGTATTCATTTTAAGAATGCTTGGCAATTTGGAGGGTCAGCAAAAGAGAGACACCCTCTCTGGACTGACAGTTACTGTAACCATGGGCTCAATTATAACCAAGATGGTGAGAATGGCACAAGATAGGTTAGGGTTCAGAGCTGTTGTTCACAAGGTGACTATGAGTCATCGTCACCTCGATGGAACCCAACCCCACAGCCTACTTGCATAAAAATGGTTAAACCTATGTGGCTTAGTTAGTAACTGAGAAAAATACATATTGATTAAAAACAAATAGACTGAACAAAATTTAAGGCATCTCCTGGATCAGGTAATTTTTACTATGTCATTCTTCTTATTCTGTGATCCTGGCAAAGGATCCCAGACAATCAAACAGATCAAATGATTAAGCACTACAGTGAATCTCTCACTTTATGCTGCATGGTCTACAGTAGTTCATAAGGTCAAAAAACACCATGAACTGTGAACTAACATAAAATAAAAAGATCCTTGAAATTGGTGTGAAGGAACAGCCTATATAAAACATCTAAATCCAGCTCTAGCCCACTCTGTAATTTCCTTCTCACTCCACATTTCCCCAAATCACTTTTCTTTCCTACATATGTAGTTGTTGAGTGTGTGGAGTCAGAACCAACTCATAGCTGAACCTCCAGTGAATTTTCAGAGGCAGTAAATGACACAGGAGGAGACTGCTCATCTTTCTCCCATGTAGAGGCTGGTGGATTTGAACTGCCTACCTTTGAGTTAACAGTGCAACTTGTTACCACTATGCCACCAGAAATCCCTACATATTTTGTTATTGTTTTGTGTTATTAAGTAGAGTGCAATTTACAGCAGCCCCATTAACAATAAATCTGAACCCTGTTCTGTCCTGTGTCATCCTCACCATGTCTGACATGCCTGAATCCATTGCAGCAGCCACTATGTCACTTCATCGCATTACGGTCTTCCTCTCTTTTGCTGACCTTCCAAACCTTTCCAAGCATGATGTCTCTCTCCAAGGAAAAGCCTTGCCTAGTAGCATGCCGATGTGAGACAAAGCTTCGCCATCCTTGGCTCTAAGGAGCACTCTGGCTGCACTTTCTCCAAGACGTATCTGTGTGTTCATTAGCAGTGAGTGACGCCCATCTTCACCAGCATCATCATCGTCTACCAGATAGAACATACAAGATACTGCCTTGTCCCAAGCCATTTTTAACATTAATTAGCTACCAGATCTTCTTTCTAAATCCAGTCATACCACATCTGGCTCAAAAGTCATTTTATGGGGGGGGGGGAGCAAGCTTAGGCTTACTAATTCAATAGAGACTACTAGGACCCCCAAGATGACAGACTTTCAGCAACCTTCAAACCTGGAACAAAATTCATTCCCATGACTCAACTTTCAGGCAAACAACTAAACACGCTTCTGACCAATAATGTTAGGGAGGCACTTACTCCCTGGATGGTCAACCATATTAAGATAAAAAAAGCAGAATTTTCCCAAGGATAAATTCCTGAAAGCAGGAAGGAGTAGGATAGAGGGATTAATGGAAATGGAATTACAGTGAATAGGAGGATGTAGTGTGATTACATTGTGGGCATTATAAGGAATGTTAGAAAACAAAACTTGTATGAATGGTTGAATGAAAAACCAATATCCTTTACATATTTACTTTCACTCAAATCACAATTGGGGCAGGGGGGTGGGAACCAAACCAAGAAAAGTCACTTTCCCTCCAAAAAGAAAATAAATAACTGGGGAGAAAAGCTAAAACACACACAACAAAAAATCTTTTTTAGTGTTTAAGAACATCATAAAAAGTGGGTCTGAATAGTAGAGTCATGAAGATTAGAGTCTCGGAAGTCATGTCAGACATGAGTATCTTCCAAAGACCCCAGGTATATTTTAATGTGCATCCAGAAGTGAGAGTCACTTGTTTATTACCCTGATTAAAAAAAAAAAAAAGGAAACTTAGAAATGCAGTGTTACATGCAAGCAGATGTCTGATAAATTCAAAATAGTGATCCAAGTTCAAACATGGAAGATGACAGCTCTCAAAAAGTCTGGTGGCAATTTACTTTAAAAAGTACTCTAAGTCCTAGGCAACTGAAGCATGAAAAAGCACAGAAGGAAACGAAAGCGAGAAGTACAAATATTCATGAAAGGTCAATCCACCAGACTACAAAATGACTACCAAATAACATGCAGAGGAGTAGGTGAAAAGAATCTAGCCAAAAACTCTAGTTCTAGTCTATCTTTGCGACTTACCAACAGCAACAACAAAGAGATAAAATCTATCTAGAGATGATGAAGTCTGTAGAGCAGTTGGTAGAACTGAATGGGATCAAGGTAATCTATACATCATACAGACTAAGGTTCAGTTGTTGAATGTTTCTCATAGAAGTACTAGAGAATGATACCTAAAGAAATAACTACTTGAAAGACAAAACAAACAAACAAAAAAAAACTAAAACCCCAAAACAAACAAACAAACAAAAACCCAAAAAACAAAACCACCTTAGAACTAGGTTACAGAACTTAAAGACTTTTTCAGTTTTCCCAAGGCAAAATTTGATAATAAGATAGTTCAACTCCATGAATGAATTAAAAGAACCATTCCCAAACAAATAGTGCTGTGCCTCCATTTAAAAGTACACACAATGGGTCTTAATTAAAATCATACTGACATCAACATTACAGTAATTACCAATGCATTAAAATGTTTCAGTAAACAAATCCTTACTCTCCAGTCACTTCCCAATCAGCCTGTTAACATGACTGATCACCCCTTCCTCAGCGGTTCCAGCGCAGTAGGCCAAAAGCGCCTCAGGTGGCATGGGATGTGTTTTTATAAACGTACTTCTGAAAGGTCAGCTTTTATTTGCCCCAGGGTTAATTCAAGGTGGGAGGCTGCTGATTTATGGCCTAATGCTGTTGGTGAAGAGCCTCCGCACACTTCCATGAATAATTACACAGGCTGCAGCTTGACTGCAAGGCCATTAAAGCAGTCCATTAAAGTCGACTCTTGAACAAGACCTCAGAAGTCCGAAGCTAGAAAATGCGTCTTTTGACGTTTTGGTTTTTTTTGTTTTTTTTTTTTCTGTGAAATGGAATAATTACCTTTTAGCTTTAAACAGAACATTCATTCTTTTACTGGACTTGGGAAATCTCATTGTCAAAACTTATGTTTTGTTTTCCTCAGTCCAAGGGGCAAACTGTCATCTTTAGGGTTGTTCTGTGTTTCCCAAGTGGAACTTGGGAGACTGCAGTTTTGGGTGGAGCACAGAGCACAAATGTCTGAAGGAGTCTCGATAAAATGTACGAAAAAGAGTCACATGAAGGGGTGGGGGTAGGGGGAGAATGCCCGAGATAGGAGAACCGCAATGTGAGTTGTAGACAACTAAGAAAGCCATGGTCTGCCCAACTGCCATGAGGAAGAAGAGGAAATGAGGTGGGAGAAAAGAACACAGGCCTGGAAGGTAAGAGGCCTGTGTTCTGTTACCAGCTCTGACGGCCCCGATCATCTCTGGTTTTGATGTTCTGATTCTATAAAATGAAGGTGAGGGAACCAGATGAGGATTCCCAAGGCCTTTGTTACCTCTAAACATCAGATATTTCTGAAACAGTTGTTTTCTACTCCCCAGTCCCCCAGTCCAGCACACCAGCAATGACTGTAAAACCACAGAAGTCTGCCAGAAACCCCTGCAGGGTTATCTGAACAAGAAGACTCGCAGAGCCTGTGCCAGAGTGCTCCTCCACCCCCCAAAAGCCCACTTAGAAATCACTGATTTGAGATACACCTGGTCCCTGGATCGCTCATGGAGAGACACCACTCGTTACAGTCAGCACAGCAGGCCCCAGGGGCCTCGTGTGCAAAAGGAGGAAGAAGGGGTGAGCAACCAGCCACACATCAAACATCAAGGAAGAGCTAAAAAAAGGTCATAACGAGAAGTCACTGTGGAGATCACCTAGTACTTTTATCCACAGGAACATCAAGTGGTGAGAGAAGAAATGACTGGCCTAAAGCCATTCATCAAGGTTGTGTGAGAGAGCTGGGTTAGGACTCCTGACTCAGTGGCTGGTGTTCTGTTTATCACACATCAACACTTTAGTTTATAGATACTTGTGTCAAAAGATCTGGACTTCTAGAATGATCTACTAATTGAGACAGATACCCTAAGCCTTCTTAACGTTCACCTCTGTTTTCATGTAGGGGATACCAAAGAATACTGAATGGTAAGAGGTGGGGGAATAACCTGCCTCTATGTCACCCTCAGCCTTCCGATTACAAGCAATGCCAAAAAAAAAAGAAAGAAAAGAGAGCAAACCAAAACTTACTGGCATTGCGTCAATTCCACCTCACAGCAACCCTCCAGGGCACAGTACAAGCTCCCCGTCTGTTCCTAAGGTCATAATCTTTACTGATGTGGACTGTCACAACTTTCTCCACGGAGCTGCTGTGGGGTCTCACGGGTGACTGTTATGTGTCAAGTGCTTAACCACTGTACTACCAGAGCTCCTATCAGTAACACAAGAGTCCCACTCTCAGCCCACTCCCTTCATTCCCTTATCAGGAGTTCAGGCTCCAGTCACCTAGGAGTGTCCTTACCATCCCAATACAGAAGAGGATGAAGAGCAGGAGCCATGGGATGTCTGTGCAGCTACGGTCCTCCAGAGGCTTCCATTCTCGTTTGGCACTCTAACGGAATATAAAAAAACAAAAACAAAAACCGAGAGAGTGGTAGACGTTAGCTTTAGTTAAAATCGGTAAGGTATAAACACTATTTATGGCCTGCTGGGTCCCTTATTTCCCTGACAAGATTCTATTGAACCTTCAACATCTTACTTAAACATGACTTTTCCTGTGAATTGTATCCTAACCCCCTGGCCAATGCTCTACTGACCCAGCCCATGTTCCCTTTCCTGGTCAGGAGCAATAATGATTTAACATGTTGCCGCAAATGACGGCAAAAAACCCAAACTGTTTCTAAGCATGGTAGTCAATTTAAGTGTGGGCAAAGTGTTAAACATTTTAATTCCTCTATTAGAATATTTTGCACATGAATTGTTACTGTTAAGCATTAAGCAATCTTCCTAGCAGATCATGAGCTCCTTAAAGGAACCAAGTTTCATTTCCCAGCAACATGCCTTAGAAGTTCCAGATAAGTAGTCAATAAATGTTTCTAAAAATGAATAAACTTATTGGAAATCCCCCCCCCCAAAAAACCCCTCCATCTCTGTAGTAGATTTTTTATGTGTCAAGATACTCAAACAATTCTTTGCCATCAAGTGAGAATCAACTCAAAGCTGACCTTCCAGCAGGATGAAGACTGTAAGGACACGGGGAGAGGGCCCATCTTTCTCCAACTGAGCTGGGGGCGGTTTTGAGTTAGCAGAAAGACACAGCCTCTGAGTGAACAGCACAATCCTACGAGCTACACTGCCAGAGCTCCTTGTCAACACTGCAGACTTAAAACTTTGGAACAAGCTTTTTGAAGAGAAAAGGGTCCATTCAAATGAATCCTGTTTTAAGATGGTTGTTGTTATGTGGTTGTTATTGTTATGTGCTGCTGAGATGCCCATGACTCAGAGTGACCTTATGTACAACAGATCTGACTACTGCTCCATCCTGAGGCAACTTTATCATCTCTGACACACCTACCCCCATTACCCCAGTCACTGAGTCAATCCATCTCAGCCAGGGTCTTCCTCTCTTGCACTATGCCTCCACCCACCCAAGCATGATGTCCCTATCCAAGGACTGGTCACTCTTTACAATATGTCCAAAGTATGTCAGATGGAGCTTTAGAATCCTTGCCTCCAAGGAGCAGCCTAATTTCATCCTCTCTAGGATGAATGTTTATTCTCCTAGCAATATTCAATACTCTTCTCCAGCACCACAGCTCGGAGCAGCCTAATTTCATCCTCTCTAGGATGAATGTTTATTCTCCTAGCAATATTCAATACTCTTCTCCAGCACCACAGCTCAAAGGCATCCTTCTATCATCCCTTGTCATTGTCCAGATTTCTCATGCAAAGCAAGTAATTGCCAAGATTATGGCCTGGATCAGGCACACCTTAGTACCCAAACTGACATCATTGCTTTTCAGTACTCTGGAGAGGTCCCTCACTACATGTTTTTCCCAATGCAATTCGTGTTTTAATTTCCTGGCCACTGGTACCAAGAGTATTGATTGTGAAGCCAAACAAACAAAAGCTGTTAACAATCTCACTCTCTTCACTATCCATCATGATGCTGCGAATCAGCCCAGTGGTGAGAAACTTTGTTTTCTCGATGTTGAGCGTCAATCCTTGCTGTAGAAGGGCAAGGATTGCAGCCTTAAAAATAGACTGAAAGTCAACATCAATAAAATTTTGAGATAGATCCTTCTAAATCAAGTAAAAATTAGGAAAAGAAACAAAACCAACTAAAACATGTTAAGTTGCTTTTGTTGTTGTTGAGTACTATAGAATCCAAACTGACCCACAGCTGACCCTCCGGTGGGTTTTCAGAGGCAGTGACTTGGAGAGGAGAATACTACTCTTCTTTCTCTCATAGAGCAGCTGATGGATTAGAACCACCTGCCTTCAGGATTCAACACAGTTTCTTACCACTAGGCCACCAAGAGACATCACCAGTGGATTTTCATTCTGTTCCTGGAAAGTGTTCAAGGGTTTCCAGGTCAAACACAGAGATTCTCAAACGAACAAAAGTTAATTTGCTAAAATATTGATTGGAAATTCTGTTGCATTAAAGGAAAAAAAAATACCAATTCTTGAGCTGTTTGGTCATTTAGAAATTGCTTTTAAGTAAAATGTCACTGAAATAAAACTTCCACGCTTTCTAATTAACAAAATGTGTCAAGTCTCACACTCTTGCCTCAAAAGAGAAAGAAGAAAAAAAAGAGAGAAAAGACAGACTGGGCAGCTTAGGTAAAACTTTAGGAAGAGGTTCCTACCAACAAGAAGGTTTGTGATTCCTTGACAAGATTCAAGAAGCTTTGTGGA
The DNA here is from genome assembly GCF_000299155.1 of Elephantulus edwardii. Classification (NCBI taxonomy): domain Eukaryota; kingdom Metazoa; phylum Chordata; class Mammalia; order Macroscelidea; family Macroscelididae; genus Elephantulus; species Elephantulus edwardii. Next base: position 11,608,198 of record NW_006399802.1, on the reverse strand, counting down.
AAAGGCCTGTCAGTAAACAAGAAGTCAGAGGGGGTTTGGAGTAAAGAAAGACTCTTTGTTGGTAGGTGTCATTGAGTCAGAACTGACTCCTAGTAGACCCTCCAGTGGGGTTTTCAGAGGCTGTTAACTCCCACATGAGGAGATTGCCCAGAAAACAACTGGTGAGTTCAATCAACTTGTCTTTAAGTTGGCAGCACAACTCTTTACCACTGATCTATTAGCACTCCCTACAGAAAGTCTCTAGTGCAATTTTCTAGAGTGTAAGGGCAAGGAACTAATTTCCAGTGAGGTTTACTTTGTTTTTTTCTCTCTTTAAAACAACAGTAAGTCATGTGTCCTTTGATAATCTGATAGAAGCTGCTGATGTGATGGAGAATAAGCAACTATCCACATTATTTTCATAAAAGTTTAAGAAATTTTATCAATGAACACAGGGAAAGAAACTCAGCTTTAAAATCTCTGCTTATTAGTACTGAGAGCAGCAAGGCCAAACCATAACCACTTCGTCCCAACCCTTAAAGTGTTACTAGACAAAAATGTCATTTTCCTTAGTGCTGAGCTGTTCAATTGTTACAATAAAAACCCAACACCCTTGATTGCAAGCCCTCACACACCCACACAAGAAAACAAAAGAGCACTCCTTAGTCACAGAAAGAAATCTTATCCCAAGACTTAACCAGTATTAACAATCAAGAGCGAGTAGGCAGTTTTTTCCAGAGGAATGCAGCACTGGGGCACAGTGGATAAAGGAATCAGTTCTCTTTCTGGCTGTCATTAAGTAGATCATTTAGGTAAATTCCTTCATCTTTCTGGGCAGCAGGAAGGAATTAGATTGATCTCCTGGGTTTTTTCAAACTTTAAACATCTATAGTCAGCAATGAAGTTTTGTGGAAATTTCTATTAAGAAAACAAAATTCCTGCAAGATAATGTGACATTACTCCATGTGTTATGTTTTATCCAAATAAAAATGGCAGTGTTAAGGTCTCTATTTTTTACAAGACAGTTGCTCCCAGCAGGAAAAAGAATGTATCTTTTTACAAAATAACTGTACTCTTAATAGCATCCATTACAGTAAAATTACTTACAAACCTAGAATTAGACACATCTTGAAATTCATTGCATTTACTGTGGTAACTTAGAGCAACAGCTTCTTTAAAATACTACATTTGTTTCAAACCAGCCAATAAACTGTATTCAAGCATCAAAAAAAAAAAAATACTACATTTGTTTGTCTTAGCAAATAGTATGTATTAGAGGAGTGGGAGAGAGGGGAACTTCAAGGAAATTGAGCAAAGTTCATTTTGTATTGATAGCAAAGCTATTTTCCTCAGTATTTTTTCTTCAGACTACGTATCTATAATAAAAGAATCTATTCTTTTTTT
>NW_006399802.1:11561052-11606332 GCF_000299155.1 Elephantulus edwardii | reverse complement strand
ATTCAAACAACACCTTAACAATTCAGTTCAACTTTCTTTGGGCACTTTTTGTGTCAAATACATAGAAAACTTCTCACTGAGAATGTACGAGAAGTGAGATGAGAGTGGGTGTTACCTATGAAAAATAGTGAAAAGTACAGAAAACGGAGGGTATCATCAAGTTCACTTCTCAGATGTGGGGCACCTGAAATCTGAGTGACAGCTGAAATGGCCAATGAGACAAAAGCGTGAATGGGACAGGCAACCCTAACCTCAGGCAGGAGACACAAAAGTCCAAGATCACACAGAGTAAACCTTCTTGAAAGAAGAGATCCTCTAAGATTGAATCTTTTCATTCTGGTTTTAATAGGCATGGTACTTGGTAAGATACTCAGTCTTGGTAAACCTCATTGTCCTCATCCATAAAGAAGGGATAATAATAAGGTTTCTATCATAGGGTTGTTTTGAGGATTAAGCGCGAGCATTTGTCACATAGAAAGCATTTACTTCTTGCTTATTTATTCAACACTCGCTTTTAGCCCTCCCCTTATTCTCAGAATAATTTTACCAGATGGACTTTTCCACTAAAGGAGATTTTTTAAAAAAGAATTAAACCAAATTTTCTTCCTATGGTTACTGAAATTTTGACATACTGGTACCTTATTTTATTTTAGTCCCTAAACAAGTGTTACTAAGTAAGTACATTTAGATACTGCTAACTGTACTGAAAACATTACATACATTGTATCTTCTATCCTCCCAACACTCTCTGATGTAGGTTTCATCTGAGGGAACTCAGGTTCACAAGTTCAACTCCCAAGTTTTACCTAGCTGTGCGGCCAGGTGTAGAATCCAAGTCTGTGACTCTTAGGTCCAATTAAACCATTGTTCATTTTCATTAGTCAACAAAGAAGGAAAACCTCCATGAGATTTTCCTCACACTGTACAATTATGGAACTCACCAAATACAAGCAGTCTCAGATTAATAATCATCTGATTTATGAACAACTCTTACTTGCCCCCAATATTACAGAAATGTGTCCTCAATTTGAAAAGATTGAACCAATCCCTAAAAATCACTGTCATCAAGTCAATTCCAACTCAATTCCAACTCAAAGCAAACCTACAGGACAAAGTGGAACTGTTCATAGGGTTTCCAAGGCTGTAAATCTTTACAGAGGCAAACTCTTTCTTCCTCATCTTTCTAAAGGACTAGCAGTCTTTAAGTTAGCAGCGAAATTCTTTAAACATTATACCACCAGGGTCTTTGAATCAACCCTAACTTGCTATATATTCTTTACCACAATTATCTTCACTTGCTGCATGTGCAACTTTCTGGTTTTTAACTTTTTATTTTATACTGTTTTGCATATAAAATTCATATACATTGTATTTCACATTTTACTTCATTTACATTGTGTTTAATACAATCATTCCCATACATTGTGGTGGTGTGTTGGTTTTTTGGGTGTGTTGTTTTTTTTTTTTAGTGTAGGGTTTGTTGTTATAGACTGCAGGCACTAATAATGCTGTTATGAGAAGTGTTTCAATGTTTAAAACCATATATTCATTCCCTCTGTAACCTGCACAATAATGGGATGCATCATGAACTTGTGTGTCATCCTTGCACAGGGGCCATGTGAGTCTTCTCTGTAGTGTTACAATTTTAGTATATGTGCTGCTGAAGCAAGTACCATACATTGTATTTTACGAACTTAAATCCCATTGAATTATGTCTGCCATTACTTTTAAAACGGATTTTCTTTCACAAACCAAAAACCAAATCCACTGTTGTCAAGTCTATTCTAACTCACAGTAACCCTACAGAATAGGGCGGAACCGTCCCACGGGGTTCCCAGACTGTCACTCTTCCTGGTAGCACACACTGCCACACCTTTCTCCTGCAGGATGAAGGTGGGTTCTTGAGTTAGCTGCTATGGACTGCACCATTTGGGCACCAGAGCCCCATTTTTTGTGCTAAAACAAAGCTAAGTAAGAACTATATGCACATGGCCCAACTTACATACAAATTTAACTTTAAACCAGATCTCACTTGTAACCGGGGGACTGCCTGTAATTTAAAATGTGATAGGTGCAGAGAAAGAGAGTGAGACATGTTATGAGCCATGAAATTGGTCAAGTGACTCAGGAAATCCAACAGTTCAATAATTTTAATGGTATTTTAGCAGATTTAATCAAATGGCAACCAAATTTAATGTTGTCTGCTTCTTCCAGTTAAAATCTACATAGAACTGGCAAAAGTAAAGCATTTGGCAAAAGGACTTTTAGAGTGTAATTCTGTCACCTTCCCTGATTCCTCATGTGATTAATAAAGACTGCCTGATATACTTTGGGAATGATGCCAGGAGGGCCCAGTCCCTGGAAAAAGTCATGATGCTTGCAAGGGTTGGGGGACAGTGCAGTAGAGGAAGACTCTGGATGAGATAGAATTACATAGCAACTGGGTTATGGGGTTCCATGTGTCAGAGGTGGTGAGACAGGCTTAGGAGAAGACAGGGTTGAAATGCATAGGGTCGTAGGGGTCACAGGTGACTCGATGCCACAAAACAACAACAGTTAATAATATTAAATCTCTTCTCCTTCACAAAATCTTACAACTTAGGAACTAAACTTACAATTTAGTTAGTACTAAAAAGAATCACAAAGTCTAGACTCTTACTAAAAGTGACTGAGACCTGGAGAAAGAAATGGCAGGGTATGCATTTATTTTATCCATGACTTCATCTGAGCCACAAAAATCATTCTAGTATTATTATGTATTCCCTTGCTTTCTATTTTGTAAATAAGGAAGTATAATTCTAGAAAAAAAAATAAATAAGTGGAAAACCCATACCTAAAATGTAAACTCAAACTCTATTAGCAGGAAGATGAAAACTATGAGAAAGAGTTAAATGGAAATTCTAAACCGAAAAGCAGGGTGTCAGAGATGGTGAGGATGGCACAAGACAGGAAAGGGTTCAGGTCTGTTGTTCACAGGATTGCTATGAGTTGTACTCAACTTGACAGCACCGAACAACAGACACAACAACAACAACTAATTAGGTCAACTGAGTTGTCACTGAAGGGCACAAGCAAAGGTGTACCAAGACAATGGTGGGGGTCAGTCTGCTAGGAAGACTCTGGAAGAGATGGATTTAGTTCACAGAAGGAATACTTAGGAAGATATAAAAGTATCAGAGAGTTGATAGCAACAATCTAGAGTTAAGAAAAAGAGTCAACTAGGTATGCAAATACTACCAGAAAAACAAAGACATCTGTATTTGGAAGAATAGTCAAGATGCTCCTTCAAAGATGGACTGAGAGAGTTATCTGACACACTTTGGACCTTTGGACTTTTTATCAGGAGAGGCTAATCTCTGGAGAAGGACATCCTGCATAGGAATTGTTGCTATGCACTGCTGAGTTGGAAGGACTCATCACTGATCCTGCAGTGGGTTTTCTGAGGTCGCTGTTAATTGTGTGGAAGGAGATTATCTTTATCCTGTGGAGCAGCTAGTGGGTTCAAATCTCTCTCGCCTTTGTGATGGCAGTGCAACCCTGGTGAAGGATCAGTAAAAAAAAAAAAAAAAGAGGAAGACCTTCAAGGAGATGGACTGGCACAGAGACTGCAACAATGGCCTCAAACGCTGCAACAACCATGAGGATGGCATAGGACTGAGAAGTATTTCATTCTATTGTAAGGTTGCTATGAGTTAGACTCAGTTTAATGGCACCTAACAACAGGTCTCACATAGGAAAGTATATAAGAGTATAAAGTCCAAGAAGTCAGAAAATAATAAGGTAACAGTAAACACAGAAAACTCCCTAATCCATTGTGAGACTTTGTGCTTAGGGTCTTTATTGGTGTCTGCTAATTTATGTAGGGGTTTAAAATTTCCCCTAAGATTCATATTAGTATGTTGTTACACACTGTAGAATCAGAACTGACCCATAGCTGACCCTCCAATGGGTTTTCAGAGGCAGTAAATCACATAGGAGTTGATTTCCTATCTTTCTCTCATGGCGCAGCTGGTGGTTGATTTGAACCACGTACCTTGCACTGGCATCACAATTCCTTACCACTAAGCTACCAGAGCTCCCTTCATATTAGTAACAGTATTAACTAATGCTGTGTGACTCATTTATACACCAGATTTTTTTTTAGGCATTGTTTTAAAACAATGGAAAATGTGCTACAAAAAAAAAATATTACAGGCCATTATGCTAAGGAATTATTCGAATTTCAGACACTATTCTACCATATTTCGTTAGGTAGTATAGCACTGGTCTGTGCGTTGCTGTACAGAGGTAACTCGTGGTTGCTGTGATGCTGAAGCCTGTGACAGTGATGTGCCAATCGTGGTAATGGGCACCCATTGGTGGACAGTGTTGGCTGGAGCTTCCCGACTAAATCAAGCCTGGAAGCAGAAGCGGCATCCACTTCCGAAATGGCTTGCCTCCGGAAACCGAACAGTGCTCAGGCTGTTCGTTCATAGGGTCGCTATGAGTCGTCTACGACTCGACGGCATTAAACAACAACAACAACATTCAAATAAATAGGGAGAGCCCCACAAAGCAGTAGAGATACAAAGACAAGCAAGGAGAGCCTTGCCCTCCCTAAATTCTAGTTAGATAGGAAAAGAAGCAAACAAAGTACTTGACTATCTTTTATAATGACAATATAGAAACACATAACAACATGCTGCAGAAAACATGGACGAGCAAGTCAACATGTGGGATCTGGTAAAATTATCTCATAAACTTTGGCTAATATTCTGAGCAATGTATTCAAATGGTCTTTCAGTATCTGAAACAGAATGTGTTTCAAGTCCAAAAATTCTTGCTAACTAAAATAGGGAAATATTGACTGCCAAATCAGACATACTCGGTAGTAAACAAATGGAAGATGAAAATGTTGGATATTTTTTGTTTGGGTTTTTTTTTTAAATTATTTTCTAATCAGCCATTTTCCATTTCATCTCCATCAAAATTTCCTTATACATAAAGACTGGATAGCTCCAAATAGGGAGTGGCTTTTCAATCTAAAGTGAAGAAAAACACATTCTTTTGTTTTTCTGTCACAATTAGTGCATGACTGAGGTGGCCAAGAGGAAAGGAGCTGTGCTGACAAACGTACAGGCACAAGGTTCAAATCCGCCAGCTGCTCTGTGCCGTTTCCTCTGAAAATCCACTGGAGGGTCAGCTGTCAATCAGTCCCAGCTTAACAGCGCATAGCCACACCACCTGGAGAATATTTTCATACAAATGTCACCTGTGGCACGCCTACTAACAGTAAGTATTATCTAGAAAGATGCATTTCTTTTAAACATTTAAACACCTCCTGAGAACCATGTCTTTCAAATCTCTGTGATGATTCTTAGGTTTTATTCTACTTCTCACATGCTTTTTTATTGCTACCTTCTAATTATTTAGTTTTGATGTCATTCTTTGGCTCCTACCATTGAAGACAAAGGCGACTTGGTGGCACAAGGTTAAATGCTTGACTGCTACTGTAACACCAGTGGCCCAAACTCCCCAGCCACTCTGCAGGAGAGCGATGTGGTGTTCTGCTTCTGTAACATGTTACAACCTTGGAAACCCTAGCAGGTAGTTCTACTCTGTCCCATATGATCACCAGGAGTCTAAATTTGACTCAGTGACAACAGTGTTGAGCCACTTATTATCTACAATTGTTATAACCTGAATTTTCTGCTAACTAGATAGCTATATCCCCCTTCCCATTTCCCTAAAGTAAACCTCTAGCAGATACATATGACAGTGGAGGAAGCTGGTCCAAAGGGAGAGAAATGGTAAACAGGATCTGTTAATTGCACGAATAAAACGCACACCCAATGCTGATTCTAATACCAATTGGGCCACCAGTTCAAAACTGTAACCTTGGTCATATTACATACTGTGTTTTTATTAATTGGGAAATGCACATATTCATTATAACTAGTGGAAAGGAGCTGTGCTGTTAACCAAAAAATATGAGGTTCAAAACCACCAGCTGCTCTGTGGGAGAAAGATGGGTACTCTTCTCGCATGAGATTTGCTGCCACTGGAAGGTCAGCTATGAGTTGGCTCCAACCTGATGACACATAATACCACCAATTATACTAATAAAGTACTGAGGCTTAGACACAAAAACTGAATCAAGATTATCTTTACGCTAAGTCATCAACATCTTCATGTATTCTCATATACTTCTTTGAAGGCCAGTAGTAGAGAAAATGGAGATGATCAATAATTACAGATAATCTTTATCATTGCTGATGTCCTACTGATTTTGGCAGAAACCAGAGAATACCAAAAGGACGTCTACCTGTGTTTTATTGACTATGCAAAAGGTGTTTTACTACGTGGATCATAAAAAATTATGGCTCATATTGAGAAGAATGGGAATTCCAGAACACTTAACTGTGTGCTTTTGTTAAACCTATATCTAGATCAAGAAGCTGTTGTATGGACAGAGAAAAGGAATCAGTGACTTAGCCTTTTTCTACACCTATTCAATCTGTATGGTGAACAAATTATTTGAGAATCTAGATTTTATGTGGAAGAATGTGGTATTAGGAAGATGAATGAGCAATGTACATTATGCAGATGATACAATCTTGCTCACTGAAAGTGAAGAGGACTTACACTTGCTGCAGAAAATAAGATTAGAGCCTTTAACATGGATGGCATCTCAACATCAAGAAAAGCAAAAATCCTCACCACCAGGCCAAAAGAAAACATCATGACAGAGAAAAGTGAATTTGTGAACAATTTCATCTTATTTGGATCCACAATCAATATGCTTCGTAAGAGCAACCAAGAAATAAAAAACAAAACAAACAAACAAAAAAACCCCCCAACGGATTGCATTGGGAAAATCTGCTGTCAGAGACCTCTCTAGAGTACTAAAGAACAGTGATGTCACTCTAAAGATTAAGGGGCATCTGATCCAAGCAATGGTTTTTCAAAATTACTTGCTATCCTTCTTAAGGTTGGACAAAGACTAAAGAGGACAGAAGAAGTGATGTCCTTGAGTTATGGTAGAGAGTAGTATTGAACATATATGGACTGCCAAGAGAACAAACAGGTCAGTTTCACAAAAGAAAGGGTACTCCTTAGAGCCAAGGATGATGAACTGTCATACAGACTTTGGGAACTGGACAAGGGCCAGTCCTTAAAAAAATGATCATGCTTGGAAAGGAGGAGGGTAAGTGTAAGAGAAGTAGACCCTCAATGAGATGAGTTAGCATTGATCCTAACAACAAGCTGGAGTGTGTCTCAGTTGGTGAAGGTGGCACAGGATAGGGTAGGGTTAGAGTCATTATTCATAGGTTTGCCATGATTTATAGTCAAATGCACATAAAAATAATGTTGTCATTAGGTGCTGTGGAATTGGCTCTGACATACAGTTAAATCATGTTCAGCACAACAAAACAATGTCTAATCCTGGGCCATCTTCACAGTTGTTATGTTTGAGTTCACTGTTGCAGTTCCTGTATCAATCCATCTCACTGCCTCTCTTTCACTGACCCTTTAAAGCAACTGGTCCCTCCTTGAGACTCACATCTAGTACCCAGTACACAAATGCTAGTCTTCACATGTACCCAAATCTCTGCTGCCTTTCCCAGGTTTCTCTAAAACACAACTATGTTGTTAAACTTTGTCACTGCTACTGGTGTGAGATGGCATCTCTTTGTGTGTTTGATTTGCACCTTATTTCCAGCGGTTTTGAGCATTCCTTCATGTGTACCTGTTGGCCATCCAAATGTCTTCCTCTGTGAAAAATCTCCCCACGTTTTTTTGCTCATTTTGTAATTGTGTTATCAGTCTTCTTCTTATGGAGGCCCTGTAGGATTCTGTAATCTTTTTATATGAGACTCTTGTCTGAAATGGTATTGCCAAATGTTTTTTTCTCAGTCAATAGGTTTTCTTTTCACTCTATTGGAAAATGTTTTTGATGCACACAGAAATTCAATCTTTAAAAGGTCTTATTCATCAATTTTATCCTCTCCAGACTGTGCATTTCTGGTGTACTTGGCAGTCCCTTTATACTGTAGATGAAGCCATCTAAGCTTGATCCCAAGTAATAATTGTTGGAGAGGATGTGGGGTCATAGGAACTCTTATACATTGTTGGTGGGATTGTAAAATAGTAAAACCACTCTGGAAGGCAGTTTGGCATTTCCTCAGAAAGCTGAACAGAGAAATTCCATATGACCCAGCTATTCCACTGCTTGGAATATACCCCAGGAAAATGAGAACTGAGGCACAAATGGAGATTTGTACACCAATATTCATAACAGCATTATTCACCATCACAAGGACATGACAACAGCCCAACTGTCCAACCACAATCGAATGAATTGAGAAATTATGGTACATTCACACAATGGAATACTACATAGTATGCAGGAGCAATGATATTGTAAATCACTACCTAACTTGAGAGGGACTGAAGAACATGATGTTAAGTGAATTAACTCAGTCCCATAAGGACAAATACTGTATAAGACCATTATTGTAGAACATGTTTAAGGATCCAAGGGGAGGAGGGTGAATGCAGAGGGATAAAGATGGGTGGGAGGTGGGGCGTGCTTAATCACAGGGTTGTACAATCTGATGAGTGGAGGAAAGGGTAGGTAAAGGAAATGGGAAAGGCCTGGTGCGAAAAACAACATATACAAACTTTGTAAGTAAACCAGCTTAAAATAAAAATTTTATTTAAAAAAATATTTCTACCCCAAAAAACAAAACAACTATGCTTCCAGAAGTAACCTAGGGTATGTCCTTTCACCCAATAGATTCCTAGAATACATCCTTTGATTGTGTGGGTTAAGTTGTTAAATAATCAAGGTGCATGTTCACTTCAAATATTTTTTCCTGTCACAGTCATTTTATTTCCCGAGTAAACAGACCATCTCTAAAACTGTCTCACAGTACCAAACGTCCTGCTATCCTTTTCTCTGTGCCAACCTCTTGGTACACTGGAGATTCTCTACAACAGTCTCAGAGTGCATCGCCAAGGTCACTGCTACAGAGACATTTATGTGATTGAAAAACAGACATGGCAAGCAGTGGCCTATGTTTAAGGGCTTTAATTTGCTTTGCCAACCTATTTTACACAAAATCTTCCAGGATTAGAGACAAATAGTTGTACAGTCAGACTCTTCAAAGCTCCCTCCAAGGACACGCTGCTTCATTAAATTTCCCAATATGCTTTTGTTCGTGCAGAGTTGTAGCAAAATAATAAAAGAGCTGATGTGTATCATTTTTGCCACAATTTTCAATAGAGTGAGCAGACCTGATGAAGTTGGGTAGCAATAAAACATGGAGGCTGTAAGCCTTCTGTTCATAGCACCTGCAAATAAAATCTTGTAATAGGATTTTGAAAGACATTCCTTGTCCTTTGGGAAAGCGCCTTCAAGGATTTGGAGTGCATAACTACTTACAGTTACCATAAGTAATCTGTTTCATTTGCTAAGCCTGGTGACTGCAATTCATATTTGAAAGGTAAAAATGAAAGCATGGTTTTAACAGGCAGTTAAAGGTAATAAGATACATTGAGTGGAAAGATACAGGCATCTGTGTCCAACTGCTTTTCTTAGTTCATGAACTTTATGCTAAATCACCAACATTCATCCCTCTAAGGAAAAAGAGGAAAAGGCAAGTAGAGCTATTTAATAAATTATGTATCTACATAGTAATAGAAAGATCAAGGGAGATATGCTGTCAATTATTTCATTCTCTCTCCAGCTGCCCTAATAAACCAACTGTGGGCCAGTGACAAAGATGTCCTTCTGGCATCAGGCTTGTCAGTGGCTGTCTTTCTCGCATATAAGCACATGATAATTACTGGGTAGCAGCCAAGTTAATCCTGCTCTGACACACAGCTAATAATATCTTTTCATCTCTTACCTCCATCATCAATGAAAAACGATCAAAACTAGGCAGACAAGCCTTGATGTAACCCTCAAATAGTATCTCTAACTTGTCTTTCTGCTATATCAGTGGTGAGCGACCTTTTTTAATATAAAACTTTTTTTAATTATACTTTTTATGGGCTTCATTATTTGCTGTCACATCCTACGTGCATCAGAAAATTTTTTTTCAGTGCGTCTAATACCAAGAACAGACCAATAGCACCACAACTCAACCCTGCAGCTTCTATGTGTTCCAAATAGATGGCTTCCATATAGCTAACGAATACACCAATTTGCATTGCTATACTGCAGCTACTTTTCAAAAAGCAAGAATTCCTGGGCATTCAATATAGCCTCCTTCCTCTACTCTTGCTTGCTTTCAATGATGGTGCAAGTCAAAGCAAACTTATTAAGACGACAGTGACTTACGAAGATCAAACATAACATAAAGAGCTAAGCCACCATATCACACAGGAAACAGGTAGATGTAGAAGGAGATAAGTACATTTGTTTTAAATCAATACTTCATATTGCTTTTTATCAATGATGATATTTTTAGCCCACAGCAATCCACACAAAAATAAATATATTTTCAGCAGTTATGTCTAATAATCAACATAACAATTATTATTTAGTGAACCCAATCTCTGGTATACTTAAAAGAAAATAATTTAGAAACACAACACTACGTACTCACAGTTTTGATCACTTTTTTTTTTAACATGTACCATCAAATCAGATCTGACTGGTACAGGAGGAGATTGCCCCCTCCTTCTCCAGCAGAGCATCTGGTGAATTTGAACCACCTATCTCTGGGATTGCAGTGCAGCATCTTGCCACTAGGCCACCAGAGCTCCCAATTCTGGTCACTTCTAAGCGGGTTAGTGGCGGGGGAGAGAACCAGTTTGTAAACTTTTTTGTGTTTTTTTTTAATTTAGGTTGTCTATTTTTCATTTCAATGAACATCTACAGAGATTTTGGAATTCCATTCATTCATTGTTGCACCCTTCTCCCTGCACAACCCCCCCCCCCCGTTTGCTCCTCTCCTTGAAAAGCAAAAGAAAAACTCCCTCAGTTTGTAAAGTTTTATTAAAAAGTTAAATTCTTTATAATTTCAAATTCCTTATACCGGAGAAGATCTAAAAGCACTGAATTTTGTTTTCTTCTTCTTGTTGTTGACTGACTAAAGCAGATGATGTTGGAGACAGGATGTTGACATTTCCTCAACCCATCCTGTGCGGACTTGGTGGTGATGTTATTGTTAGATGCCAAAGAGTGGATTTTGACTCAGTGTCCTTATTCAAAACTGCTGAAACACTGCCAGTTCCTCTAGCATCCTAAAAAGCCATGTTATTTATGTCTGAGAACACTGTGGAAGCCACCGGGTCATCTTTATGAGGGTCTGCTGTTTTTCCCTGACACCCTACTTTACAAGCCTGGTTTACTTTGGAGTATACTATACATAACAGGTAGACAGGCTACGTTTGTCTTTGTCATCTTGGGTATAGGTTCTGGGCATCTATATTGGTAACTAGTTGGACATTAAAGCTGAAGTGAGTGTCAATATGGAGTTTCATCTTCTTGACTGAATTCTGTGGAATTGCATTTTATAAACCTGAGCACATATTGTCTCAACTCTACCTTGTTCTGGCTGGAAGTTGCCCCTAACAATGATTTCCAGGAGAATTAGAATTTTGCAGTTAATAGTCACAGAAGTGAATGTATGCTTCCTGCAGGAACAAGTTCTCTGTATCTTTTCCCACCCAAAATATGGATGAGTCTCCCCTCCTTTGTGTTATTACAGTATGTCACAAACACCAACATCACAGTAACTATCCCAAATCATAACCATTACATCTCCCCAGTAGATTATGAACAGTTGAAGGGTTAGAATCATATATCTGTATTCTGTTTAACCAGGTATCAGCATTCTTATTTTTTTATTTTCATTCATTCATTTTTACACATTTTCCTCCCTACCTCCTTTCAGTTTACTTAAAAAAATTCATTCATTGTTGTATCATTTCCTCCTTCCCCTCCCCACCTCAATCTACTTCGCTATGCACCTTCTATTCCGGACTCTTGTCATACAGATAATGCCTAATTATGTATTCCTTTTAAACAGGTTTTTTTTCTTCATCTGTTCCAATGCAGTGTTATCTATCACCTCTTTTCTCAGATTCCCCTCAACCCCCATGTCAGTCCAGTTTTATAACAGCAGTGTTATGCAGTATTTGTCCTTTTGTGACTGAGATATTGCACTGAGCATGTCCTCCACAGCCACCCATGTTTTGTACTATTTTTATGAGTGTCTTGATTTTCAGTGTTGTGTAATATTACATTGTGTGAATATACCAAAGTTTTTCTACCTATTCATTTGGTTATGAGCACTTTGGTTGTTTCCATCTCTTTGTTATTGTGAACAATGCAGCAATAAACATAGGCGTGCATATATCTGTTTGGGTGGCAGCTCTGGTTTCTTTAGGTGTATATTTCTAGTAGTGGAATTGCTGGGTTAAATGGTATTTCTATTTTCCAACTTTTTGAGAAAGTGCCATACCATCTTCCATGGTGGTTGCACCACTTTGCACTTTCCTGAGCAGTGAATAAGCATTCCAATCTCTCCACAACCTCGCCAGCATTTGTTGTTTGCTGCTCTGCTGCACTTGCTATTGTTACTGGGGTGAGATCGTATCTCCCAGTTGTTTTAAAAATCAGCATTCTTTATAGCAGGCATTCAAGTACCTTTCAAAAGAATGCCTGCTCCATGCAAAAAGCATGGCACAGAATCTTTGCCTAAATGGTTAGAGAGATATAGCTATAGATAAGTACCTCCAACGATTTAGGCAAAGATTCTGTGCCAGATTTATTTATCTGTAAATAATTATAATGCTCATTCCTCCCACCTAACTCCAAGTTGGTTGACAGGTCTTACAACTTCCATCTTTGGGGTATCTCCAGTTTTTGAACACTGTGTGCTATAGTGTGAGATATCAGTAATTTGACAGAATAACTAAATATATACAGCTGGGTCTCTTATCATTGGACTGGGAGGAAGTTAGAGCAGTATCATTCTTACCTCTCCTGAGTGATATAATTTCCCTAAAACATACTCTGTTGCATTACAGACTATCACTTTTCTCCCAAGATCTTTTATTTCCCAGAGATGTTAATGAGTTCTATAAGAAAACAAAATTCTAGATTTAAATAAGTTTCTTTTAAAAAATGCTGATTAACAGGAAGCACAGATGCTGTATATTTGTGGGAAAGAGAGCATAATAAGGGTTCAAGTGAGGATGCTCCCGCCACTGAGAAGCACTTTTAGGTGAAGTGCCTAGGTATATCCCCATAATGATTTGGCAATTTAAAAAATGAGGTACTGATACATGCTACAGCATGAATGGCTCTTGATAATATTCCACTAACTGACAGTAGACACAAAAGACTACATTATATGTCCATAATAGGCATATCAACACAGATTGAAAGTACATTAGTGGTTGCTAGGGGATAGAAGCAGAAGAGAATTGCGAGGTACAATGAGTTTTATTTTGGGGATAAGACATTGGTGATGGCTACAAAATAATGAATAACTTGAAAATCAGTAAACTGGATATTTTAAAAGAGCTACAATGGTGAACTTTATTAAAAGTGCTACAATGGTGAACTTTATTTAAGTATATATTTGTTAAAGAATAGTTAAATACTTGACAACTACCAGGAACATTGGTAGTTCAAATCTACCCTGGAACACCTCTGCAGAAAGGCTTGGTCACATGCTTCCAAAATGTTCATCTTAAAAATTCTATGGAGAAAGTCTACCCTACACACTTGGGAGTCACCAGAAATTCAAATGGGCTTGACAACAACCAGCACCTGCAAGTAAGTGGCAGTGGCCGGGAAGACTATACTGGAACTGAAAGCAACATAATTTGATTTGACACTGAAAAAAAAAAAGGGTAATACATTTCAAAAGTCCAAGGAAATATTCTAAATAATGGAAAAAAAAAGAGTTGCCTATGAAATGTTCAATATGGCACTATTATAAGAAAAAATAGAAACTAAATATTAAATGAAATGGGTATACAGGAAAATGGATAATTAAGCAGTCATAGAAAATATTATGAAGTATCTAGAACCATGTAAAAGAAATAAAACAAATAGTTGCATCAAAAACATAATAAACAAATATATTTAAGCTGTAATTACATTGTTTTTGGCAGGCCTTGGAGTTGACTGTGCTTCATAGAGACCCTATATCAAAAGCCTTGCCCAATCCTGTGTCACCTTCACATTATCTACTGTGCTTACAATTGGTTACATTGTTACAGTTATTATGATTAAGCCCCTCCTCTTCTTGGATCCTTATATTCCTTCTACAACAATGGTCTTATACAGTATCTGTCTTTATGAGACTGAGTTAGTTCCCTTAGCATAATGCTCGCCAGTAATTGTAATAGCCCATTTCACTGAGGACCATTCTCTCCTTTGTAAGCCTCTACTTTTCCAAGTAAAGGTAACAGCATCATAAGGGAAGGTGGAAAGTATTAAATACTAAGTTATTTTTTTCTCATTTGGTTTCCATTGGTGGTTTTTAATTACGAAAAATGGCATGGGGGTATATACTGGCTCATACTTCTCCAGATTATTCCTTTCCTACTTCATCAGTGCACTGACAACTACAAAGCAAGAGAGTATCAAACTCACAAAAAAAATGTCTATGTCATTCTACCTGACATTCTGTTGACAGGAGATCAGAACATATTTCAAACTTCATTAGAAAACTAGGTGAGAACCACCTAGTCAGGGGCAAGATTTCTCTCGAAGAATGTAGAAAAACTGGCAATGTTTAGAGAAGTCATCTGGTAGAGTGAGGAGAAGGAATGAAACAGATAGGAGTCTGAATTCCAAGTCCTCTTCTAAATACTAATATGATCAGCTGAGCAGGTAATTAACACTTGGATGGTATGTGACTATCCCATGTGCTATAATTTTACAGGATTAAAAAGAATATTTACGGTCAATGCCTAGCTAAAACCATGTCTAAATCATTAATACTCTTGCCCAGGAAGACATGCAAAAAACCATGCCTAAGATATGCACCGAAAAAGAGTAAATTGCCGCATCTATTTATCTCTCACTTTAATGGTACATCCTAAATGTATGTCTGAAATGAGAAAAACTAATTGTAAAGAAAATGTAGGCAGGAAAAAGAATGCATACATGGTGGTACAAGCAAGCATGATATATTCAAGAAGCAGAGTACCTTCCAACTGATATCACAAGAGTAACTGAAATAGCGTCTTTTTTAAAAAAAAAATTTTATTTCATTATTTTTTGTGTGTACCGTCAAATCAGATCTGACTGATACAGGTGGAGATTGTTCCTCCTTCTCCAGCAGAGCATCTGGTAGATTTGAACCATGTACCTCTGAGATTGCAGTGCAGCTTCTTGCCACTAGGCCACCAGAGCTCACCTGAAATAGCTTCTTTATGTCTCACTTACAAAGGGAGTTCACGGCAATGTCCTTAAAGGGAGTTCAAGGAAATGCCCTTTTAAAAACACATTATCGACCAAACTATATATGTAAAATAAAAACCATCAGATAAACAAAGTATTAGCACATGGAAAGAACTGTGCTAGAGCCTAAAAGATTGACACTTTGACACTTTTAATGCTCTCTTCTTGTTAATCCGTCTTCCTCAACTCTAAATTCAAGTTTCTCTCCTTTCTTTTACAACCCATTTCAATTCACAAGTATGACAAAATTGCATCTATTTCTTGAAGCCAAAAGGATGTAACAGGTCAACTCTGATTAAGAAATATACTTAGTAAAAGCACGTGAAGAAACTGTGAAATACAAAATCATATTACAGCTACTCCTTACCTTTTTACTTAATCTGTATCTGACATTTTGCATTTATGACAGCTGTACTAAAGCTACTATCTACCCAACTATTTCACACATTAATGAAGAAAGTATGATAGGAATGAATACCAAGGTAAGGTAATGGGTCAACTTGGTTGGACCATGATTCTCAGTGCTCTGGAAGCTATGTAATGATGTAATCATCTTCCATTTCTGCAGAACCTAGTTTTTGACACCTAACCATGTCAATAAGTAAGAAGCAATACAATGCTTGTTTTTGTTGTTATGTGCCATCAAATCTCCTGTGACTCACAGCGACCCTATGTACAACAGTTCTGAAGCCTGTCCTGTCCTGAGCCAGTCTCACTAACTCCAACACAGCTACCGCCATTGCAGAGTACAGCTAACATTATTACTATATTTATTCTGTCGCCAGACACTTTCTGTATATTCATTCATTCAAAACATGCCTAAGTGGTGGTGGTGTGACAGATGTGAAGCCTGTCCTAGCCTCTGTCACCCTCAGCATCTCTGACAAACTTGAGCACACTGCTGAAATCACTGTGCTGATTCATTTCATTGGAGTCTTTCTTTCTCTCTTCTGCTGACCCTCCACCTTTCCAAGTCTGATGTTCCTGTCCAAAGAACAGCCGCCCCTAACAACATGTGCAAGTATGTGAGATGAAGCTTCACCATCCAGGACTCTAAGAAGCACTCTGACTGCTCTTTTTATTATTGCTATTTTATTGATGAGAAAACTGAGGCAAAGTGGAGTGAAGCTGCATAAGCCAGAGAGACAGGGATTGGTAGGAATGTGAAGCAGGAAGCTGGACTCCAGGACTCGTGAATTCTCTGCTCTGCCATGTTAACTGTGGACAGCACATCCTGGGTGAACACTGTCAGCTAATCTATGTGGAACAGAAAATAGAAAATTACTAAGATCTATAGAAATACTACTATAATATGCACTATTGCTTAATTTATCAAGATCATTCTTTAAATTATTTTTTTTCTACAGAAAAATTACAGGTCCCAGCCAAGAATAATATTTTAATAACCTATTTTATATATTGGGTTCAGAAACAATTTTTAAATGTCCAAATATTACTTTTGATATTTAAAGTAAACACCTGCAGTGATATTTAACAGGTAGAAATAAACTAATTTTTCTCCTTAGCCATCTGTAGCTTCCATCTATATTTCATATAATATTTATCTGAAATAATATTGAAAAGGTTACTTTAAAGAAATCACAGACAAATGTCCACTGACCTCTCTGGAAGGTTTTCAGAGGCAGTTAATCACACAGAAGGAGACTGTCCATCCCTCTCCCGTGGAGCAGCTGGTGGATTCAAACTGTGTGCCTTTGGGATTGCAGTGCAGCTTATCACCACTCCATACAATGAAATATTAATAGGTAGGAAAAAGAATACAGTACTGATACACACTACAGTATCAACGAATCTGACAAACATCATGCTAAGTTAAGAGTTACTAAAAGGCCACATATTGCATAAGTATGAATAAGTATGAAATGTACAGATTAAGCAAAACTATAGAGGCAGAAAGTGTATCAGTGTTAGCCTAGGCTTTCTCCTGAGGTAAAGAAAATGGCCTACAATGAATTGTGATGATGGTTACACAACTCTAAATAGATTAAAAACTACCAAGGGTGCACTTTAAATTAATGAATTATATGTTATGTGAATTACATCTCAATAAAGTTGCTGTTGTTAGGAGCGATGAAGTATGACCCATAGTGACCCTATAAACAGCAAATCTGAACCCTGTCTTAGCCTGTGCCATCCTCACACTCTTGACACACTAGGTCCCACTGCAGACGTCACCATATTAATCCACATTAATCCTCTCCTTTGAGGACTTTCTGCCATCATATCCCTCTACAAGGAATAGCTTCTCCTGGCAACATGCTCAGAGTATGTGAGGTGAAGCTTTATCATCATTGCTGCCAAAGAGCACTCTGGCTGCACTTTCTCCAAGACATACTTGTTTGTTCTTTTTGCAGCCTAGTACTCAGTACTCTTCTTCAACATCACAGCTCAAAAGCATCAATAATTCTTCTGGCATCCTTATTCATTGTCCAGCTCTCAGATGCACAGCAAGTGATCAGAAAGATCATGGCCTGAATCAGACACACCCTAGTTCTCAAATTGAAATAATGTGGAGTAGTCCCTGACTGCAAACTTTCCTAATGCAATGTATCTCCTGATTTCCAGACTGTTGGTACCAAGGGTGTTGATTATTAAAGCTATGTATATATAAAAGAGAGTGCATACACACACATACACACGCACACACACACACACACACACACAAAAGAAGGTCCACAACAGTCACTTCACATGTGGTGCTTGGTTGATTCCATGATGGAATTTATTCAGTCACTTTTCACAGCTACCAGATCAAGGATACAGAAGATAAATGCAGAATAGTTCCAACTAAGAAAAAGAATGGCTAATAATAAAATCTGATGAATCGAAGTAATTTATTTTAGAGAAGTCAGAAGTTTCTAGAATTACTACAGAGTTAAGTGCTGATTTTTGTACATTAGTTCAACCCTTCTGTAGGTAAGTAGATCAGGAACATAGAGGTTGCACTTAGATTAATATGAAGCCTGCCTTCTCAGGTCTTAAAGAGTAAACAGTAGCCATGGACAAACAGGCATCACTCAGGAATTTAAATACTGGAAGTTGAATTGATGGACTTAAAATCTTTTACCTGTCAGGGCAGGCTTTATGTTTTGATAATGGAAAACTATTAAAAGTGTGAAGAATGTGGGTTTTGATGCTTCTAATGGGACAAAGTTTAAGCAAAGGATGAGGAATTCACATTTGGAGAAGGTTTTGTGGCCATGCCTATTATACAGCTTCAATAGAAAAAAAAAGAGCTTCTTGGATATTCATAGAATTGAAAGAGTAATCTCAAGGATCCCTAACAGCACTGTGGCATCAGGCTAGTGGCTGTACTGGGATCCTCCAAAGTGATGAGAAAATGAGTTCCTTGAAAGTTTACTTTCTCATTTATATGTGATCACTGAGTCAGGATCAGTGTTTTTTTAATAAACACACTAATAAATAAAACATGGAATTTCAATAAATTTGGAGGGGGAAATGAAAAATAAAAAGTCATTTTTAAGAGACTATAGGATGCATATGCACATTCAAAACTAGACGGTAAACATGGTTATAGGAAATAAGACTGAGCTGGGTAAGTGTAAACACAGGCAGACTATTTATTGGGCACCTGTTAGGTAACAGGTTCTGTACTTGGCCACTTACAGTTAAAAAATAAGTCTGAAAAATAAGCATTGACACTGCCTTTCCACGCTTGATCCAACACAAGTATTCACCCCTAAGTTCTCTAAGGGAAGTGCTGCCAGACACGTAAACTAGCGCACTCTTGCCTCTGAGTTACTGCTAACGGACAGTTCAGGCTCCTGAGTCACAGTAACACCAGGAGTCACTCCACCTACTCCTCTTCACCTGATTCCATCTCAAGAGGCAGCCTTCTGACTCTCCCCTGACCTGTCATAAGTCACCAAACAGTGTGCACAGCATAGCTGGAAAACTACAAAAAATAAAGCAATGGAGGTCTATTCCAGTAAAATCCAACTATTAAAAATGAAGACATCAATTTCTCAAATCAGAAATGGAAAGAAAACAATACAGAAGATTCAAGCATCAAATTGGCAGTGGAATAAGAAGACTGGCAGCCCCTTCCAATGCTGAGATTTAGTCATTCCATGATCAGTGGAGGTTTTCAGGAAAATATATGGACACATCAGAGCTGAATTAATGAAAAGCAGCTGAAAGCCAAAAATTGTTCAACAAAAACTCACACAAAAAAAAACTAGTAACACCCAAATAAGTGAGGAGGAACACTGAATCATCAAATTAACAGCTCTGTAAATGACAGATACTAAACTCAATCTTTTAAAAAAGAAAAGGAAAATAATGAACATTAATGAACCAAACGAATAAATACATGATCTAAAAAACATGAGCATCTGTAAATCTCCACGCCCAATGAGTCATTAAAACAGCCTACTCATCAGAAACCATTTCTTCTTCCTCCATCTCCAATGCTAAGTCACAAGCTGGAACAGGCCTGGTGTAGATCTTGGCTGGACCGTGGCCAAAACTGGCAATTATCATATCCTAAAAGTACTCTTCAGTAACATCAGTAAGGAACTACATTTTTTTTTTACTCTGCACCCAACATACCAATTGGTTCTTTCTTTACTGCCCAAGGTAACGATTCTCTATCATTGACTTTAAAAAGTGACACATCTAACAACATTTCTGTCTTATTCAGAAAGCTTTTATTTCTCCCAAACTCAATTAGAAGTTATTTTTCCCCCACAAGGTCATCTTAAGAATAAATCAATCTTCCATTGGAACTACAAATTGGATCACAATGAAACAACACACTCTAAGATGCTATATGTAAAACAGAGTTAGCAAATGACCAAATCTGAACCCACTGTGGAATAAAAAGCATAAGCCCCAGATGGAGGCTATTGTCAAACAAGCAGGGGACAGAGTTCCACATCTTAGAGTCTTCTTTCCTGATAAGACGATGGTTCCCTGGTCACTGTGTGTTCTGTGCTCTCCTTGGCTACTATACGCTTACACCTTTATCCCCTTATCATTTCTCTCAGGTGATCATACTGGTGTCCACAAACAAAAAGTCACCAACTAAGGCTATTAGAGACAATAATTTAATTACATTCATAGGAGTAAACAAAATGAAACTATCAATAAACAGACACATGAGCAGACAGTTAACCACACACATTACTACCCTGAGTATTTTAAGCTTCAGAAGAAACCACAGGGGAAACACTCATCACTCCTGTCTGACTAATCCTTTTCCACTAGTTTGCAGGAATATCTCTCTTTAGTCCTCAGTCATTGTGGTTTTGTCCCTCTGAGAAGACTCCCAGGATAGAGCCCTGTCTTTCTACAGGAGAGGCTCTGCTGGGTCAATGTGTTCTCCATGATACAACACACATTATCAGACTCCTCTCCATGATACAACAGAGATTTCTAGTCTTAATTATCTCTACTGTGTTTCCTGAGGAGGCGGAGTCAAGCAGGAAGGTGCTCTGGCCCAGGGGGCTGTGAGCTCTAAGGGGAGGGTCTCAGCTTGCTCTGGCATGCCTATTCCAGGCTTGTGAGCTGCTGCCAGCTTGCACCAGCTCATGAGGTCCAGCCATGCACAGCTCTTCCCACACTGATAGCTCAAATCAGTCCTGGAGGGAGAATTTATACCACGGAAATCCAAGGTGAAGAAAATCAGGCTTGGAGAGATGGAAAATTGGGTCATGGTCACATGGCTGGTAAGTGACAGAGACTATCAGGTACTCTATTTTCAACTCTTAAACTCATGAATGAACCCTAAATTTACTGTAATATCAACTGCATCACAATATTGCCTACCATGTTGTTGCCGTTATGTGCCATTGAGTTGCTTGCAACTCATAGCGACCCTATGCACAACAGCTCTGAAGCCTGTTCTATCTTAAGCCAATCTTACATCTCTGACACACCTGCCTCCATTACCCCAGACACTGAGTCATTCCATCTCACCCAGGGTCTTCCTCTATTGTGCTGTCCCTCGATCCTTCCAAGCACGATGTCACTTTCCAAGGATGTCACTTTCAATATGCCGAAAATATGTGAGCTGGAGCTTCAAAATCTTTGCTTCCAAGGAGCAGCCTAGTTTTACCCTCTCCAGGATGAACCTATTTGTTCTCCTAGCAGTCCATGGTATATTCAATACTCTTCTGGAGCATCATAACTTAAAACTATCAATTCTTTTATTATCCTTAGTCATTGCCCAGCTTTCTGATGCACAGCAAGTAACTGTGAAGACCATGTTCTGGATCAGACACATCTTAGTCTCCAGACTGACATTGTTGCTCTTCAGTATTCTGCAAAGGTCCCTGACCAACTATTTTTCCCAAAGCAATTTATCTTTTGATTTCTTGGCTGCTGGTACCAAGAGTGTTGATTGTGGAGCCAAGGAAATTGAAGTTGTTAACAATCTCAATCTCTTCACCATCTATCATGATTCTGCCAAACGGCCCAGTGGTAAGAATCTATGTTTTCTTGATGTTGAGCTTCAATCCTTATTGAAGTCTTTGACCTTCTGCAGCAAATGCCACTGGTTCTCCATGGTTTCAGCAAGCAAGCTTGTGTCATCTGCAAAATGCAGGTTATTTATGAGTCTTCTTCCAATCTTGATGCTGCATTCCTCCTCCTAAAGCCCAGCCTCTCAGATGATCTGTTCTGCATATAGATTGGAAAAGCATGGGGAGAGGATGCATCCCTGGTGCATACTTTTCCTCATTTTGAACCATGCAGTGTTTCCTTGCTCTGTTCTGATGACTTTCTCCTGGTCCAAGTACAGGTTTCACATAAGCACAATCAAGTGTTCTGGGATTCCCACTCTTCCCAGAGTTAGCCACAGTTTTTTGTGATCCACACAGCCAAGTAAGTGCCTTTGCATAGTCAATGATAGACATTACTCTGGTACTCTCTGCTTCTAGCCAAGATCCATCTAATATTGGCTATATGGTCACAAGACAGGCCTGTGTGTAAAACTAGATCCTCGGCTTCAGTGGCTGCAGATTTGTATTCACCCTTCTGCTGCCTTAATCAGGTAATGTCCATATTCCCAGTATTCAGCCAACACAGGGTCTGCATGTAAAACTTGCCCACCATAGATTTATATTTTATTATCTGATACTAGTCTACCCTTTGTGATTATTTAGAACTTTTTATTTGCACTATGCTGGACTATGAACTTTGATAAATGACAATAGTTACAGAAGGCTTTGGGGCCTTCTGTTCAAAGGATCACTATGAGCCGTGCTTGACTCGACGTCAATCAACAACTGACTTATAAACTGGGGGACGGAGGTGGGGGGAAGAGTATCTTCACAATATTCCCAATTTGGCAGCTAGGGACAAGGATTCCATTCATTCAAGTTTTATTTTCTAGATCTCAAAGAAAATGGTGTGTTTTCCTTCATTTGATCACACTAATTTTCTTAATTGGGTTATTTCTAGGGTAGGGTTTGTATATTTGTTACTATAGTGGTACTGGCCTAGAGGCAAGAAGCTGTGCTGCAATCCTGAAGACATACGGTTCGAGGCCACCAGCTGCTCCATGGAAGAAGGATGGCCAATCTCCTCCCCTGTGGTTAATTAAATGCCTCTGAAATCCCTCTGTAGGTTCAGCTATGGGTCGGTTCTGACTCCACAGTACACAACAACAACAACACAGTGGATAGAATTATTTCCCTGTATAGTTTTCTAGAGAGTTCCAGTGGTCTATGAGTTGTACTCAACTTGATGACACTTAACAACAATACCTGGCGGACTGGTGGTAAGGAGCCACGCTGCCATACCAAAAGCATGTGGTTGGAATCTATCAGCTACTTGGTAGGAGAAAGACAATCTCATGTCATGCAATTTAGTCTCTGAAAACCTGCTAGAGGGTCAGCTGTGAGTCAGTTCCAACTCAATGGTACCCAACAACAGATATTTTTCTAACTGGCTATTAATGACATTCAGAAAAGTTATGGGTCTTATATACTTCCCATATATAGAAGCGCAACTCTTCAGCACATTCAAGAGTTTGTTTACATGAGAGTGAAGACTTGGTGATCTAATTCCATTAAAATCATAGCCCTGGATACCCTGTGGGGCAGTTCTACTTTGTCCTATATAGTCATGATGAATTGGAATTAACTGGTTTCATTTCCTGGTTACCATAATAAGTTTTAGTTGACTATTTTGGTCTTTTATTTTTATAAAAAATAAAAGTTTTTATCTCTTCTCCAATTATTCCCCTGCTTTAACTTCTTGGATGAGTCAAAACTACCAGCACAATGTTAAGGACAACAGGAAGCATGTGAGCTCAGGTGGCTAGTCTATAGAAAGTTGCACTGTGAACCTATGATTTAAGCTCTTCGGTGGCTCAGCAGGAGGAAGATGGGAAGTCTCCTCACACTAGGATTCACAGCCTTGGAAACCGAAGGGTGCGTCGCTGAGATGGAACCCATTTAATGACAGTGAATGAGTGAGAATAGAAGGCCGCCTTTTCCTGATACAACAAATAGTTCTCTAGTGTCACTGCCAAATATGACACTGGCTATTGGTTCAAGATTATGGATATTGTTTCAGGTTTCTCTCCAACTTTTAAAATGTTTAAAGTGCAGGTATGAAATTTTGCTAAATGTCCTCAAGGACGTTGTTGAGATAATCTTCACTTCTAGATATTAAGCTCGCTTGCCTCTTCACTTCCTTTATGGTTTTTGCTCAGTGAGGCGCTGCTGATCATTCTATTAAACAACAAATATACACACACACCATTCTCCCATGCCTCCTTTCTCGTCTATTTTTCTCTTTAGCATCACTCATCTCTACCTGCTACACTGTACACTTAATGTATTTACCAATTTGTCTCATCCACTAGAAAACAAGGCAGGCGTTCTTTGCTGTACCTCTAGTATCTAAATGTGGTAATGTGCCATGAGTCTGAACCCTTCTCCTGGGTTTTCAGAGGAAGTAAAGCACATAGAAGGAGATTCTCCATTTTTCTCCTATGGAGCAGCTGATGAATTTGAACTGCAAAACTTTGGACTGGCAGCCTAACTCCTTACCATTAAGCCACCAGTACTCTCTTTTCACAGGGTGCCTTGCGTCTTGAAACCACTCACTGAATGAATCAGGCTCGCAGAATGATGTGATGAAGGAAGTGACAGACTGAAAATTCAGATTATGCTTTTAATAATTAGATGCAAGGAAAATTTGGAAGAAGGTGAAACAGTGCATAAAAGTTTATTTCAATGCAGTCAGATGGCTAGGTTGTGAAAACTTATTCAAGAGATTAACTGAGCTGCCTCCTCAGATCAAGGACACTTAGAATTAAAGGGCTTTGAGTGGCTCAACTTGTCAGACCCCTGGCGACTCACAAGATTGTTTTTCAATGATGTGACAGGACGTGTGAACACACCACAACTGAAACTGCAGGAATTAAAAAAAAAAAAAAGACAGGAATACTATGGATATGATAAAGGAAATTTGTGTTCTGACTCAAACAAGATATGTAAATCGAACAGCTAGAGACTGTATTCATTTGCTGCAGCTGATCAGTCCCAGAGTCTGTGGAGTCACGGAACTTAAAGATTATAGAACTACTTGTTAGCAATCAATCTCAAAGAGGTTCACAAATTCTTCTAAGGAAGAATCACACTTTCAGCATCTGTGATTGCCTCTGAAGTGCCTCCCTTGGGGACAGGCCTTTGTCCCACTAGCACAGCTCACATTTTCATGAACAAAATGCAAGAGCTGAAAGCAAAATTGCACCAACACAAAGTCAATATTCATGACATTCTGAAGATGTACATTTACAAAGCTTAGCACTAGCCTAAAACTTGTGACATGTGTTCAGACTCTGGAACGTGTTTATAATCCCTGATGCTGTGAAAACATAACTGGCGTTTCATGCAGAACTAACACCATAGCTGGAGCGACCATCTGTGATATAAACCTACAGTCATGATAAATTGCAATATGGCAATCCAAAGGTACATGGTTCAAATCCACCAGCTGCTCCACAGGAGAAAGGTCGGCAATCTCCTCTCATGGCATGAACTGCCTCTGAAAACACACTGAAGGGTCAGCAGTGGTTCGGTGCCTAACTGATGGGACACAATAAAGCAATTTTAAAACTAAAGGATTCCAGAACTTTCCAGAAACCAAAATGTTGATTTCATTTAAAGTTATTAATATAGAATACAGCAGGAGTGGCATCCACTTCCTAAATCACATGCCACTGCAAACTCTCTATGAACTTGGAGAAACAGTAACTATAAAGGCTTCAACACTTTTGTTCATAGGGTCGCTATGAGTCGTGCTCGACTCAACGGCAATAAACAACAGGAATCTAGACATTCTGTTCCTCTCATACAAACTACCTAAAACAGACACAATAAACAAAGATAAACAAAAATCTTCCACTGATCTACTGTTGTTATTATGTACCATCAAGTTGACTAGACTCATCTTATGAACAATAGCTCTGAACCCTGCCCTAATCTGAACCAATCTTACGGTCTCTGACTATTAAAACAAAATATAAACACCCAAACAGAAATCAAGGAAGAGTACCTCAGGAAAATTCCAACAATCACATCTCAAGAAGATCTTTGGAAACAGGGGATAGGAAAAGAAACCATTATTTCAATGCATATTAAGTAGTAAAAATATTCTAAACTTAGAAGGAATTTATAGTATCTAGCAGATACCTCTTTGTATTGTGATTATGTGTGACTTTCATTTTATTCTTTCAACTTTTCTCTATAATAAGCATTTATAGAAGCTAAAAGCAAATACATATGCATAATATGGCTGAAAGCCGAGCATATCAGGAAGATGTTTACCTCTGTTGTGTTGACTGCACACAGGCATTTGTCTGTGTGGAACATAACAAATAATAGATAACCGAGAAGGAAAATTGTGTCTACATAAGCAATATGGGTCCCTGGATGATACAACTGATTAGTGCTCAACTATTAACCAAAAGATCAAAAGTTCAAACCCACCCAGCAGTGCCTAAAAAGAAAGGCCCAGCAATCTGCTTCTGTAAAGACTGTAGTCAAGAAACTCCTACAGAGCAGCTCTACTCTAAGTAACACGTGGGGTCAGCATTAACTGGACTACTTTTTTGATTATGTAAGCAAGATCTCAAGCATTTTGGGATGAAGACCCCGAGTTGAAATCATAGAGGGTTGTTTCTGCTCCTGCAAATTCCCATGCCCCTCCTTCCCTTTTGATCTCCATAATGCACTGGTCTGGACTCCTGGCTCTATGCATCAGCCTCCAGTCAGTCTCCCTACAGTACTTCATTCCTCTTCAGTCTGTTTCTCCATTCTTCTAAGAAATAAAATGAAAGCTCTAATGTCTCTCTCCATTATCTAAAAAAAATTGAAAATAATATTCTGAGAGTGAAATGATTTCTTGAAGCCACAATTTTTAATTTACCTTTCAATCTTAGCCTATTATATCCTGTCATATTTAGTTTCACAAAGGACTAAACACTTACACTAACTCAATCGCATTGCCAAGATTTCTCTACATTCTTCTTCATGCCATTCTCTATTAACAACATTAATTACGACAGTTAACATTGACTGAATACTGATTTTGTTTGTGCTCAGTACAGTGCTAAGAGATTTATTTATGTGGACTTTCCCCGCATACAATCATCTCACCAACTTAGGGGTAAGTGATACTAATGGAGGAAACTAAGTAACACATTTATTAATTCATTTTCCTAAGGGCTATTAAACAGTGGTGTAAGAACTCGAACTCCAGCTTCTATACTTTTTTCACTTCTTGAAACAAATGGTAACTCTTGGTAGCTTCTTTAAATCCTTTCAATTGTAGATTACTAGTTTCTCCTCTGAACTGGTATATGACGGCACAGGGTGTTGTCAGATACTTAGGGCATGTTGCTAGGAAAGGCTATTCCTTGGAAAGGGATATCCTGCTAGGAAAGGTCGGAGAAGGAGAGGAAGAACCACAATGAGATGCATGGATACAATGTGTCAGAGATGATGCGGATGACACAGGATAGGACAGATGGATCTGTTGTTCATAGGGCTGCTCTGTGTTGATTTGACTTCACTGCACCTAAAAAAAAAAATCAACAGTGTGTTGTGGGTCCCACTGCTAATCAAAACATCAGTAGTTTGAATCCACCAACTGCTCTATGGGAGAAGCATGAACAGTTTCCTCCTGTACAGATTTATAGCCTCTGAAACCTGAGAGGGGACTCACACTGAGTCAGAAGCAACTTGTCGTCAGTGTGTATGTATGTATTCACACATGAATCTATGTACAAATATGTAATTATATTATTAATTATATGTGTAATCCTATCACCAATTAGATTCAAGTGTTTTGAAGATGCGAACAGTTAAATGCTGATCTTTCACAATCTGGACCCATGATAATTAATACTACTTTGCATAGGGTAGCAGGACTCAATAAATGTCTGTTGTAGAAGATCATTGTATTAACAAAATCATGACTTTATTCTTTGAATTTCTCATTTTTAAAAAAAGTTGGTAATTTAGAGATAAAAAGAATTCTGTTGTTGTTGTTGTTATGTGCCGTCGAGTCGTTTGCAACTCATAGCGACCTATGCACAACAGCCCTAAACCCTGCTCTATCCTGCGCCAACTGCACTGCCTCCGGCACACCCATCCCGATTACCCTAGTTACCGAATCAATCCATCTCATAGAGGGTCTTCCCCTCCTGCGCCGTCCCTCCACCCTCCCAAGCATGATGTCCCTCTCCAAGGACCCATCCCTCCTGGCAACATGTCCAAAGTATGTCAGACGAAGCCCCAGAATCCTTGCCTCCAAGGAGTTGCTTGGTTTAATCCTCTCCAAGATGAATCTCTGTTTTCCTGGCAGTCCATGGTACATTCAGTACCCTTCTCCAGCACCACAGCTCAAAGGCATCAACTCTCCTTCTGTCCTCCCTAGTCATTGTCCAACTCTCTGATGCATAACAAGCGATTGCAAATACCATGGCCTGTATCAGGCGCACCTTAGTCTCCAGAGAGACACCGTTGCTCTTGAGTACTTTAGAGAGGTACCTAACAGCAGACTTTCCCATCTCAATACGCTTTTTGATTTCCTGGCTGCTGGTGCCAGCATGCAAAAATCATGGTTCAAAGAGCAGAGGCTTAAAAATTCAGCAAACTTGTTTTTAAATCTTGGTAGTATTACAAAGAAGCTACAACCTGACCTTGGAACAATTCACTTAACTTGTGTGTACCCATGATGATTTCCTCATGTATACCAACTGTGGGGCTAGCAATAATGCTCCCACTGTACATGGAATTACATCTAACAAAGTTGATAGTTAATTGTTACTATTACTTAATTCAACAATGTTATTAGATTCTGAGTATGAAAATCCTCGTTGTGCTCAGAATGACAGTACTTCATTGCTAGGCTTTAAAATATCCACATTTCACGGATAAATGACATGAAACAGATAGCAACATCCAGGGCAGCATATCATAAAGTTCTAAGATGATTACATAGTGTTCCAAGAAAGCATTAGTGTGGACTAAAGAGGAAGACTTCTTGGAAAGGAAGAGATAAGGGATATGAATTGGTACAGGAAGCCATGACTGGGATCCTGGAGAACACATTCAAGCAAGAACAACATGACATGTAAAAACAATGAAGGAAGAGTGGAGATGTCACTTTAAAAAGCTAGTACATACCTCCAACACAATTCTTGCTAAGCAACAAAGACTAGATGGGAAAAGTCAAAGAAGAACCTAGGAAGAACTCTGAAACTAATACTGGAATGAAAGAAAATATTCTTAACCTAGAGAAAGTGGAAAAGGAAGAGCTTCGCTGCTTAAAGGAAAATATCCACTAAAACAGGAATAAGTGGTTTATCAATCAACAAGTGAAGAACAGCATTATTATAAAGAGAAAGAGAGACCAGTCCTTGGAAAAAGACATCACTCTTGGAAGGGTGGAGGTACAGTTCAACAGAAGAAGACCATGGATGAGATGGATTGACTCAGTGACTGGAGTAATGGGGGGGAGGTGTGTTAGAGGTTGGCTCAGGATAGAAGGGGGTTCAGAGCTGTTGTACATAGGGTTTCTATGAGTTGGAGTCATCTCCATGGCATAAAACAACAACAAACACAAAGAGAATAAGCAAGATCTTACAGGTTTATCCTTTACTGGTCTCCTATTTGCTTTATTCACTATCTTTCTGTCTAACTTCGGTGTCAGTCCTTCTTCCCCACTCTGTCTTGCAGCACTCACTGTAACACACATTCATATGCATAGAATAACACAGAGCTCTCATACCCATAAACATGTGACTATGTGGGTGTGGATAAAAGCAAGAGAGGAGAGATTTTTCACAACTTAAAAATGCTGTCTGATCTCTAAGGAGCAGCAGTCAGAAAAAGCAGCTTAGCATTAATATTTCCAAGATTTAAAAAAATCAGACACTTACTGTTGAGAAAAAAAACCCAACACAAAAAACTTGAGAACAATGCCTAGCAGGCTGATGAACTACGGGGCTGGTAAATTCCACGGTCTGAGTGATCACAGCGCTCAGCTACAGCATCCTATTTTCTAGAGTGGGACTCATGCTTCCGAGGCTCCTATTGCGTGAATGAAATTCACTCAGCTGCAATTTTACCCAAATCACCCACCATGAAATGGTGTAAGAGCCCCCAGAATTCTGGGTTTACATATGGATTTTCAAATCAGTGAGCACCTGTTCAATCAGAACTGGGAAAACAAAAAAGGAAAAGCATAGCTGGCCAACATTCATAAAAGCAAACTAGACTTCATCTCCCTTGAAGAAACCCCTCCATGGTAACTGTGCTGACAGTCCAGAGAAGCACAGCCCCCTCCTCAACACTGCAGGTCCTCCAAAGGAATCGTGGTAACTGTTACTCAAATCAAAATGCTCCATCAACAGCAATAGATAATGCCACGGCGGGGGGTGGGGGTAGGAAATAATTTTCAGGATTATAATGCTACTGTTGAAAGCAAAGGAGAGAAAAAGTAAAAATTAAACATTCTGAACTAAGTAAATTTCAAATAGTATGTTTCTCTTTTTATTATCTAGTTTTATGTGTGAGTGACAAGAGAGGCCAGAGACTTTGAAGTTGTATCCTTTAACAGTGGGGAAGGCCCGTTTTCAGCATATATATTGGTCAATGCCATACTTTCTTTTCAGTTGGCCAGTAGGCCATTCATCAGTCTTCAATAGAGTGTGGGAGTACCTGAAAAACAGAAGGAAGAAAAGAACATCAAGGCCTGCGTCCTGCCTCCAGCTCATTTGCTTACTAAATTTCAGACCTTTAGGCTGTATGAGCTATTTGCTAATCTGCAAACAGAATAGCTACAATTAGTATGTAAGGTTGGTTGTTTAAAATAGCATTTTGAGCGAAAGTTTACAAAGCATATTGGTCCAGGATTTTTTTACCTCCAATCATTCATGCATGTTTTATTCCATAAAACTAATTACAATACACACATTTGGCTCAAAGATCTAGGAGCAAAACCAAACACTCTAATGACTATTAGAGAAGAAAGATGTAGCAAATTTAAGAGCCTTAATCTACAGCATAGAAGACTATGAAACCAAGCCACAAGTGCATGACCAGGAGATTATCCTCCTGCCAATGGTAATGGCACCTGGTTTTCTTCACTGAGGGACACAGAGGCAGCGCTGGTTAGTAAAGGGTGCGGGATGATACACCTGCATAGCAGTGCAATGAAGACTGAAAATATGAGCTGTATCATTAAAGGATGGGATCTGATGGAAATAATGAAAGACACAAAACATCCCCCAGGTCCCTCTGTGACGTCGGCACTCACATATTGTAAATGGACAAAGTGATGTGACAGAGACATTGAAATTAATACCCACAGTGCATATTCGTATCATGTATGCACTGAGAATTATGTATTACGGCTTAAAGTTTAAGAAAAGAGGTGGCCTCCCAGATGCTTGGGGAAATATGATCCTCTTACCGAATTCACCTCAATATTGAACACTTGTTACATGTAAACTACTAATATTAGGAGCTGTTGATATAAGAAAAGGAAAAATAAAGACTTTTACCTTAAACTAATACAAATAATGCCTAATAGGAGAAGCACAATATAGACGGCAACAGTAAAGACTATTCATAAGCCTAACGCTAGCATATCTAGCTAGGGTACAATCTACCTTTCTGGCCAGAGCTCACACTTCACTCTAGTTATCCCAAACTACTTCTGCAGGACTCGTTTTAAGCATGTTATGTGTCTACGCTTTCGCTTTTCCATTCTTTCGGGTGCTTCTTAGGTCTCACTGATATTGTTCAGATATTCCCCAAGGCCAGGTCCCATCCCTTTCTTCGCAACGCCTTTCCAATGCCAAGTGTATATCAGTTCTGGTGACACAGCTTGTAGGGAATCACACCGATAAACACAAAGACCACACCTCCTGGTGGTTTGAAGGGCCCTGTGGCTACATGGGAGAAAGTTGAGGAATCCCTCATGTGATTTGTTGTTGGCTTTTCAGAATTGGTTCCAACTCAACTGTAATGAATTTGAGAGGCTTTTGTTCATTTGATCTTTGTTGTGGTTTAAATTACAGTACCTCATTTAAAAACATAAAACAGACTAAATATATGAAGATGGAAATGAAAACAACATCTTCTCCAAAGAAATTATAAGACAAATATGAGACTAAGACCTTGTCAAAACCTTCGAAAATATCATTAGAAAACAAATGAGCTTAAACAGGTCTGATAAGAGGAACCCATGAGGTAAGATAAAACCAGTCATGATTATGAAATAACAAAAAAACAAACAGAAATCTATTTAGGAATTCTAAAACCAAAGGACATAAGATTCACAGTTGGTCTTTTCATCTATTATTCCAACAAGAATAAGAAGCACTGGAATAAGTTAACCACTGGTTATACAGGTGGTATGAAAGGTGAGAATTTTGTTTTGTTACAATTTTAAGACACTGTAAAGATTAGCACTTAACTTTAGCAGGAGACGCAATGAGTGTGAGCTTCTGCCATGGAACTGGTATGTTTTAGAAGGACTGTGAATTAATAAGGAGGGGTTAGGGAGAAACCACGTAAGCTGATACTATAATGTATCATTCATTCAACAAGCTTGACTGATCATCTCCTATGTGCCAGGCACTGTTCCAAAAGTGTGGATAAAACAGGGAAGAAAACAGACAACTCTCAGTGCTTATGGAGACAGAAAGCCAATAAAAATCCATAAATAAAGTGAGGTGGTGATCAGACCCTAAAGAAAAATAGAAAATGACAGAGAGAGACGGAAGCATGATTTGTGAACTGAGGGAGCATGCCTGACAGATCTGAAGGTCCAGCCAAGCAGAGGGGGCGAGGAGGGCTCTCAGCACTTCTGAGAACAGGACAAATGTCCAGAATATAACAAAGAGGAGCGGCAGGAGGAGAGATGAAGATGCACAAGAGGTAGATGAAGGCCGAGAAGAAATCTGGGTTCTTGTTATATTTAAGGGTGGTGGAGGGGGACTTTAAAATCAGAGGAGATGAAATCTCCTTTTGATCACTTGGGACAAATGCAAAGGGCTGTAGGTGAATAAGAGACAATGATGTACTAGACATCTGTACTAGACTGTAGACATCTGTACTAGACTGATGGCAGTGAACTTGGCAGATAGGCAGGATGTATAAAGAAAGAATCAAGGTAGTCTCTGAGGAAAGGTCAGGGAGATACAGTAATAGGATATGTACGATCTCCAGTGTCGATTTAACATGGTAAATACAGAAGATTTCTTATTATCACTTCCTTACTTTTCACCTCCCAAATGGATGGTGAGCTCCGAGGAAGCAGGAGCTGCCTTGTTCCTGACTACACGCCCAATGCCCAGTGCTGCATTTAAAACATCCACAGGTTCTCTCTAAAGAATCTTTTCAATAGTCTTGACACTTTAACTCAAGCAAACAAGGACAATGTGCAGCTGTTGTTGTCATCGTTGTTAGGTGCCACCTATTCAAACTCATAGCAACCCTATGAACAAAAGATCTGAACCCTGTTCTATCCTGTGCTGTCTTCACACTTTCTGACACACAAGAACACATTGCAGCAGTCACCTGTCTATCACATGTCAATCCGTACAGCTGAGGGTCTTCCTCTCCTTCACCGACCCTCCATCCTTCGCCATATAATGTCCCTCTCCAAGAAACAGCACCTCCTAGCAACATGCCCAAAGTCTGAGGCAAAGCCTCATCATCCTTGCCTCCAAAGAGCATTCAGACTGCACCCTCTCCATGACACATCTGTTTACTCTCTAGGCCGTCCATGGGGTGTCAGTGCTCTTCTCCAACATCACAGCTCAAAGGCATCAAATCTTTTTCTGTCATCCTTATTCACTGCCCAGCTCTCAGATGCACAGCAAGTGATCAGAAAGACTACAGCCAGAATCAGACTCAAGAAAACAAGCACTAAATAAAACAAGCATTAAATAGGCAGCACTAAAATTTAGTTGTTGAAGACTCAATCTGAGTCTGTAAGCACTAAAGTCCTAAAACATAAATAGATGATGGAATTCAAGAAGAACTCCCAGGAGTTTCAAATAAACAATCATACTCAAATGTTTACAGAGTTGCTTCCACATGGTAGACGACTGCAGTATACTAGGAACACTGCCTTTTCTCTCTCCTACGTAAAAGACCTTACACTTTGGTGGTCCTGACAAATTTCCTGCCCAAGTACCAAAAAGATTTAGGAAAAAAAAATACCAAACAAACAAACAAACCCACAAGACAGCTGAGCAGTTATCCGTAACCTTTGAATAATCGTAGAGAAGAAGAGAAGTGTAGCATGACAGCATCCCCTTTGGTAAAAAACAAAGCAAGTGTGCAGACTCTTCAAATGGGTTATCTCTTCAGCTCTGGAAAAAAATTTTGTAATAGAAAAATTAAAGAGATGGCCTGTGGGCACTTAAAAAAGGAAGAGGTGACTTGTAAGAGCCCTCAGGTGAACATACATAAGCCATTCCTGGCTAATCCATGTCCTTTTTTGATGAGAGGAAAATGGGAAATTGAGAAGTACATGATATAGCTGAATTTTATGACACTTTGTTGATCTTATCTCTAAAAATATCTCCAAGGATAAGATAGGGAAATAGAGACTAAAGAATGGTCAAAGTAGATACAGAATTACTACAACGCTCGGGAAAAGAGCTCGTTCTGGATCTGTGACTGCCCAAATACGTGTTCCAAGAAGAAATGATAAAGAGTATTTATCAATAAATTACATGAAGTGACTTAATGACCAAATTATCAGGTAATATAAGACTGAAAGAAAAAGCAAATACTCTCCTAAAATGATAGTAAACGTCTTAAAAAAGATTCTGAAACTTTTGAAAAGCAAGTGAAAGAGAAATAATTAACATATGATAAAAACAGAAGATGTTTAAAAATCCTGGAAAATTAAGAAATTATAAAAAAGAGAGAAATACTGAAAGATAAACTAAAGAAATCCACCAGACTATGGAATGAAATGTTTATCAATTAAAGAATAATAAAATTAAAGAACAAAGAAAACAGATGAGAAGGAATCAAAGAAATAACTCAGGAAAAATATTTTTCCAATTGCAAACACAGATCTGTATGAAAGAGCCCACACATGTCCAGGTAATGGAGGAAAATCTGCACACAGGCTCCTACATCACTGTAAAACGTCAGAAGGTGAGTGACAACAGCGATTCCAAACAAGGTCCAGAAGTAAAAAAAAAAAAAAAGACGAATACAAATAATCTAGAATTAATATAATGGCAGACTTCAATAGCCACTCCCAAAGAAACAAAATAACACAAGAACATATGCAAAATTCTGAAGAAAAAGAATTTTCAACCTAGAGTTCTATAACCAGTCAGTTACAAATATGTATGAAAGAAGACTAAAAAGAGGCAAGGTATCAAAAAATTTATGTATGGAACCTTTCTCTGGAAGCTACTGAAGAAGATACTTTACCAAAGTTACAGAATAAACCAAGAAAAGAGAGAGAAAAACTAAAGTTTATACATATATACAAAATTGGTGGACGATTTATCAGCAACCTGCGTTACGCGGATGACACAACCCTGCTTGCTGAAACTGAAGAGGACCTGAAGCGCCTGCTGCAGAGTGTCAAGGACTGCAGCCTCCAATATGGATTGAGGCTCAATGTCAAGAAGACAAAGATTCTCACCACTGGACCAATTGGCAGCATCAGGATGGATGGTGAAGAGATTGAGATTGTACACAGCTTTAGTTTGCTT
Source organism: Elephantulus edwardii (assembly GCF_000299155.1). Lineage (NCBI taxonomy): Eukaryota > Metazoa > Chordata > Mammalia > Macroscelidea > Macroscelididae > Elephantulus > Elephantulus edwardii. Next base: position 11,570,648 of record NW_006399802.1, on the reverse strand, counting down.
GGCTCCATAGTCAACAGTCTTGGCACCAGCAGCCAGGAAATCAAAAGGCGCATTGTCATGGGAAAGTCTGCTGTTAGGGACCTCTCCAAAGTACTGAAGAGCAATGGTGTCTCTCTGGAGACTAAGGTGCGTCTGATACAGGCTTTGGTCTTCCCAATCACTTGTTATGCATCAGAGAGTTGGACAATGACCAAGGAGGATAGAAGGAGAATTGATGCCTTTGAGATGTGGTGCTGGAGAAGAGTACTGAGAATATCATGGACTGCTAGGAAAACAAACAGATTTGTCCTGGAAAGTGTTAAACCGGGTGGCTCCTTGGAGGCAAGGTTTCTGAGGCTCCGTCTAACATACTTTGGACATGTTGTGAGGAGAGACCGGTCCTTGGAGAGGGACATCATGCTCGGGAGGGTGGAGGGACGGCGCAGGAGAGGAAGGCCCTCTATGAGGTGGATTGATTCAGTGACTGGGATAATTGGGATGGGAGTGTCAGAGACGGTGCGATTGGCACAGGACAGAGTGGAGTTTAGGGCTGTTGTACATAGGGTCACTATGTGTCGTAGGCGACTCGACGGCACATAACAACAACAACAACATATATACAAAACACTGATGAGAGACCAACGGCAAGAAACAGCAAGTAGCAGAGCAACTGGCACGCTCATACACTGTGTGCAGGAATGTTCAGCCACCTTGCAAAACAGTTTGACAATTTCTTATAAACATTCACTTAACATTTGACTCATTAATTATGTTCCTCAATAGTTACCCAAGGGAAATGAAAACTTCAGTTCACACAAAAACCTGCATGTGAATATTTATAGCAGCTTTTTTTAACAATCACTGGAAACTGGAAGCAACTCAAAAGTTCTTCAACTGGTCAACAGATAAATTACAGCACAATCAGTATCCATAGGTTCTATCTCTTGCTAATCCAACCAACCACAGTACATCAAAGCAACCTCTCAAATGCTTTGTCTCATATTAGGTATTATAAGAAACACAAAAATAATTTAAAATATACAGAAGGATGTTCATAGGTAATATGCAAATACTGTACCGTTTTATACAAGGGACTTGAGCATCCTATTACTGTGATTGGATACTGTCAGGTCAGACCTGAATTCTTTTAGTATTCTCAGAACTGTGAATACTGAAGGACCACTGTGTATTCAAACAGCAGCATACTTAGCATGAATAGGAACAAGCTACTGATAGATGTAATGACATAGATGAATCTCAAGTGCAGTCTAATGAGGGAAAGAAATCAGACTGAAAAGGCTACATTACTATATGATCCCATTTATGTGACACTCTAGAAAAACAAATTACAAGGATAGAGAAATAGATCAGCAGTTTCCAGAGGTAATGGGAGCATGAGGAGATAAGATTACAAAAGGGCTCACTCACCCACCCAATTGCCACCAAGTGGAAACTGATTCATAGCTGACCGTCCAGTATATTTCCAAGGCTATAAACCCCATGAGAAGAGACAGGCCATCTTTCTCCCACAGAGTCCAGTCCACAGTAGATTCTAAACCTCAGAAAAGCACCAGCTTAGGGTGAGCAGCACAACTTCCTAGAGACTATGCTGTCAGGATAAAAAGGGAGCAGGTGGGGATTTTCAGAAGGAAGGGAAATGAGCTATAAAGTGGTTCCATGACTACGTATCAGTCAACTTAGAAAACTGCATAACAACAAAAAGATGTGTACTGTATACAAATGTAAAAATCCATTTTTTTTAAAAAAATCCATTTTTTAAAATGCACACCTGTTCCAGGTATCTGGGATCCAATTGAAAGACTAAAGAAATCCTCTGTATGATATGGGGAGTAAAAGCATTGTCTTTAAGTTGGACCCAACTCACAGATGACACCACACATGTTCCTCCCCCACAGGGTGCTTCTGAGGCTGTAAACGGTACAGGAGAAGATTGTCCATCTTTCTCTTGTGAAGTCACTGGTGGATCTGAATCACCAGAGAAGTGTGGTCTTTGCCTCAGCAGCACAACTCCCTCTGGACTACATCACCAGAGACCCCTGATACGATGAGAGATCTTAAATGGACACCTTCACAGCATATCTGAAGGGTGGCCAGCCCAGACTGAAGCTACAAGAAGAGACTGTCTTGGGCGCTGAAACAGAAAGATCTAAAAGAGCTGAGGTTTTTCGGAAGGCCACACGATGAGGTGAGAGTTTAGAAGTCAGATACACACAAGAAAAACCAGACAAACAGGAAAACAAGACAACTCTTCTCTCCAAAAATAACACAAAATTGCAAGGGAATGGGAATGATAAAATACCACCTGGTTCAGCTATGAAGACTAATTACCCAGTCTTCAAGTAAACATGAACACTGACTCAACCCAAATCACAATGTATGAGATCACAATGCAGGCGAGAGAGTGAGACAGGAAGTCTGCTTGCGGCTGGGTAAAGGACAGTGGTGGAAGACAGTTCACTCTTTATCTTCTACGTTGTTGCTCTTAGGTGCCCTAGATTCTACTATGACAACATATCTGAACCTTGGCCTATCCTAACCTATCCTCCTGTTCTCTGACACACTCATTGTTGTAATCAATGTGTCAGTCCATCCTGTTGAAGGTCTTCCTCTCTCTTCTTTCTCTGACCCACCTTTCCCAGCATGACATCTTTGGGCCTTTGCAGCAACATGTCTGAAGCATGATTTATCTTCCATACAAACAAACAATTCCTAAATCCATTGTTATTAAGTTGATTTTGACTCACAGTAACTTTACAGGACAAAAAGAACTACTCCATAGAACTTTTAAGTGTGAATCTTTGCAGAAGCAGTCTCCCACTTCTTTCTCCCATCGAGAGGCAGGTGGGTTTGAACCACCAAATTTTCAGTAAGCAACTGAGCAAGCCAATGCACCACCAGGGCTCCCATGTGGAAACTGAAAGTAATGTCAAAACTAAAGACTTGGGAGGCAGTAATATAAGCATGTTAGAAATACAGAATGGAAAAGAAGTCAATTATTTCAAAGCTTTAAAAATGACTAGCATAGTGAAAAATGCTATGTCTCTTAAAACGTGCATGTATGCATAGTTCTGGTGAAAATTTTTAAAATTAAAGCATAAGGAAGAAGAAAAGAGGGATGCAGGATAGAAAAGGACACTTAAAAATGATTATGTAAGTGAAAAATTTTTTATGTTTGAAACATATAATGTGGATACATTAAAGGCTGACTTCAACCTTTTTATTCTATATTGCTAATGGGAGCAACATTAATGCAGTTCAAAGGCTATAGTTTTCAATTTAGATTACATCTCAACATAAAGAAAAAAAAAGACCTTCGTAACTAGACCAATACACTACATCATGATAAACAAAAGATTGAAGTGGCCAATGATTTAATTTTGCTTGAGTTCACTATCAACACTCATAGAAGCAAGTGGTAGTTAAGAAATTTAACAATGGATTGTAATGGGTAAATCTGCAAAAAAAACCCAAAACGATTCTTGAGAGTGTAAAAGAGCAAGGATGTCACTTTGAAGACTGAGTGCACCATGGACTATTGAAAGGACAAGCAAATCTGTCTTAGGGGAAAGTGCAACCAGGATGCTCCTTTGAAGAGAGGCTGGAAATTTAGTCTCACATACTTTGAGTATCTTGTCAGGAGGTACCAGTCCTTGGGGAAAAAAGACAGCATGCTTGGAAAAGCAGAGGGTCAGTGAAAGAGAGGAAGACCCTCGAAGGCATGGACTGGCACAGTGAGCGCATCCATGGGTGTGCACTGTGAAAACTGTGACGACGACACGGGATAAAGCAAGGATCGCTGAGTCAGCAGACTTGCCAGCACCTAACAACAATGTTGCCGTTGTTGTTACGTACAGCTGACCCTCCAGCGGGTTTTCAGATCCAGTTAACTGCATGGGAGGAAACTTCTCATCTTTCTCCTGTAGGGCAGCTGGTAGATCCAAACTGTATGCCTTTGGGTTGTCAGCGCAACTCCTTACCACTAAGCCACCAGAGCTCTCTAACAATAATATAGGAAAGTTGGGCAAAGAACAAGACCGAAAGAGAACTGATGTCTTTGAATTGAGTGTTGGCCAAGAATAATGAATTGCCAGAGCGGCAGACACAACTGTCCTGGAAGGACTGAGCCAGATATCCTTTAGAAGCAAAGATGGTGAAGCTCTTTCTCATACTGTGGGCATGCATGAGAAGGGGAAGGGAGCCCTGGTGGCACTGTCAGTCGTGAGCTGCATCGCTAACCCAAAGACTTTGCATCACCTCTGATTCAATCTACCAGGGGCTCATGGGGGGAAATCGAGTAGCCCCTCCCTTCGTCATCTGCAGCCTCAGAAACCTGAAGGAGGGTCACCAAGTCAGAACACACTCAACAGCAGTCAAGTCTGAGCTTCATCAGGGGGAGCCAGTGCTTGGGGAAAGATACCATGTGTTAGAGGGACATAAAAAAGGGAGAGTCTCTTAACAGGAAGGACTGACCCAATGGCTACAATAATGGGCTTCCACACAGCAGAGACTGTGAGGATGACTACAGGCCTGGGCGGGCAGACACACACACCCCCTCTTAATGAACTGGCTTATATAGTTGTGGGGCGGTCAACTCCAAAATCTGCAGATTAGGTGATGGTATGAGTAGAGGAGGTCTGGCAAGATGTCTATTTATTGTCAGGAGGCAGAAGACTTAGGAAAATTCCCTTTTTGCTCTTATGACCTTTCAACTGAGCAGGGAGATCCACCCACATCAGAAAGTAATTTCTTTTCTTAAAACCAGCAGATTTAATCCCATGTAGCTACTTCATAACAACATTTAGTTTAATGTTTAGCCAAATAACTGGGCACTATCGTTTGAGCAAGGCGGTATATAAAATTAACCACATCAAATTCATTTTCGCAGTAGTGAGTTTTCTCTTGTGAGAGGTATTTAGGCAGAGTTTGAACAAAATCCACGTGGTGGACATGATAAAAAAAAATATATCCATAGCTACCTTGGTAGACTGGGGTATAGACAGACCTTGTGTCTTTTCCAGGTGTAGGATTCTGTGACAGGATCCCCTGTAATAATTTCCTCTGAAATGGTAACATTCTCAAGCAGGACCAGAAACACTTAACAGGTGAACAAACTTGGGCACTTAGTATATTTATGCTACTTATTTATTTTACCAACTTTTTAGACTTTACATTTTAAGCCTTAAATATATTTAGATTTGATTACAAATCACCTAGTTTTGGAAGCATATGAGGTATAAATACATAAAGAGTAACAGAGGAAAAAAATGCATGTCTGAGTGGGAGAAAGCTGGAAAAGCATGAAGAAGGTGGTCTACTGTGTGAGGAAAAATGAAATGAACAAGCATATGTCCCTAAATCCACTCTGGGCCCTGCGGTGTGCTGGCTGTGGGGCAGTAAATAGGTCAACACATCTGTTGGAGAATCTAGGACCACGACGGGAGGGTGTGGGTTTACCACAGGGTAAAGGGTATAGAAGTCTATGACTCAACCAATAAATGCAGAACAACAATAAAAGTGCCTCCTTTTAATATCCCCTACTTTAAATAGGTTCTAGAACCTTGGCTTAAATGCTGGTCATTAGAACATGAAAATAAAAATATTAAACATATTGTTGGAACCACCTTTTCTGCCAGATTGCTGTCTGCAGGCATTTGATGCATTGCTATTTTTTACTCAAGGACAGAATTCCTCACCCCCTCCCCTTGCCCCCACTTCACTATGTAAGGAAAACAGGTCAGCAAGGTCAGGTTCAAAGACTCAGTAGAATTAACTTAAAAGACTGTGAACTAATGGCTTGGTTTAGCTTTCAGGCTCATTTTATTTCGCTCCATTGACAGGTTATAGTTGTTTTACTATTTCTTCCTCCTATTTATTCCATAAATACTTATCAAGGATCTGTTATCTGCTTAGGGAGCTCTACCTGTACAGTTGACAGGGAGTTGTACCACTAGCACCACAAAAGCTGTGCCCTCTCTGATGGTCTGAATCCACCAGTTGCTCCAAGGGAGAAGGATGACGGGCAATCTTCTCTCAAGCAATTTACAGCCTCCTGAAAACCTGCTGGAGGGTCAGCTACAACTGCAGGACAATGAAGATTTTATTATTAGCTGGGGGGAACTGGTAGTTCAGTAGCCAGAGTCTCATCTTTCATTCCACCTCACCTGTCCTCAGGGGACTTGCATGATGCTATCATGCTGAAGAGGGTTTAGTGGTGAGACTGGGCTAAGATGGACTAGGAAGATAGGCCTGGTCATTGACTTTTGAAACTCAGACAATGAAAACTCTATGAATCACAATGGCCCAATTCATGAAAATTATGGACACAGTGTAGGATGAGGCAGGAGTTCATTCCATTTTACATGAGTCAATAAGTTAGGGTAACTAGAAGGCATCAACAACAACATTATTTGCTTAACCCATATCTGTTGTTGTTATGTGCTGTCCAGTCGCCTGTAACTCACAGTGACCCTATTCACAACAGCTCTAAATTCTGTCCTATTCTGAGCCAATCTCACTGTCTTCAACACACCTGCCACTATTATCCCAGTCACTATGTCAATCCTTCTTATCCAGGGTCTTCCTCTCCTGTGTTGTCCCTCCACCCTTCCAGGCATGATGCCCTTCTCCAATGACTGGTTCCTCCTGGCAACATGACCAATATAAGACAGAGCTTCAAAATCCTTGTCTCCAGAACAGACCTGTTTGTTTTCTTGGCAATCCGTGGTATATTCAATACTCTTGTCCAGCACCACAATTCAAATTCTTCTTCTGTCATCCTCACTCACTATTCAGCTCTCTGATGCATAGCAATAATTGTCAAGACCATGGTCTGGATCAGGCGCATCTTAGTCTCTAGATCAACAACTTTGCAATTCAGCACTCTGGAGAGGCTCCTGTCAGCAAAATTTTCTAATCCAACTGATCTTCTAATTTCCTGACTGCTGGTTCCAAGAGTGATGATTGTGGGTTTGAGCAAGCAGAATTGTTGAAAATCTCTATCTCTTCTCCATCTATCATGGTGCTGCCAATTAGTCCAGTGGTAAGAATCTTTATTTTCTGGATGTTGAGCTTCTATCTATATTGAAGATTGCAGTCCTTGACTTTCTGCAGCAGATGCTTCAAATTCTCAGCTTCAGCAAACAGGGTTGTGTAATCTGCATAATACAAGTTGTTGATGAGTCTCTGTCCAATCCTAATGCCACATTCCCCCTCATAAAGTCTAGCCTCTTGAACAGTATCGTTCTTATTCTCAATTGTTTTTCCAACAAGATAATCAATAAGTGATCTAGCAGGTCTCACCCCTGGATAGCCATTTAGACAGTTAAGCATTAAACATAACTATCATTACCATCACTATGGTAGCTCTGGTGGCCCAGAGGTAAGAAGCTGTGCTTCAATCCAAAAGGCAAGCAGTTTGAATCCATCAGCTACTCCGTGGAGAAGGATGGGCAATCTCCTCCCTTGTGATTTACTGTCTCTGAAAACTCGCTGGAGGGTTAGCTATGGGTCGGTTCTGACTCAACAGCACAGAAGAACAATCTTCACCATGGCAGACCCAGAGAAGAGGCAAAGAAAATCCCCAGCCACACATGGTCATTTCCCCCTAAGAGCTGGCCCAGCTGGATGCCCAGAATTCAGATTCTGACATTTCAAACTTGATTTATCCACCTACATCCCCCTAAATTCTTGGCGATTTCAAACTACTAAGCTGAATGGGAAAAATATAAACTGGAAAGGCTTTTAAATTAGCATACTTGAGTGGCTTGGCATTTATTGACATTATTTTATTAGTATTTTAAAGAAGATGTTATAGTTTATGATATTCTAAAAATCCATTTCAGCTGCAGAGGGTTATCTAATCCAACAAGCTACTAGTCTCAAATGCACTTTTGTGATCCTTTGGGAGAATGGAATTGAACAGACTATCTCGTGCAATGTTTGACAGATGTGTCTTACGTGGGATGGTATGTAGCAAAGCTAGCATAGCACAGAACTAGGTAAGCAGTGGATCACCCATCAGTAAGAGTTCCTTTTTCATCCAGAAGGTCCCCTGCCCCACTTGCTTTTTGCTACCTCAGGAGAATAGTCCTGAATCATGCAAACTATGCTCAGCTACTAACCGAAAGGTGAGCGGTTCAAATCCATTCAGGGACAAAAAGAATAATTGCTCTACTTAAAAAAAAATCTGCAATTGATGGGGAACAACTCTATTCTGTCATCCTGGGTTGTCATCAACTGGTTGTTGTTTGCCTCAGGGGAAATATGTGTTCCCCAGGCGATCTTGTCCTCCATGTTGTTGTTGAGAACCAACCCATAGCTGACCCTCCAGCAGGTTTTCAGAAGCAATTAATCACTTTGGAGGAGGCTGCCCATCCTTCTCCTGTGGAGAAGCTGGTGGATTTGAACCTCATGCCTTTGGGATTGCAGTACAGGCCACCAGACCTGCCAAATGTTGCTCATAGTCCCTACTGTGTCGTGTGCCCTAGAGTCAGAACCAACCATAGGCGACCCTCTGGTGGATTTTCAGAGGCAGTTAATCACACAGGCGGTGACTGTCCATCTTTCTCCTTTGGACTAGCTGGTGGCTTCAAACCACGTGCCATCAAGATTACAACACAGCTTCTTGCCACTAGGCCACCAGAGCTAACTGAAATCAGCATCCACTCACTACCAGAATATATTCCAAATACCTTCCCTGAGAGAAAAGTATGGCTACTTTCAAAATACGTTTAATATGCCAGACTTTGTATTAAAATTCAATGCCTTTATTATTGCTACCAAACTGATGCTTTAAGAACTGTGATGAAAATACAAAAATCATATGCAAAATGGATTTTAAAGTAAGCAAGCAAACAGTGGGGCCTAACAAACAAAGGATACTTTTCTTAAATATGATGAGTTTTTAACATATTAGTTTAGTAAAAGACATTCCTGCACCTACCCTGCTGGTGAAAATCTCTGCCTTCATAATTTGTTCATAATGTGCTTGCTAATCTTTTGTGCTACAGAGTCGACTTTCTGTGGTCATTCTCCCCACCCTTTCCTTTCTTACTGCTCCCCAGAGGCTTGTTGGACTCAATATTGAATAACGTTAGCATCACTTACATTATTAACCCTTTCAGAAGTCATGGATTTCTAGAGACCGACTAACCATATCAATGTTCTTTAAACTCAAGCATCTAAGTGTTATGGGGAAAAGACATAATTGTGGTCACATTTATTAAACCTACTGTCAAGAAAGATGTGTTCAGACTGTGATTCAAGAAAATGCAGATTGGCCAAGAATACCTGCAGTTACAAGCCCAAAGCCTGGGGTTTAGAACCACCACTTTCAGATCTACCACCACCACCTCCCCAAAATAATATGCAGGCACAGACCTCTAGTTTGAGATGCTTTGATTTAAAACCAATCCTCCCATATGTATTTAGAACTAGGGCTAGTTTCAACCCTCAGTTATAGTTACTCCGGTTACACTGAGTAAGCTTTCTAAAACTTCGTTTCCTAATTGGAAAAATATCTGCAAAAGACTCAAGCAAGACCCACACCTCACTCCATACACAAAAACCAACTCAAGGTGGATCATGGACCTAGGACT
>NW_006399802.1:11542857-11559427 GCF_000299155.1 Elephantulus edwardii | reverse complement strand
AAAAAAAAAACAAAAAAACTTCGTTTCCTAAACTGTAAAATGAGTCTAACACTAGTCCCCTACCTTAGAGCTGCGAGGGGGCAAATAAATGAGAAATGCATGTGAAACACTCAGCCAAGAACCTACCACAAAGCAAACCTCCAGCAGACAGAACTCCTTTACTGCCTGTACTCATTCCTTAGCTGTCTCCTCTCATTATTTCTGTGTCTTTTCTTCTCCTTAAGAGACTTCCCAGTGCTACAGAATCCCCTCCATGTGAAAGATTGATATCATTCCTGAAATCCATACTACATGGATGCAGACATCATTTCAAATGCAGTCTCCACAAAACTAATCTCCTAATCTAATCCCCACCTCAACTTCCTTCACATGGCATTCAAGACTTCTATTTTATCCCTGGCCCTTCATGCTCCAAATCCAGATTAAGTCAGGCAAGTTTGTTCTATTCCAACACCAATGTCTCCTGTTTCCCATTTATGAGGTTTGGTTTGAGTTACTTTGGTTTCAGCTTCCTGGTAGAATCTCTTGTCATCCATCTCATCCATTTCAGTCACATTACAAGGCTAAGGCTCCTTCAACCACTTCGTATCCCTCCCTGGCCACCAGTTTCCTTCCCATATAGATGTCTATCGACCATAAAAGTTTTCTCTGTATTCAGGTGTCCTTTGCAGACTTGGATGGGCAGGTTCCTGTCTGCTTCCTTTGCTCCTTCTCTCCCCTACTCCAGTGTTCTTTCTTTTCCTGGTTTCCTACTCAAACCTGTCTACTCTTCCACCCTATCCCTTTCTCCAAGACTGGATAAGGTGTCATTTTCAGGAAACAGAGTCTCCACTATTTTATCATTCCTTTGTGTTCCCATTCAGTATCTTATTATTGTTTATTGACCACTTAGCACTGATCTCTCTTTTTTGTGTTGTTACATGCTGTCGAGTCGCTTGCAACCATAGTGACCCTATGTACAATATCCTTGAAACCTGCTCCATCCTGTGTCAACTTTACTGTCTCTGACACACCTACCCTCATCACCCCAGTCACTGAATCAATCCATCTCATCCAGGGTCTTCCTCTCTTTCTCTGTCCCTCCATCCTTCCAAGCATGATTCCCCTATCCAAGGACTTGTCTCTCCTCGCAACATGCCCAAAGTATGTCAGACAAAGCCTCAAAATCCTTGCCTCCAAGAAGCAGCCTGGTTTCGGCCTCTCTAGGATGAACCTGTTTGTTCTCCTGGTAGTCCATGGTATAGTCACCACTCTTCTCCAACACCACAGTTCAAAGGCATCAATTCTCTTTCTATAATCCCTAGTCATTATCCTACCAAACTTATAAGTCAAGTTCTCTTTAAAAAACTCAAACACAAGGTATGTCCTCTTTAATATTTTTTTTTTCAAAAAAGGATTTTAGGGTGGGGCTGAGAAGGTGGAAAGAGGAACTAAAGGATATGAAAGCACTTACAACTTTTTGCTTAAGTACCATAATTTCTGAGATACATTCATGGGCTGTGCAGGGTTCTCTCCACTTCCATATTACTACTATTCATTGCTATGGAGTCTGAACTGACTCTTGGCTGACTCGCCAGTAGGCTTTCAGAGGTTAGAAATACACAGAAGACTGCCCATCTTTCTCCCACAGAGTAGCTGGTGGATTCAGCTGTGTGCCTTTGGACTGGCAGCGTAATGTCTTACCCACTAGGCTATGAGCGCTCCCTCCAATTCTGTCTGTTGTTGTTAGGTGTCATTGAATTTAGTGTGAGTCATTGATAATTCTATCGACAATCTTGATGCCACATTCTTCTTCACAGAATCCAGCTTCACGAATTACATGCTCAGCATACAGACTGAATAGGTATGGAGAAAGGATACATCCCCGACACATATACTTCCTGATTATACTTCCCTTGATCTGTTTGGACAAATCCATTTGATCTAAATATAGATTTCTCATGAGAACAATTAAGTGTTCTGGGATTCCCATTCTTCTCAACATGAGCCATAATTTGTTATGATGAACAAAGCCAAATGCCTCTGCATAGTCTTCTGTTCATTTCTGCTTTCAGCCAGGATCAATCTGACATCCACAATGATATCCCTGAGGCTATGGCCTCTCCTAAATCCTGCTTGAACTTCTGGTAGTTCCCTTTCAAAGTATTTTTCTAGCCAGTTTTGGATGTTCTTCAGTAATATTTTGCTTGCCTGTGATATTACTGATATTGTTCTGTAAGTTCCACAGTGTGTTGAGTCACCTTTCTTGGGAATGGGAACAAATATGGATCTTTCCAGTCAGCCAGGCAGGCAGCTGTCCTCCAAATTTCCTGGCACAGGTTGGTGAGGACATTCAGGGCTGTAACCATTAGCTGAACCAGGTTAACTGATATTCCATTGATTCCCAGGGTTTTATCTTTTGTCAAGGTCTTCAGTACAGCTTGAACTTCATCCTTCATTAGCATTGGTTCTTGTACACATGGTCCTTCCTGACAATTTTCAGTGTCAACTAATTCTTTTTGGTACAATGACTGTGTATTCCTTCCATCTTCTTTTGATGCTTCCTGCATCAGCTCGATTTTGTCCATAGCATCTCTCAGTCTTGCAACATGAGGCTTGAGTTTGTTTTTCAAATTCTAAAAAAACTTATCAAGTTCTTTCAGCTCAAGAAAAGCTGAGCAAATTCTTTATTTTTTATTCTTTCATTGCAGATCTTTACACACTTCGTTGTAATATTTTGCCTTGTCTTCTTGAGCTTCCCTTTCAAATCTTCTGTTCAGCTCTTTGACCAGCATCTCTGTACCAATTCTACAGGTAGATATTATTGTTTTGTAAGAATGGTGTGTTAGAGGCATGTGGTTTTCCCTAAATTCACTAGAAGGTAGGAGGATCAGCAGAGCATCCACAGTCCAAGGCCAGTAACTATGAGGTAGAGATCAGTCATGTCTCTTCTCTCCAATCATTTTACCAGTTCTGACACCAGCATCTCTCCTACTGCACCCTCAACTTCTCTACTGGGTTAACTGATTGCTACTGCAACACATGAATCACAGACCATACTCAAGATTATGCATCTTAGGAATAGTGTCTCCTGGGCAGGAATCTGTACCAGCAATTCTGTCAACAACTGGAAGCAGAAGTGTGCGCCAAGTCAAATGACTTCAGATATGCTAAGCAGCATCAGTATCTACAGTCCTATAGTCTGTCGTGGCCATTCGTTCATAGGGTCGCTATGAGTCATCTACAACTCAACAGCATCAAACACAGTAACAATGATGGCGACCAAGAGAGAGCTACGTTGGCCTAGTGGAAAGGAAGCTGTGCTACCAAGCCGAAGGTGGGTGATTGTCATCTGTGGCCCTTGGCCAGGTTCAAACTGTCTTCCTGTCAAACATTCTTCTAGGTGGTATAGCACTAGTCTGTGCGTTGCTGTACAGAGGTAACTCGTGGTTGCTGTGATGCTGAAGCCTGTGACAGTGATGTGCCAATCGTGGTAATGGGCACCCATGGTGGACAGTGTTGGCTGGAGCTTCCCGACTAAATCAAGCCTGGAAGCAGGAGCGGCATCCACTTCCAAAATGGCTTGCCTCCGGAAACTCTATGTACAAACAGTGCTCAGGCTGTTCATTCATAGGGTCGCTATGAGTCGTCTACAACTCGACGGCATTAAACAATAACAACAATAGATTACAGTTCAGAATCAGAAGATCTCAGGATAGAGTTCTTCATCAGGACAGCCTATTATTAGCCATGCCAAAAAGAACACTTCTCTCTACTCCCTTGTGGTGTGTTACAAAGTCATTAAGTCCCCAGAAGTACCCCACTCCATCAGCAAACCTCCTGACTGAAGATGCTTGGCTCGCTCACTCTATGGGCTAGACACCCAACCTTCCATCTCCTGGTTCTGCTGCCTCTACTGCCACTGTTTCTCTGCCATTGCTTCCCACTATTTTCTATCATCTCTGTTGTTACATCTCTTTCTCCATTCTCTTGGATCCAGGAGGTTCTCAGCACTGGGAACCTGGGTCACTCCATTCCTGTCTCTTATTCTTGGTGGTAACGGTTCTTCCTTTTCACTTCTAGGCTCAAAGGAATGGCAATATTGATCAATGCCCTCATTAAGTTCCATCTATCTTATCCACATAGTCTCACTCCAAGAGTATCATGCACCTTATACTTTATACAGTCCCATCCAATCTTTTCTTTTTTTTTTTTTTCAATCTTTTCTTAAGAGTTACAAGACTATGGCTAGAAAGGTCATATAAAAGTGATCCCTCTCACCACAGCTCCCATTAAAAGCTAGGGAAATTGGGCAAAAAAAAAAGTTGAAGAAATTTCCTCAAATAGCCTTGCTAGTGTGAGAGCTGAGATTTATCTCAGACAGTATAGTTATAAAGCTCACTCTCTTGCTGCACAATGGTGCTCAGCATTTTAGTACCCTAATATAGCTCTTTAGAGCTGCAATAGAGAAAGGATTTCTTATAAGGAAAATAGAAGGCCACTCACTTATTTAGTGATGGAGAAGTAAGACACACACATAAAACATACAATTTAATACTAAGAAAGAAAGAAAAAAGACTGTGCTTCACCAAAAATATTAATGCTGCAATGAAAAGATTCTTTTTTTTTTAATGAAAAGATTCTTACACATAAAACTACACTCTTTTTGGATTATTACATAAAAGGTGTCAGATTTTTCTAGTGGTTCTCAATGATATCACACAATATTCCAAGCAAGTCATTCCAACTCATCTAGCAAATCAATAAAAGTGCATTTCATTAATAACCACAGGAACAATAAATATTCCTCTAACTTCTGCCTAAATTACAAGTATAACGGGGTATCTCTGGCTTAAAGAGTTACTTACTAGCAATTACACATAAGTTAACTATCATTTCTGTCTATAAATGTGTTCTTTATTGTAGAAATGCATTTTTATACTGTGAGAGTTCTCTGTTGCACAGATATTATAAATAATGACTTTTAGTATTATTACTAACTCTAACCCTACAGAAAGAATAATTTTTTAAAAACCCAACTCTGAAATTAAGCAAGGAAAAAAAGGGAATTAGAAGAACTTGTGCTTTGGCCAAACAGCCGCCCCCCCCCCAAGTCTTAATATATTCCTTTTGAATGAAGGCTTCTTAAGTGAATCTGATGAGGAGAAGAAAGGAGGCAAAAAGAAAATTCTAGGAAAAAGAAGTAGAAAAGAAAAAACTAGATGCTAGAGAAACAGAACAGTGATGTGAAAAGGCAGAAGAGATAGAAAAAGAAATTAAAACAAATGAGGGAAGAGGTTATACGAACCTCTAACATTCTCTGAGAAACCACTGCTACTGGAAAGACTAGTTGGAATCTTGTTGCTGTTAGGTGACATCAAGATGGAGCCGACTCAGTTGACCCACCATCAGGTTTTCAAAGGCTGCAAACTGCACAGGAGAAGACCGCCCATCTTTCTGCCATGAAGCAGCTTGTGGATCTGAACTGTCTCTTTGGGTTGGCAGTGCAACTCCTTGCCCACTAGGCCACTATTTAGATCTCAAATGTTAACCTTTATACTGAAGCTATTCACGACTTGGAAAAAAAGGAGAATGTGTGCCTTGCATCTCTGAACTAAGAAAGTTTTAGAATGGAGTTCTAAACAAAATGTTAGGGAAACAACACAGAAGTGTGGTTTTTACAGAAAGAAGAAAGTGGTCAAACTTTGTAGCTGATAGTACTAGCTCTCTACCTAGCTATTATTCTCTGCCTGTCTCATTATCAGAGTCCAAATTTTGTTCTTGTGTCTCCCCACCCACCTTCTCTTCACTTAAAATCGTAGTTAGTGCAAACCAACAACCAGGTCTGCCTGCTGGAGATAGTTTACGTGACAGTACACCCACCCCCTGCCCCTTCATAGATCCTATCCATGGGGTTTCTATGGCTATATTTATGGAAGGAGACTGTCCCAACTCTCTCCTGCAGAGCAACTGGGGAGTTTGAGGTTTGAACGGCTGACCTTTCAGTCAGCAGCCACATCGCCACGGTCTTTAACCAGTGTACCACCAGGGCTCCTTAAGAAAGTGTACTCACTGACATCAAGTCAGAACCAACTCATAGCTGATCCTCCATGGGTTTTCTGAGGCTATAACTACAGGGTGGAGACTGTCCATCTTCCTCCTGAAGAGCAGTTGGTGGATCTGAACTGCTTGCCTTTGAGTTAGCAGCACAACTCCTTGCCCACTAGCCTACCAGAGCTCTAACTGAGTTAGACATGTATTGAATAAGGAAATGTCAACTAGGCTAAGAGAGTAAACAGCAATCCCCAATTTCCATTAATGGAAAACCACTGTAGATTGTCATGTCAGCAAATGATGCCTGGAAGAGTCATAGTCATCTGGTTATCACAAGAGATTCTAAGTAATAAACCGCTTCCTTCCTTAAAAATAACAAAAATGAAACATGGAAAGAATTCAGGTTTTGCCAACACCCTCAAGCTACTGAACTAAACTAACCAACCCAGAAGCAATCCCTCAACTTACATAATTCTTTTTCTTCCATTTTGTAGCTCTTTAAAGATTTTTTAAAAAATTTTTATAGCTAAAACATCTTAAATAATTCATAAAGAAAAATCTTACAAAAGTATCATATAGTAATGCTACAAAAATAATGCACTTTCTCACCATCTTTCCTATCTCTTAAGTATTTTGAGGTAACGAACCATTTATTTTCACTCTCTCTCACCTTCTTCCATTTTCTTAGGCATTATACAATTGTATCTAGAAACCAAATACTTCTGTTTAGCAATTTTCAGCATATCTGACAACTGTAAACATTGTCATAAAAACAGCTTTTAGCAATTTCCTTATTAAATTCCTGTCTAAATATGTGGTTGCATAATGTAAAAAAATCCAGTTAAAAACAAAGTTAACTTTCACACATACACACAAAAATTCTCAGCTGTTTATCAACCAAATGTTTATTATGTAAATCTTATCAAGACTCACCACTGGGCCAACTGGCAACATCATTATGGATGATGAAAAGACTGAGATAGTTAACAGTTTTAATTTCTTTGGTTCCACAATCAACACTCTTGGTACCAAGAGCCAGGAAATCAAGAGATTAATTGCACTGGGAAAGTCAGCTGTTAGGGACTTCCCCAAGAGCAATGATGTCAGGCTGGAGTCTAAGGTGTGCCTGATCCAAGCCACAGTCTTTGCAATTGTGAGCTAGGCATCAGAGAGCTGGACAGTAACTAGGGATGATAAAGAATTGATGCCTTTGAGCTGTGGTGCTACGGAAGAGTGTTGAATATACCACGGACTGCTAGAACCAACAGGTTCATCCTGGAGAGGGTGAAACCAGGCTTCTCCTTGGGGCAAGGATTCTAAAGCTTCATCTGACATACTCTGGGCATGCTGCAAGGAGGGACCAGTCCTTGAAGAGGGACATCATTTTGGGAGAATGGAGGGACAGCACAGGAGAGGAAGACCTTCAATGAGATGGATCAATCAGTGATTGGGGTAATAGGAGTAGGTGTGTCGGAGACAGTGAGGTTGGCACAGGATAGAGCAGGGTTTAGGGCTCTTGTACAGAGGGTCACTATGAGTCGCAAGTGACTCGATGGCACATAACAACAACAATATTTTACAACTGATTTGGAATTAGAAGTTCACCAGAGGGGCTGGAGAGCTGATACTCCCATCTTGTGTGCATTAAAAAGATACTAAAAATGCAATAGCTTAAAATCACCCTTTAAAAAATGATTTTATTAAACACATAAATTAAAAATTTGACAAGTATATTATAGCATATTCCAAATAAGTGGGGAAATTACAAAAAAAGAAAATATTAGTATGCCAAAAACAGAGGATGTTCCTCATACTAAAGATAGTCAAATTTAGTGTCCATTCAGACTCACAGCAACCATCCACTGTGATTGTGAGATTGTAAGTCTTAATGAGAAGAGGCTGCCCAACTTCCTCGGAGGAGCAGCTGGTAGATCTGAAGTGGCAGAGACTCACGACCTTTTGCATGAGCCGTGCAACTATGGACTCTGCCTCCATTCCCAGTCTAGACATTGATATTACCTACTGTATAATTATTTGTTTATTGCTTTATGTGTTCAAAGGAAAAAAAAACCCCAAACCTTAAAGGAAAGGAAAGTTCAAAATGTGGCCTGGTTTTGAAGACAAGCCTTGCCCAAGAAAAGTAACTTTGAGATTGAAACTTAAGGGATGTGTAGAAGTCAGCCAATGGCTAAGGAGAATTTGAACAGAGCTTTCCAAATATGTAAACAGTTTATACAAAATCCTAAAAAAAGGAGAATGACCAGCTGGAGTATGAGAAAGACCAGTGAGGCTGGAGAAGAAAGAATAAGCAGCTTGGTTCAAGAAGAGCCTAGAGAGAGACCCAGGGATTAGCCCAGGAAAGAGCTTGCCAAGGTCAATAATTCTGATCTCTGGCCCAAGAGCAATCAGAAATCATTAGTGTTTTAAGGAAGAAGACATAATCAGCTTGAGATAGTTCAAAGATCACGAAGACTGTAATATGGAGTAAGATTAGAAGGGAAGATGAGTGAGCCCAGGGAGATATTTATACAACGTTCTGGCCAGAGAAGCAGATGTCTGGACTAGGACACTGGCTGTGGATAGTTTAAGACATAAAAGAGGCAAAATGTGATGACTGGTTATGGAAGAATGCAAGGCATGTTCCCTTAAGACCCGTTTGTTTCT
Source organism: Elephantulus edwardii (assembly GCF_000299155.1). Taxonomy (NCBI): domain Eukaryota; kingdom Metazoa; phylum Chordata; class Mammalia; order Macroscelidea; family Macroscelididae; genus Elephantulus; species Elephantulus edwardii. The sequence goes on along the minus strand of NW_006399802.1, from coordinate 11,550,730 downwards.
AGCCTCCACAACCAGAAGGATATTGGTTTCATTTAGCAAACTGCAAAACCTGTTTATGTGCTGTGCACAAATTTTCAGCTCAATTTGAAACATTCTAAGAGTGAGTGGTCTAAAAGATAGTCCAGTGGAGGTACTAACAAATGAGTTGGCTGTGCTGTTGTTACATGTACAGCTGACTACTACTCCTAGCGACCCTGTGAACAACAGATCTGAAATCCATCCTATCCTGAGCTATCCTCACAATCTGTGACAAGCTCGAGCCCATTGCTGCAGTCACTGTGTCAATCCATCTGGCTGAAGGTCTTACGCTCTTTCGCCAACCCTCTACCTTTCCAAGTATAATGACCTTCTCCAAGGAGAAGTCTCTCCTAACAACATGCCCAAAGCACGTGAGAGGAAGCTTCATCACCTTTGCCTTCAGGGAGCACTCTGGCTGCACTTTCTCCAAGACATACCTGTTTGTTGTTTTTTGTTTGCTTTTGGCAGTCCACAGGATATTAGCATGCTCCTCCAACATGAGACATAAGGAAAAAGGCAGGGTTTGTTTCAATTCAGTAATTCAGTTTGAGTCTTGTCAGGTAATAACTGAAACCACACGCTTTGGTGGCCTAGTGCTAAGGAGCTGTGCTGGAACATGAAGTCACATGGTTTAAATCCACCAGCTGCTCTGTGGGAGAAAGACTGGCAAACTCCCCTCCTGTAATTTACTGCCTCTGAAAACTCACTGGAGGGTCATCAGTTCCAACTCTACGGTACTCAACAAGTGAAGTCACAGACAGAAGAAATGGCCTAGGAAAAGGGAACAGACCATTGGTTCTCAAAGTGGCAGTGAACAAGGATCCTGAGGGTCATTTTCCAGCTGCTGTATGCTCAGGCAGCACTAATTATGAAATCCCTGGGGAGTGGCGGGGGGACGTCATCAATATTTTTAAAAATTTCCTGACTACAATACATAATCAACAGAAGATAAAAAGGTCTAGGATATTAACAATATTGTTAAGATACTCAAGTTACCCCCTCTAATGTCCTCCAGAGTCAAAAAAACTTTAGTATAAATTGCAAATGGAAATAATTATTGCACATCTGGGAAAGTGTGGAGAAAAAAGTTATTAGGCAACAGTCAATAGACTATTTTTTTATTATTAATTTTAATGAAAATTTACAGACTTTGGATTTCCATTTATTCATTGTTGCACTTTTCTCCCCGCCCACCCCTCCCCCCAGACTATATTTTTATAAATAATTATCTTCCCACAGGCAAAGATTTTAAATGATAGGGTTGCTAACATATCTGCTAGGTGGGTTTATGTTAGTGGATGGGAACAATTCAGAAAAGGAGGGTGAGAATGGTTGATTAATTTAAAGAGGGTGATCAATGTTACCGAATTGTAAAAGTAAAAGGTGATGAACTGCTTTATATTCTTAATATACAACAAAATAAATTATAAGATAAATAATAACTGTGAACCTAGGAATAGGTTTGAAATATTATACTATGTTGCACATAGTTCAAAATGGTAGCATGTATTTAACCTGGAAATCCTTTCATTCAAATTATAATGAGTGTACTGGTGGTAGAAGAAATGGAAGCTTGATATATAGTACAATATAGATGTAGCCTGAGGACATTATTCTGCATGAAATAAGTCAATCACAAAAGAACAAATATCATATGACCTCACTCATATAAAATAAGAAAAGGAAGATGTATGAAGACCAAAGTTTATTATTAGTTACAAGGAACAGTAAGGAGATATAAGGGGAGAGCTAACTGATGGGAAAATGACACTGATTTAAGGATGGAATTGCAGAGCTGATTACTGTAATAGCTGTTGGGAGCAGGAATGGCATCCAATTCCTAAACAATATGTCTCTGGAAACTCTACCAACTTTGATAAATGACGATAATTATAAAAAGGCTTCAGGCCTTTTGTTCATAGGGTTGCTATGACTCATGCTTAACTCAAAGGCAATCAACAACAATGACAACAAGCTATATACCTGTAAAAAGTTGCATTGGCAAAAGTGATTAGATATATTTATAACAATCACATATATCTATATAGGATCAAATAAAAAAAATAAATAAAAGAGTAACTGTTAAGGCTGCTATGTACAACCAAATACTGCATGGGATTTGGTTCCCCAGAGGATCATGGTTTTGTGGGGCATCCAGTTAGTACATGGTTAGTAGAGCCTGGGGTCTTAAAAGCTTCTAAACAGCAAGCCAAGGTGCCAAAACTGGTGACTATTTCCCTGGACCAATAGAGGAAGAGGTGTGATAAAAAAGAGGAAGATAGAAAATGTGTGGAAACAGTCTCCATAACTGTAGACATACATAACTGTCTCCTCTGCCAAGAGACCTGAAAGGAATGGCACCTGGCTACCATACAGAATGCTCTAATCAAAGAGGCCTTAGAATTCTGGTCAGAAGGGGGAGAATGCAGAACAGAATTTCACATTCTCATGAACTCCAGGGAGAACTCTGGTGGCCTAGTGGTAAGAAGCTGCACTGTCATCCCAAAGGCGGATGGTTCACATTCACCAGCTGCTTCACAGAAGCAGGACAGACACTCTCCCCCTGTGCAATGTACTGCCTCTGAAAACCTGCTAGAGGGTCAGCTGTGGGTTGGTTCTGACTCCATGGCACGCTATAAGAACATGAATTCTAAACTTTCTAGAGACTGAAGGGTGGATGGACCCCTTTAACTATTGCCCTGATATACAACTTAAACCTAAAATATCCAAAGAGGTCTTAAAGCCAAGCAATTGTTCAAATAAAATTTAAAAATTTTTTAAAAACCCAACAAACTAATATGCCTTCAGCATTAAGCCGTCTTAAGAACTATCTATGTGGATCTATGTGGGATCAAACTGACAAGCACCCAGAGAGATTAGAGAGAACCATTAGAGACTGGGAGTGTATGTTAATAAGGGAGGAATAAGTGAGGAACGTAGGATGAGAATTTTCCACTTCAAAAATGGAAGTGGTGATGTTCTGCTGCATATATCTCAATAACAACACAAAATCAGTAAAATGTAAAGAAAAAAAATGCGCAAATACATCTTTCCTAAAGATTAAAAAAAAAGGGGGAGCTGAAACCATCGGTGTCGACATTGTAACGGAGGTACAGGACCCAGACTGAGAAGACCGTAAGCTCAAGTGCGGGTCCAATTTAGCGGGCCCTATCTCCAGGTCTCAATTTCCTTACTGGTAAAACCAACTTCCCTAACAACCTCAATTGCTATAAAGATTAATACAGGAAAGTGCTTCTCCAGCTTAACATTAACTTCTGTCATGCATATTTTGAGAGGTGGATTTTCTCTATAACAGCAGAGTATGTGGAAGAGAGGATGGATAACATTGTCTCTGGTCCACTTAGAACAAGTCTACTTTACAGGTCATATTTTAATCAAACAACTTATTCTCTGCTTGTCGTTCTCACCATATTTTTCCACTTTCATTTATCATCTGATTTCATAAAGTAGATGCAGACTACAAAATTACAAGACTTCTGCTAACGTACCATTAACATTGTCGTGTGGTGCTCTTGAGTTGGTGCTATCCCATTTACAGCAACCCTATGCACAACAGAACCAAACCCCAACCAGTTCTATGCCAGCTTCTCCATCGCTGTTGTGCTTAAACATACTGTTCCAGTCACTGTGTCAATCTACCTTGAGAGTCTTCCTATCGTTCACTAACCTTCCACTCAAATGATACACACAAATGTTAGCTAGATTTTTTCCTCCCTCATCACTCCCAAGCCAAGTTATGTGTTAGAAAAAAACAGTTAAATATACAGCTCTCAAATTGAAGACCATGGGACAAGCCAGTAGACAAGTATATTTCTCCCAAAGTCAGGTAGACAAGGGGCAGTCTGTTCAACCAGAAAGATTCTCCTCCACCCCCTCACAATTTCTAAGGTTAGATCTGAAGGACATGGCACTTCAGAGCATTTGCAGAATCCCTTGCCCTCCACAGCACTGCTGTGAGAAATAATGATCTAGCCATTAACGACAAAGACTTATGGCAATTTGCTAAGTAATCTTTCAAAAGCCTCCTTCAGTCAAACTGGTTTATCAATGGGAAAGAACATTTAATAAATCGGAAAATTTACAATGGACCTTAAAGTTTAACATTAGAAGAATCGAAATTATGTCAGGTTATAATAGAACAAACGAAATATAGAAAGATGGGAATAAATTTTAAGGATTGCAGGAAGGATCAGTATTGTAAAAAGAAATCCAAGACTATCTCACTTTTATGTTCCCTTCAAAAAGATCTTCAAGGGTGGGAGTAGTTGAATAACTCAAAGGATGGAATCAGTAGCAGAAAATTGTACATTGTAGTAATTGTTGGACTGGTGTTATGCCCTAACATATCTACTTTCAGCAACAACAAATAAAACTACATAAAAGATATAATTTCAGGTTAAGGCTATCATTTGTTGGCTTCTTTTAAGTGACTGTTCATATTAGTAAACTACAGGTAGTGGTCACTAATTAATCAGGTGAACCATAATTAAAGGTCTATAAGAACTCTGACTTACCCTAAAACTCTAGGTATCTTCCCCAGTACTTTATACAGCCCAAGTTATCTTGCCAATAATTCTTCCTTGAAAGACAAGTTCATACAGATTGTGCCATTTTTCTTTGATCTAAATTCTAGAACTAGATAATTCTTTTAATGGCATCCAGACACTAGGAAGAAAATGGAAATAGTAATAGGTTGGATTACAAGATTAAACCAGGTGACCAAAAACTCTCCTATGAGTCTATGGCATAGCAAGAGAGAGAGAGAAATAAATTACATTTCCAAAGTGAACCCTGACTACAAAAAGGAAGTGCACTATATTTACATTGATAAAATCTACCAGGCTTTAAAGTGGCTGTTGGTTCCACAGAGAAAAAGCTAAACTCAATGGCAGATTACCTCAAAGCACATTGTTTTGATGTGTTGTCATTAGGTTATCATTAGAGTTTTGAGACAAGCTCTTTTAAGTTGGTGTCGCCAAAAAAAAGAAAAAAAAAGTTGGTTTAGCTGCTGCTCCAACTAAAACATAAGCATTGAAAGCAGGATATTAAGAGAAAAGGAATAATCTAGTCAATTTTGTAAACTAGCAACAGTATTGACACAATTGGGAAGTAGGAAAAGCAGGTAAATGTCAACTTACACAGTTCAAGACTCGGCTTGGTGAAGTCAGCCCACTAGCCAGTGAATGTGACATAGTCGTATCTGAGCCAGGGCTGAGTTCATATTCAGTGTCACTTGTTCGAGAATGTTCAAATTTATGTATATACATTCCATTCAGTGAATACTGCTGAGCAACAATTATGTACAAGATGCAGTGAGGCACTGCAATGAATGCAAAGGTAAGGAAGGCAAACAGCTCCTATGAGGCTTACAGTCCCGTGGCTTCCAGTGATGTGGACAGAGGTTGTAATCTGGCTCCTACTCAGTTTCAACACAACACAGAGATACAATAGTGTTCTAAAACTCACGGGCTGCTTCTGACAGGCGCTCTATAACACCAGCAGATTGGTAACATCTCATAAATAAAAAAATGCCAAAATCTCTGCTAAGGGAAAAAATAATGGCCATCTCTTTGACACAAAATCTGCCCCCTAATGCTCCACGGACACTACAATTCCCCAAAGCTGAACTTAAAGGCATGTGACAGCTGCTGACTGATTACAGAAATCCACAGAAAAAAGTAAACCATTCAGGGTATATGACAGGCATCTTGTGTGCAGATCATGGTTTGAAGGAAACAGTGACTGTGAGGGGAGGAAAAAGCAAAGAAAATGTATGTGATAACACTCTGAAAAAGTATGATGTGGAGCTAAATAAACACAAACCCCTCTATATATTAAAGCAGAGTTTTGGTGCAGCATCCATCTCTCCTGAATTAATTGTTCATGCACGGAACAAGTCATCCATAAACTATCAATATTTTCCTGTCTAAAAGGCATATCACCACCAAAAGAGAATGGAAACTGAATTCTTTTAAAAAAGGTAGTATGTTAAAGGCACCTTTTGAGCGAATGCTGTATTTCAATATTAGATGAATACACCCATCTAGACCTTCCTTCCCCTCAAAAAAAAAAACAAACAACCAACACAACAAAACAAAAAAAAAGCAAAACTCTAAACAGTTGAAAGGTATTATGCACTTCTAAACCTTTATGTTAACATGAAATCCTGGAAACTGAGCTCTCTCCTTCATAACATCACCATACATGGTTTAACCTTTGCTATTCTAACTTATTATGGAGATTTAACTAAACCAATCAGCCTGACTAGATATACCCTAGAAGAAGGGGAGAAAAATACACACTGAAAAGGCACTTTAAAAAAAAACCCCACAACTGGACAAATAGGCTGGATACTAATGAAACATAAAGGTCCTCCATCCTCAGTTCTAGTCCTTTTCTCTCAACAGATCTGAGATTTTCAGAACAAGTATGCAGATTATTTAAAGCTGAGTTATATATAGTCATTCAGCAGCAGCAAAACACTTCTGGCATTATCACAGATGCTACATTTCTGAGGAATATTTTTTCCAAAAAAACCTAGCATATTTCTTCACCAAAACCCAACAAGGCTTTATTTCTAAAAACAAGAACCCCCCCTTTCTTCACCCTCCCCCTCCCCCAAAGCAATCACAGACTACAGGTAAATTCTTCACTAACTAGACGATGAGATTACATCCCAGGCGTTGTCAGAGTCTATTTTTCATACATCACCACCAGACAGTTTGATGCAGTATTCCTGATTGCTTTTTATCGTATTTGTAAATACACTCACTAATCCAGTAAATTAGGTAATTTACAAACAGGTCTTCTCAGTTATTAGCGGCCAGCAGTCAAGTTCTATTACATTTGATCTGTATACAGTGGTCTAAACATTTCTATCCAGGTTAAGGGCTCAGATCGGAAAGAGAGAGGGAGGTTAGAGAAATTTGGATGGGGGCAGGGTAGAAGCTGGGAGAAATCTCTGCATCTCAGCCCTCAGCGACAACATTCAGCCCGTGCCCACAGAAAAACTAAATTCGGCACCTCTTCCTCCTGTTACACTGGCAACAAAGAGGGAGTTTCCGTAAGGCTCCCGTCACCCACCAGGTGCCCAATCTCCTTCCCAGCCCAGTGTTGGTGTTCCCGCAGGGGCCTCCGGGTGCGATGAGGCCGCGGTGCCCCGGGAGAGGCACAAAGGGGGGATGGGGTGAGAGGCCAGAGGACGGGACCTTGGTGGCGGGCTACAGAGGGGCTCCGGGACCCCTTTACACACTTGAAACCAGGGTTGGGCGGTGGGCAGTGGAAAGGGACCAGAATATCCAGTGGAGCAGAAACTGGAATAAGGTGGGAGGAAGGTGAAGAACCCAGGCTGAGTGTAAACCTCTCAGAAGCACAGGAAATATTAGGAAGGTGGGGTGGAGGGGCAGTTGGAGACTCCAAGGAGATGAGAAGATCAGGGCAAGGCCCCAAAGCCCAGGGAAAGGGGTGCCACCTGGGGCTGAGAAGAGGCGCCTGCGCTGCCTCTACCTGCGGGCGGGCGGGACGGGCTGCTCAGGTGTGACTGGGAGGAGGGGGACAGATCGAGCAGGGGAGCGGGGACAGCTGAGCGTGCACAGGGGGCCAGGGGCGCCTGCAGGTCGGTTCCCGAGGAGGCAGCGCCGGGGCACCAGCAGGACGCAGAGGAAGGAGATGCGGGGGTGGGAGACTGTGGAGCGCACGGGGGGCTGAGCGAGGACCGCGGGCATCGGGGGCAGCGGGGCAGGGGGCGCCCGCGGCGCGGAGTCGGGGAGGCATCCCGGAGGGCGGCCGGGAGGCGGGCGCCCCTCACCTGCGCGGCGGAGGCGGAGCTGCAGCA
>NW_006399802.1:11537823-11542387 GCF_000299155.1 Elephantulus edwardii | reverse complement strand
AGCGAGGCCGGGCCATTCGGCGCGCGGCGGCGCCTGTGAGTCGCCGGGCCCATTTTGCAGTGGCACCGAGGCAAAGCGCTGCCTCGGGGCGAGAGGGCACTTGGCGCTGGGACGCCTGAGGGCTGGGTAGGCTCGCTGCCGAAATGCGACCGGGCTGCTTCCGGACCCTGGCACGCGGGCAGCCCTCCGACCTGGGACGGCGAGCGGGACGGCTGCTTTCTGCTTTGACGATTTAGGTTTTGTGGTTTTCTTAAAAAGAGGCAAACGTACACAAATAAACTTCCAGGAATAGCTGATGGAAGATGAGAAACAAGCATCTGTTGCTGCTGGCCCCATTTTGCTGATATGGAAACTGAGCCTTGAAAGACACCACGACCCTAAGGAAATATACACTCAAGGTCAAAATTATGATAAGGAGCCGGAAATGGGGAAAGGGCAGAAAGTTTTTAGGTCTTCCAGTTCAAAGCCTTGTTGAATCTTGTGGACTTTCTTATACAGGCTAGTCGTCAAACAAAAAGGTGATAATTCATTTGTATTGAAAGCATATACTGGGAACAAAATTTTCATTTATAGGCACTGGAAATACAGAAAGGAACAAAAGATACAATGACCCTGAATCGAAGGCTGTTTTATTGGGCATAACAACAGATTAGATAAGATCACTACCTTCAAGAAATGTACATCTTCTCAAGAGGTCGCTGGGAAATAGTGTGAGAGAAGAACAGTTATAAATGTGTGTGTGTGGGGGGGAATAAAGAATTTTTAAGAGAAAGCTAATTAGGAGCCATGCACTTATAAGACACTCTTTAGATGTCCCATTTATCAAAGGATGATTCAGAGATAGAAAAGAAAAAGCCATTTCTTTGCAAAGATGCAAAGGACTGGCACAGCAAATAAAGGACAGAGTTAAAGGATACTTGAAGTCTAAGACAAAAAACAAAATCACAGAGGTAAGTTGACTTTATGTACATTACCAGGAAATTTAAACAAGGAAAAGTGAGAATGAAGCTTGGGGACTCCTATCGATAAGAGATTCCTAGCTGGTATGTTCTAATATAATTGCTAGCACTGTAGCTTTGAGGTTTTTCTTCAATATTATAATATGGATGCCCTTAAAGGAGTGTGCTCAAGATTAAATAACAAAAATGTGTATGTAGGTAAGTAAGAATACCACAACTTCTAGTGGAGATAATCAATTCTTCCAGGTATTTTTTCCCAAGTTCTCTTCCTTTTAGATAGGAAGAGGGAGTGTCCACCATTTCTGGTCACCAGTGACCTTTAGACCATTAAATTCAAGTGAACAAATAAAACTTTAATGACCGCTCCCAGTTCAGACTGTAAACTCCACAATTTTGATTGTAAACTCCCTGAGAACAAGGGAGAATATTTTCCCCTTTGTATTTCCCTCAGTGCTCTCAAGTGTTCGCTGAATTATTCAATGCAGCCAGGAATAAAAAGCCCTTCCCTTGAGACTTTCCCTCAAAGCCAGGAAAGTACATCTTGTTTTTAACTGAGGGAGGAGGTTGGAAGTAAAATTACAGTCTTAAAACAAGAAGCCATCTGTCTTCCTTCTTTATAATCAAGAAAAGGGGAGTTGTTTCTCTTAGTAGAGTCAATATGGGAACATTTCTCCTCAGATTAGAAAAATCTTTTGGGCTAGTGTAGTCAGTCCATGTAGTAGCTAGTACTTATTTTGTAATTAGAACAGCAAGGAGATAAATACAGACCCGGCTATGGCAGTACTTGAGAAAAAAGTTCTTTACTTTTTTGGAAGTCTCTTTACTAAACATAAATGATAGATGAGTATCATTGAAGACATACATTTCTGCATGAATGGCTGCTCTGAATCTGTTTTCTCTTTAAGGGTTAATGGAACTAGGACTTTTCAAGTTTCTGCACGGTGCTTTGTAAATATACTAATTATGTATGTATGCACCACATATGCATACGAATGTGGTGTCTTAAAATTATACCTTACCATTAGCATGAGCAAAACTAACTGCTCCTGCATTGATATTCAGTATCTTCTAAGAACCAGTTTCTTACCCATTCCCCTAATTCACAAAGAAGCCTCATAAAAGGAATGATTTAGAGGGGGGGAAAGTTGCTATTCCTTTCGCTCTTTCTCATAAACAGATACACCTAGCATTCAGTGAAATGAAACTACAGCAAATTTAGAATTCATTAGAGGGATCTCATTTTTCTCTAACCAGTGAGCAAGGCACCACTCTCACCACAGTGAGATGTCTTCTGGGCAACTCATTTGGGAAGGGCTTAGCTTGTTTTCCTTTTATGATAAAAGAGGGGGCTCTAAAAAAAAAACGACGACGAAGACTTACATAAGAACAACTTCTGCACTAACCAGTATAAAAATTATAAGGTCTATCAATCTGGTGCTGCAGGGTAAAAGCAGATTACCAGCTGAGCCAGCCAGAAACGCTTCCCAGTGGTCTAGTATTGCATAATTGGCCGTGTGAAATTCAGAGTTTCTAGCCTCAGACAAGAGGGTTCAGAGCTGATCCGTCACCAAAGGAAAACCTTGGACTAAGTAACAAGTTTGAATGCATCTTTACGTGTGTACATGTGTGTCAATGCTTAGAACAATCTTCTCATTTAAAACCATGATATTTTGTGCTTTTTTGCCTGTATTATTTACATTTAGCACATAACTGCATTCACAGCAGCATCCCACAAGAGCACAGCCTCCAGATCTGCCTTGGAGTGTTTGCATTTCACCCCTGGGAGATGCTCCAGAAATGAAAACTAATTGTAACCAAGTGCTGTTAACTTTTCATTCATTTCATTACCAGAGAGACAAGGGCAGGTCTCCGTTTGAAAAGAAGGAAATAGAGCTCAGTCAGTGTCTAAATTGAGCCCAGAAGTTAGAACCCCACCTGAAAGAGCTTTCTTGAAGTCAGACATGTGACAGAAAAAGAATACATTGTTCCAGCGAGGCTCTGGGGAGGTTCATAAATCCCTAGCTCTGTTAACTTTGTCCCTGCCCGCACTTGTAAGCTTGACGTTTCTACAGTGCTAATTAATAACTCTGGCTTTTATTTATGGTTTCATTTGGCTTTTTGTTGCAGGATCAGACAACTTGTGTGTTTTCTAAAAATGTTACTGTGAACTAGTGTTTAGAGGGGTGTAGCATTTCCCCTATCTATTCATTTTCTGCATGGCATTTTCCTTTGATTTTCAGACATTTTATTCATTTGATGATTTTTTTTTTTTAATGTTGAGCTTTCCCTGTAAACTAGTGGAGCTGTAATGGCTTGTTGGTTAACTGCTCCACTGCTAGCTGAAAATTCCACCTGTTTGAACCTTCTAGTCACTCTTTGGGAGCAAAAAAGATGTGATAGTCTGTCCATAAATAGTAATAATAAATAATAGTAATACAGCATTGGAGACCCTCTGGGACCATTATATTCTATCCTGCAGGGTTGCTATCAGTCAGAATCAACTTGACAGCAGTGGGTTTGGGTTTGGGTTATTGTTGTGTCTTGGTGTTCCTGTAAGCTAAACGTTATGCATATTTGATTAAGTATTGTACGCTCAAAGATCAGTTCTATGCATGTTTGATTAAATACATACCCAAACAACAGATATGTCAAAGTGGTTCTAAAATAATCAAATGCTGAGTTTTTGTTTTGGGGTGCTACCGTGGCCTAATCGGTAGAGAGTTGTGCTCCTAACTAAAAGGCAGGTGATGCAACTCCATCAGCTTCTTTAAGGGAGGAGGCAGGGTAAACGCATCCCATGTGATTTACAGCCTCTGAAAACCCACTGGAGGGTCAGCTATGAGTCGGTTCCCTTTCAATGTCTGTGAACAACAACAAGTAGAAGAAGGATGAAAAGGATTATTAGAGAAGACGAGACAACATGTAAAATAGAGGAATAGACTTATTATTTAACAATTTATTACCTGAGTCATTATTAGGAACAAGATAGCCATCTCTCAAAAAAATCCATTGCCTTGGAGTTGAAACCAGCACATAGCTGGCTGTAAATTACGCTGGAGGAGATAGTCCATCTTTCTCCTTTAGAGCCACTGGTGGATGCAGAATACAAGGAAAGTAGTACCTTTGGATTAGCAGACTAGGCCACCAGAGCTCCCTGGTGTTTTTCAGTTTTGAGATGTCCATCCAGGACTAGGAATCCAAAAATGAATAAGATTCATTCCTTGTCTCTAAAATGTTTATGCTTCTGTTAGAAAAAGAAAAGAGTTTATTCTCTAGAGAAGTGCAAAGACATTCACAGTATTTGGTATATGCAGAAGGAAGGGAGCTCTGATGGCCTCATGGCAAGGAGCTGCCCTGCTGAGCCAAAGGTATGGATCCAGGTTGACCAGCTGCTCTCTGAGAGAAGGGTCAATCAGTCAACTCCCATGAGACTTACTGCCTCTGAAAACGCACTGGATGGTCAGCTATGGATCAGCTCTGACTTGATGGTATACAACAACAAAAACATACAGAAAGTAATTTAAATGCAGTGATAGAAACTAACTCACATGTTAAACAAGCTTAAAGAAAGTTCACAGAGATTGGTTTATTTTGTTTATAAAAAT
>NW_006399802.1:11515110-11537723 GCF_000299155.1 Elephantulus edwardii | reverse complement strand
CTCCTTTTTAAAAAAACTCTTATATTCTTTATCTTTTTATCTTCACTAGACTCAAGTTCTACAGGTCCTGGGACCTTGTTTCCACTGTCAGTCACAAAGCCTAAAAAAAGGGGGTGTGGTGATATCTTGGATTTTTTCATATTTCCTCTATGAACAAATTAATTTTGTCAATAACTCCCTAATAATTCCAGGAGCCATTCATTTTACTCTTGTACCTAAACTCCTAGAAATGCATTCAATACAGACCACAGTATTCTAAAATCAAGTGTATCTGAAATAGCAAATGGTTATTTTCCCTTCAAACTCTTGGTTTTGTTTCTTTAAAGCTTCTGGAATAAAATGTAAATATTTTTTAAATTTACCTTTCTTTGGTTATTTTGCCTTTTCCATCACCAAAAGTAATAAATGTCTACTATTTGGAAAATAATTATCCTTTCTTCTCCTTCCTAGTAACCATCCAAGAACTTTGCTTTCTGTGAGTCCTTTTTGGAATGTGAACTCCTATGGTATAGTTGTCTTTGTAATTATTTCATTCAACGTAAGTGCTCCAGATCCAAACAGATTATGTTTAGTGGAAAATACAGTTATTTATATAACACTGGAAGTATATGAACCTTTCTTTGAATGACAATACTTTAGAAGACTTTAATAAGATTAAATACATTTTAAATCTCCTAGATACCACAAGTAAACACAAATGGTAAACTGATCAAATAATACTTGCAAATTGTAGCTAAAAGGCCTCTATATATAAAACACAAAATGTTTCTATTAGAAAGAAGATAACCCGTCAAGAAATAGGGAAAGGGAAGACCAGATAGCATCCACTTTACAGGGAGTAAATGGACTAATAAATGTGACATGCTCATCCTCACTAATAATAAAAGCTCTTTGCTAGTGAGTCAAACTGAGCCTTCAAAAAAAAAATAAATAAAAAACAACAAAAATTAAGCCTCTAGTGGGTTTCCTATGCTGAAAATCACTTGAGAGGAGAAGATAGCCCATCTTTCTTTAACAAAACTGCTGGTGGATTCTAACTGCTAAAGGGTCAAGGCCTGTGAGTGAGCACCATAACCCCCTAGGGACTATGCTTCCAGCCCCCTTATCTGATATAAGACAAAAATTAGGAAATACCTTTTCTCCCCTAACATATTGGCAAAGGTTTAAAAGCATCAAAACACCCAGTGTCAGGGCTGGTCTTGATAGTCTCACATACTATTGAGAGGAGTATAAACAAAAGAGGGATTTCTAAAGAGGAATTTTAGAATTTGTGTCAAAACATTTTTTACTTTTGCACTATCACCTATAGAAATGTGTGTAATAGCAATACAGACTTGTTTTCAATAAAGAGAATTTGAAAGGAGGTAAAATGTCCATACACAGAGTACTCATTCATTAATAGTCAGCATTAGGGAGCACTGGTGGCCTGCTAGCAAGAAGCTGGGCTACAATCCTGAAGGAACATGCTTTGAATGTATCAGCTGCTCCGAGAGAGAAGGCTTGACAGTCTCTTCCTGTGCAATTAACTGCCTCTGAAAACCCACTGGAGGGTCAGCTACAGGTCAGTTCCATCTTCCATCTTGATGGTACATAACAATAACATACAACTCTTCTATTTAAAAGTGTATAAAGTAGCTCTGTATGTACTGACATGTAAACTACAATATGCCATTGACCAAAAAGGCAGTTTATGAAATAGTGTTATGATTCAGTCATGTTTATGTAAAGTGTGTGTGTGTGTGTGTGTGTGTGTGTGTTTTGACCAAGTTGGTAAGAATGTATCCCAATCTGTTAACCGTGGAAAGGGCATGGGGATAAATTTGAAGATAGGGTAATGATGAGTAGTGTGAGACAGAACAGAGGTCCTATATGAATAAACACTCCTGTGTTGTTTTTGGTGACTCCATATGTGTCTGGATAGAACTATTATCCATAGTGTTTTCGGAGGGTGACTTTTTAAAATTAGATTGCTTGACAGTTCTTCTGAAATGTTTCTGGATAGATTTGAATGGGTAGATTTGAACCTCCATCTTTTCAGCTAGCAGCCAAGCTAGAGCCAATTTAATGACAGCTGGGACTGGTATTGTTTGTAGTTTTGACCAAAGCATAAGCTATTTTAAAATTGTATTAAGTATTTTTATAAAATTACAATGGGGAAGAGTGAATGCACTCAAATGATCTAGTAATTAGGGCAAAAATATATGCATTTCAAATATCAAGAAAGTACAGATCACTATAAAATGTAGTGTTTAGGGAAGACTTTATGGAGAATATGGCATTTAAGTGGTCCTTGAAGGACAGGCGAGTTTTGAAAAAGTGATGATGGGAAGGAGACAAAGGAGTTCTCAGATATGAAATGTCTTAAACAAGGCTTAAATGTTAGAAATGTATAAATTCAGTGACTTAAACACCACCAGTCATTATGATCATCTCTCACAAGTTTGAGTATTAAGTTGTATGAGTTTGACAGTTTCACTGGGGGCCTTCCTGTGATTGAGTCAAACAGAGAATTAGGTTAGAGGTCCAGTGAGGGTGCCTATGTCACCAGCCTGAGAGTTGATGCTGTTTGTTGTCAAAATATCTACATGAGACCTTGCGTGTGGGGAATTTGATCTTCCTCACAGCACAGAAGGAGCCCTATTGGTGGTGTTCAGAGAATTTGACTGCTAACCAAAAGGTTGGTGATTCAATACCATCAGCAGCTCTGAAGAATGAGTCAATCTGCTTCTCTAAAGATGTACAGCTTTGGAAGCATTGTGGGCAGACCTATGCTTTCCTACAGGGTTGATACAAGTAAGACTAGAATTGATAGTAAAGGGTTAGGTTTTGTCTTCACAACATGGTAACTGGGCACCAAGAATGAGCATCTCAACAGGGCCTAGCTAAAATGGCATCTCCTTTTATATCCTGGCTTCAGGAAGTGCTTAGCACCTTGCTTGTTGTAATCACAGGCCCAGAAAGTTCAAAGGAAGAGACTATGCATGACTTGTCTTGATGGGAAGAGAATCAGTGCCATGTAATAAGAACAGTATATCAAATAGGAGGACTTGGCCTGTGCTTTAATTTAGCATAGTTCCTAACATTCTCTGCTGTCTTTTCTGACAGGGGTTAGTTTATCACATCAACATTGCCCCCTGATATCCACTAAAGGTTGTACTTCCTAGAGAAAACAGAAACCAGAGGCTTTTGACCAAAGTGGCTAACTTGATTTAAAAAGATCACTATGATGATATTGAACAGAGAAGTCTAGAAGGAGGACACATGAAGTAATAAAAACAGTAGGTGTTAAAGCGGTTGCTCCTGCTCATCAACTCGCCTGCTCGGTTCAGCAAAATGATGTCTAAGTATGATTGATGGGCGTCTCCGATGTTCTTTACCAAAGCATGCAGTCCTCAGAATGCTCGAAATGGGACTCAATTCTTGTGGAACCAGAGGTGTTCCTGTGCCCAGCAGGAAATTACTAGGCCATGAGAAGTAATTGATCTTTTTGAGGATACCAAGGTACCACTTGAGAGATACTAACTGATATTTCCCCTACTGAGCAAAGGACATAGGCTGCCCAGGAATCAAGCCTGACTTGACCACCAACTCACTCAGGACTCGTGCAGTCCGACAGTGTCCTCCCAAGTCTCAGGAAGCAGAAAAAAAATGGGGGAAGGGTGGGCGGCTATGAGGCTTGACTGGACTAGCAATTGAAAGCTTGGCTGCATTGATTCCCAGCTTCTCTTAAGTCCTGTTAACAGATGTGTGTCAGGCCATGAAAATTTAAGCGTTAGCCCAATTTTAAAAGTTCCCCCACCCCCAACTGTTATTATTTTATTGGACAAACCATCAAAATCCACCTGTTCTTTCTCTTAAAGCTCCTTCCTTCCTCACTGGCACTAGACAGAGCCATTTTTCTGTAATACTATGTAATTTAGAAGAGGTTGTGTCAATTGCATAAAATATTTCTAATCTCCATAATTAAGATGCTGCTGGTCTGACAGCTTTGCTCTCTTACTCCCCCTCAGCTTGTTGCAGGGATGTAGAAAGATATTTAAAGAGTGCTAGAGTAAAAATGACATGCTGTTCCCCTCCCCAAGGGTCTGCTCAAGACTATTACCAGCCTTCCTAGACTGCTTCCTAGAGAGTATCACTTAGGACTTTTTCCAAAAGTAAGAAATAAAAGCTAGCTAAGAATCATCAGATCATCTTCAGCAAAAGTAAATACTGTTAAAACACTTTTCAGTAACAACAGTTATAACAATAATCTATGGGTGTATACATAAATAGACACAGGCTAAAGAAGTGTGTGAAGGTAAATGGGACTACATTTTGGTGTACTTTGTGATTGTTGTTGTTTACCGTAGAGTTGGAACTGACCCACGGCAGACTCTCTGGTGGATTTTCAGAAGCAGTAAATTGCCCAGGAGGAGAATGCCCATATTTCTTCTCTGGAGCAGCCGGTGGCCTTATACCACATTCCTTCAAGATTGCAGCGCAGTTTCTTGCCACTAGGCCACAAGAGCTCGTTGTTGTTGTTGTTATGTGCCGTGGAGGTCGAGTCGTTTGCGACTCATAGTGACCCTATGTACAACAGCCCTAAACCCTGCTCTCTCCTGTGCCAGTCGCATTGCCTCTGACACACCCATCCCGATTACCCCAGTCACTGAATCAATCCACCTCATAGAGGGTCTTCCCCTCCTGTGCTGTCCCTCCACCCTACCAAGCATGATGTCCCTCTCCAAGGGCCTGTCTCTTCTCACAACATGTCCAAAGTATGTTAGACGGAACCTCAGAATCCTTGCCTCCAAGGAGCCACCCAGTTTAACCCTTTCCAGGACAAATCTGTTTGTTTTCCTAGCAGTCCATGGTATTCTCAATACTCTTCTCCAGCACCACAGCTCAAAGGCATCAATTCTCCTTCTATCCTCCCTAGTCATTGTCCAACTTTCTGATGTATAACAAGTGATTGCGAAGACCATGGCCTGTATCAGGTGCACCTTAGTCTCCAGAGAGACACTGTTGCTCTTGAGGACTTTAGAGAGGTTCCTAACAGCAGACTTTCCCATCGTAATACATTTTTTTATTTCCTGGCTGCTGGTGTCAAGAGTGTTGACCGTGGAGCCGAGCAAACTGAAGAGCTCGTAGGTATATAAATCTATCTATCTATCTATCTATCTATCTATCTATCTATCTATCTATCTATCTATCTATCATCATCAGGAGAGTTGTATCTATATCTATCTACATAAGTGTGTGTACATACACACATGTATATATAGTCAGAAAATACTTTTGCATATGTATTTATATGCATTGCAAGTGTATCCATCAACATATTAAAGTATTCAGGAACAAGCTTGTGAAACAGTTATTAAAAGGAAACATCTTAGCCAGAACCAAATACTTTGACAGAATGAGTTGCTGTGCCTGAAGACTTGAGACTGTACACTTGAGGAACATCAAGGTCAATTGGCATAACTTAATCCACAAAGATTTTATATTTTAGGTTGGTGGAAATCAACAGGTCTTAAAACTTGTGAGTTTTAACTTGCTATCTAAGGAATTGCATTGTAAACCCAAAGGAACATGGTTAAAATCCGCCAACTGCTCAGCATTAGAAAGACGGGCAACCAACTCCTACACAGTTTGTTGTTGTTGTTAAGTACCATCAAATCAAACACAACTCATAGTGACCCTATGTACAAAATATCTGAACCCTGTTCTATAACTATCATTGTTTTTCTAAGTTCAGAGAGTTTCCATAACCATGTTGTTTAGGAAGTGGATGCCACTCCTGATTCTAAGTTTGTCTTAATCTGAGAGCTCCACCAAACACTGTCCACCATTGGTAACTAACTATTAGGGCGTTTGACACACCAGTGATAATAGTGTTCAGCATCACAGCAACTCAAGTTCCTTCAGTAAAACAAATTGACAGACCAGTGCTATACCACAAAGAATTTTAGTCCCAAACACAATATCAGGTCCAAGGGCCGCAGGCCTGAGGGACCACTTACTTTTAAATTCCAGACCCCTCCACCAGGTCCTAAAGGACCACTTACGTTAAAATTCCAAAGCTCTCACAGGTCCTGTTGACTCTAAATAAGAGGCTTCCAGGTACAGCTCATTGTTAGCTAAATCCAACAAACTGAATCAGCTCACACACAATTGTGAACAAAATAAAAAACAGTTGAGCTCTGGTAGCCTAGTGGCAAGAAGCTGCACTGCAATCTCAGAGATGAGCAGTTCAAATCCACCAGATGCTCACCTGCAGAAGGTGGAACAATCTCCTCCTGTACCAGTCAAATCCAATTTGATGGTACACAAACACACCAAAAAATTTTTTTAAAAAAGAAGAAGAAATAAAAAACAACCAAACAGTCCATACCTGACTTTCACCCAACGCAAAACATCCCACCTCCCAGAATCCAACCACTTCATACATTAGCCTCCAAACTGGAGCTCACCCAACTTTTAAATACCAAACCCCTCCCCCAGGTCCTGTTGACTCTAAACAAGAGGCTTCTTGCCCACAGCTTACTGCCTCTGAAAACCCACTGGAAAGTTAGTTATGAATCATTCCCAACTCTATGGTACACAACAACAATCCAGAACAAAGAAAAGTAAAAGAAATCAAAAGCACGTGAAAAATAATTAGTGCATAGGATTAATGATTCATATGAATCCCATGATACCCCACTGTAAGATGAGAAGAATGAGCTGGTGTAGCTACCACTATACACTGCTCTGAAAGAGCACAGCAAGAGGTCCTGAGAAGTGGGAGGAAAATGGAACAAAAGTCACAATTATAAAAGAAGGCCTGCTTATTGGTCTGATAAAAATGGATAGAACTCCTGAGACTATGACGTTAAGATCCCCTTCAGGACTGGGACTGAACTGAACTCTGTGGCTTAACTTTCAAGTGAAGTGAACAGTAGACTCATAAAATGAACAGTAACACCAGGGAAGAACACACTCCTTATAACAACCAACACTATTAGATTAAAAGGATAGCATTGTTGAATATTCACTGCCATTGAATCAGTCCAGCTGACAGAATCCCTCCATCAGGTTTCTGAGGTGCTAAAACTTTCTAGGAGCCTGTCTTCTCCGACCCCCTTTCCCACGAAGCAGAAGCTCATGTATTCCAGCTGCAACCTTTGGATTGGAAGTCCAGCTCATTGCACATGACACCACCAGGGTTTCTAGGAATTATTGAATGGAAAATTAATATATCTCTAAACTTTCATCTAAATCACAATAAAAAGTTTTTTAAAAGTAATGCCTGGGAATCTGCCTTGCTTAAAGTCTAATAAAATGCCCATAGGAATAGTCAGTATTAAGTTATTTTTTGGTAAATATTGCTAGACACCAAAACAAAGATTTCATGTGCATTATTTTATCTCTATAATAACTCTGCTAAGCAAAAGTTACTATCACTATCTTATACAGAAAAAAAAGAGTGATAAAGAGTGGAAATAGCGACACATATGCTGAGGAGCTGCTGATATGCATACAGGGGACCTGATGCACACATGGAGAGTGATGCGCTGGGGAGCAATGTGTCAGGGAGCAATGCTAGAACTTGAGTGAGGTACTTTGTGGGTATCACTGCTATTTGGCTGGATCACGTGGGACTCCCTTAAGCTTGATCAGAGGGAGCAAGACAGCTGGAGCTTGTTCTTAAAGGGAAAACCAAGGCTTCTTGTTATTCCAACCAGGTCTCCATGTTCTGCCTTGCATCTTCTCACATCCAGTCCATCAGCTGTCTTTAGCCTGGAGCACCTTGGACTAACCTAGCTGTGGCAATTGTCTGACAGAGGAAGCTGCTACCACCTTTTCTCTCTTGAACTAAAGCATATCTTCCCTTGAGTCAGAAGGCAGAGAGAAATCCAGGCAGAATAGTTGCCCTACCCTCTTTTGGAGTGGTGACTTCAGATCAAGAATCTGTTATCACCTCAAACATGAAAAACTCTACCACAGCAATGTCATGTAGTAAGCAGACTACTTCAACCTCTACATAAGCCCAAATCAAAGATGTCACCCCAAAAAAGGTACAGAGTATCAGTGGATTTTCTGAAG
The DNA here is from genome assembly GCF_000299155.1 of Elephantulus edwardii. Classification (NCBI taxonomy): domain Eukaryota; kingdom Metazoa; phylum Chordata; class Mammalia; order Macroscelidea; family Macroscelididae; genus Elephantulus; species Elephantulus edwardii. Next base: position 11,529,656 of record NW_006399802.1, on the reverse strand, counting down.
CCAGAAAGTCTAATGAAACTTTCTGACACAGAATTTAAAAGAAAAATGATTGAATATTTTCAATGGGTGAAAGGCAAACTTGAAGAATTACAGGACATTCCAAGCAAAAACCAGGAAGAGCTTAAAAAAAAAACCAATTCAAAACAATGCAGCTAAAACAAATGGCACATTAGAGGCTCTGGAAAAACAAGAAACCAAAATCTAAAATATAAGGACTAATGTATCAGTTGCTGTCAACATGATGGAGAGACACTTGAACAGGGTTGAAGTGATAGAACCCAGAATTAGTGAAATAGAAGATAGAATTGTCACCACTGATCTGCTAGAGCAAAAGCAGAATCAAAACGGAAGGAAAAGCAAGAAAACCTAAGAATAATGTAGGACACCATCAAGAGAAATAACAGGGACATAATTGGAATCCCAGAACAAAAAGAAACAACTAAAAGCACCAAAAAAAAGTTGTGGAAAAATTAGGAGAAGAAATCTTTCCAGTAATAATGAAGAATGAGAGACTATATATTCAAGAAGCTGAGAGAACACCATATAGATTAAACCCCAAAAGAAAAACACCAAGACATACCATAGTCAAATTTTCCAGACCAAAGATAAAGAGAGAATTCTGAAAGCAGTGAGGGAGAAACAATCAGTAACATATAAGGGAGAGCAACCAAGATTAAGTGCCAATTTCTGAGTAAAAACTGTGTGAGCAAGAAGACAATGGAATGACATATATCGAACACTCAAAGAACACAGCTGTCAACCAACAATGTTGTACCCAGCAAAATTGTCCATCAAATATGAAGGAGAGATCAAGATACTCCCAGAAAAATAGAACCTAAGGGAGTCTGTAAAAACAGGACCAGCATTGCAGGAAACACTGAAAGACATCCTTCTCAGAGAGGTGCCACAGAAAGCAGGATGGACCAAAGTAACTAGCAACAACGCCAAAAAGAACTCAACAAAATGATAGCAATGAAACCTTGCCTCTCAATAATTACACTGAATGTAAATGGTTTAAATGCACCACTCAAGAGAAAAAGAGTAGCAGATTCAATAAAAAAAAACCAACATCCATCAATCTGCTCTCTACAAGAGACACACCTGAAAAACGAAGATAAATAAAGACTAAAAATAAGAGGGTGGGGGGAAAAATATACCAAACAAATGGCAATGAGGAAAAAAGCAGGAATGGCAATATTAATTTCTGATTAAATAGATGTCAATGCAAAGACCATCATAAAGGACAAGCAGACTCACTACATAATGATTAAGGGGTCAATAGAACAAGAAGACATAACAATAATAAATATCTATGCACCAAATGAAAGACCTGCAAAATATACTAAACAAATATTTAAAAAAACAAAAAAGGAAATAGACAACACTACTATAGTAGTTAGAGACCACTACTCACTACTCATACACCACTCTCAAGAAAAGATAGACCTTCCAGAAAGAAACTCAAGAAAGATGTTGAAAAATTAAACCACAAAATAAACCAACCCGATTTCATAGATATTTATGGACTAATGGACTCCAAAAAAGCATAGTATACTTTCTTCTCCAATGTGCATGAAACGTTTTCCAGAATAGATTAGATTTTAGGACACAAGACAAGCATCAAAAATTCAAAAGCATAGAAATAATATGAAGCATCTTCTTAGACCACAATGCTACAAAATTATAAATTAATAACAAGAGGATAAAGAAGAAAAAAAAACATACATTTGGAAGCTGAACATCACCTTGCTTGGACAAGAGTGGGTACTAGAAGAAACAAAAAATGAAATTAAAAAGTTTCTTGAAACAAATGACAATGAAAACACCACTTATCAAAACCTCTGAGAAACAGCCAAAGCAGTAATTAGAGAGAAATTTATAGCAATAAGCAAACACATTAAAAGACAGGAAAAAATAATCATTGACTCTCTAACCCAGCATCTCCAACAAATTAAAAATAAAAGCAAGAAAACCCAACACCCTAAAAATAAAAAACAAAACCAACTCACTGAAATTATAAAAATTTGGGCAGAAATAAACAAAATAGAAAACAGAATAACAATTGAAACCATCAACAAAATCAGGAGTTAGTTCTTCAAAAAAGGTCAATAAAATCGACAAGCCACTAGCAAAACTAACAAAGAAAAGAAGGAAAAGACAAAAATGATCCAAATAAGAGATGAGATGGGCAATGTCACAATGGAACCAACTAAAATAAAAAGGTTAACAATGGAATATTATTAAAAACTACACTCAAACAAATATGAAAACCTAGAGGAAATGGACAAATACTTAGAAATTCACAATCTACCTAAACTAATACAAACCAAAACTGGACACCTGAACAGACCCATTATAAAAGGAGACATTAAAAAGGTAATAAAACAGCTTCCAGCCCAAAAAAGCCCTGGACCAGATGGTTTTACAAGTGAATTTTATAAAAACAAACAAAAAATCCAAACAAAAAAACCCCACAGGTGAATTTTATCAAACATTCAGAGAAGAACTGTCAGAAAAATAGAAATTTTCTATTTTCAGAAATAGAAGATGGAGTTCTCCCCACTAATAGAAGCAAACATATCCTTGATACAAAAAAACAGGTTAAAACACCACCAAAATAGAAAACTATAGGCCAGTATCTCTCATGAACATAGATCCAAAATCCTGAATAAAACCCTGGCCACTAGAATCCAATGATGCATGGAAAAAAATAATTCACCATGACCAAGTGGAATTCATAACAGGTATGCAAAGATGGTTCAACATCAGAAAGAAAGAAAAAAAAAAAAAACCAATGTAATCCGTCACATTAACAAAGCAAAGAACAAGATCCACATGATCCTATCAATTGATGTAGAAAAGACCTTGGACAAAATCCAACACTCTTTCCAGATTAGATTAGGATTAGAGGGAATTTCCTCAACATAGTAAAAAGTATATACGCAAACAAGAGAGCCAACATTGTTCTCAATTGAGAGAGATTAAAGACATTTCTTTTGAGAACAGGAACTAGGCCAGGATGCTCATTATCACCTCTCCTATTCAATATTGTATTGGAAGTCTTAACAATAGCATGTACTGGAAGTCTTAGCGGTAGCAATAAGAAAAGAGAAGGAAATAAGAAGTACCTAAATTGGCAAAGAGGAGGTAAAATTATCTCTATATGCAGATGATATGATAGCATACTTAGGAAACTCTAAAGATTCAGCAAGAAAACTACTGGACATAGTTGACCCATTCAGCAAAATGGTAAGATACAAGATCAGCATACAAAATCAACTGTGTTTCTCTACAGTGACAAAGAGAATACAGAATTGGAGCAAAGAAAAACAATACTCTTCGCAATAGCTAATCACAAGATTGAATACTTGGGAGTAAATCTAACTAGAAACACAAAAGACTTATTCAAAGAAAATTACAAAACATTATTACAAGAAACAAAAAGAGACTTGGAGAAATGGAAGAATATACCTTCCACATGGATAGGAAGACTCAATATTGTGAAAATGACAATCTTAATAAAGGCAATCTACACATTCAGTGTACTCCCAATAAAAATACCAATTCTATTCTTCAATGAGATGGAAAAGGCAATCTCCAATTTCATTTGGAATTGAAAGTGACCCCAAATAAGCAAAGCACTCCTTAAAAAGAGAAATAATGTAGGAGGCATCTCACTCCCTGATTTCAAATCCTCTACACTGCTGTGGTGGTCAAGATAGCTTGGTAATGGTACAATGACAGACACGAAGATTAATGGAATAGAATTGAGAACCCAGGAATCAACTGATTTTTTGAAAGAAGATGAAATCAGTTAAGTAGGGAAATGATAGCATTTTTAACACATGGTGTTGGCAAAATTGGAAAACCATCTGCACAAAACTCAAACAAGACCCGTGCCTCACACCATACACAAAAAATCGACTCAAAATGGATCAAGGACCTAGGACTAAAATAAAGGATTATAAATTTCATTAGAGAAAAGCTTGGAAGAACCCTAGAAGCACAATCAACAACATGAACAGTTTGCCAAGAATCCTGAAAAATCTACAACCAGGAAAGGATAAAATAGATGAACAGGACCTTCTAAGAATCAAATCCCTATGCACATCCAAAAACTTCTCCAACAGAGTAAAAAGGGAAGCCACGGGAAAAATATTTGGTAATGACATGTCTAATAAGGGACTTATATCTAGAATTTGTAGAATATTTGAGCACTACAACAAGATAAAGGTGAACAATGCACTTGCAAAATGGGCACAGGATATGAACAGACACTTCACCAAAGAAGACATTCAGATGGCCAACAAGCACATGAAAAAAAATTTTCAAAATCCCTATCTCTAAGAGAGATGCAAATCAAAACAACTGTGAGATAATAATCTCACCCTAGTAAGAATAGCAAAATTTAACAGAACAGCAAACAAAAAATGTTGGTGAGGTTGTGGAGAAACTGGAAACCTTATTTACTGTTGGTGGGAGTGTAAAATGGTGCAACCACTATGGAAGGCCGGATGATGTTTTTTCAAGAAGTTGGAAATAGACATACCATTTGACCCAGCAATTCCACTACTAGGAATATACCCTGAAGAAACCAGGACTGCCATCCAAGCAGATATATGCACACTCATGTTTATCACAGCTTTGTTCACAATAGCAAAGAGTTGGACCTCATGGCTGACCCTCCAGCTGGTTTGCAGAGGCTGTGTCAATTTCATGGGAGGAAAGTGGCCATCTTTCTCCCACAAATTTGAACCACCTGCCTTTGTGATGGTAGCATAACTCCTTACACTAGGCCCCTCAGAGCTCCCTTGGGAGAAGAGGAGATTGAATAATTAGTTACCGGGAAGTTTTCATTGCTTTAACCCAGAATGGCATGTGGGTTTTGGTCACATTTTGTTGGCTAGAATTAGTCACATGCCTTCAAATAACTGAAGGGGCAGGAACAGGTAGAAGACATTGATTGGAAATGTTAAGACTTAACAAACACTCAGCTGTCCAGTGGGTTCTGGCTCACAGCCATGCTCTATAGAACTCCTGAGGCTGTAAATCTTAATGGGAGTAGATAGTCCCATCTTTTGTTCCTTGCAGAAGCTGATAGATTCAAACTAAAAGAGGTGTGCAACCTCTGGATTAGTAGCTTAACTTGCTGCAAACTAGGCCACCAAGGACACAAAGCTGTCACAATGGCAAGATTGACATGCAAACTCAAGTTGTTTCCAGAATTGATGCTTTTAAGAAAATGAGTTTTCTTTTTATAACTTTGTAACAGTTATCAGTATGGTCATGGTGTAGAATGGTGTAGCTGGAGCAACTTGGAAAAGATTGAGACTTGAAAGAGGTGAGTTTCCATACTTATTTGGCCTCTTATTAGTTGTGAAGAAAAGCAGGAAAGGGTTCCTCTTAGCGAAAGGAAGACCCTTAACAAAATGGATTGATTGATACAATGACTATCACAAATGGGCATTTTGAGATTGTGAGGTTGGTGCAGGACAGAACAAGGTTCAATCTGCTGTCCATAGGGCCATTATGAGTCATAGTTAATTTGACAGCACCTAATACAGCACAGTTGTGAGGAAAGGAGTCCTGGTGGCATAGTGCATACCATGTCCTGCTGCGAATGAAAAGTTTGGTAGTTTGCATCCACCAGCTGCCTCATGGGAGACGGATGGGCAATCTCCTCCCTAAAGACTTAGCGTTGTGAAAACCTGATGGAAGGTGGTTGTGAGCAGGAACAAACTCATTGGCAGTGGATTTCGTTTTTGTTGCTTTGTTTTAAAGTTGTGAAGATGAATTCCTTGGGTTGTGCAATGGTTCAGATGTTAAAGGTGGAGGCTCAAGACTCAATTTTTAGTTATAAAGACTTGGCAAGTCCCTTCGCTTCTCTTCTCCCTCTATGAAGTTAAGTGTAAACAAAACTTTCATTAGATTATTGTGAATGTGAAGTCATTAGAAACTTCATGGCATATGACAGCCTTCAAAAAAAGGTTTGTGAAATTTGAATAATTTTCTACCAGGCAAGTATCTTCCTAAGACATAAGTCCTTCCATGGTGAGAGCTTTCATTAAAAGTGAAATTTTGCCAAAGGAAAGATTTTATTACCTGATCCCAACTTTCTCAGCTTTAAGGTTCTGACCCTCTTCCCAATCCTTTGCCTGGTATCAGCAATTTTCTTCATGTGTTGTTAAGTACAACTCATTGATGACTTTGGGTAAAAGGAAAGGATAATGTCACAGTGGAATTAAAAGTTGTGGCTTGAGAGCAGCCTCACATTTAAGAATAGGAAGTAAATGTCAAGGCACATGTAATAATAAAGTGAACACTAATGCCTTTAGGTATTACTCTTGAGAAAACCCATTTAAGTCATTGTGGCCTCTTCTAAATTATAAAAATAGGTCCTCTATATTATTTTAATATTATTAAAGAAAAAATTTTTAAGTATCTGTTAAAGCTATCAAGTTAAAGGGGGGGAAATGTCTTATTTAGAAGCTTAATAGGCCCTTATTCTCCTGGAGACAAAGTAAATTACTTCCTAAGGGAAAGTGCATAAACTCTTTCAGGCCTCAGGGTGACTGCTTAGGAGAGTATTGGTACAGCTAATTTATAATCTAGGAACCAAGGTTCATGGCAAAAGTAATGAACTTCCCTGAAGCAAAGGCTCCTTTTTCAAAAAGAAGCCGGAAGCTCAACTGCCCTTATTTCTTACTTTGCCTTTCTTGTTAGTGACACAGCATCCTGACATTCTGGGCTCTAGAGTAAGACAAATGTCGTTTTGAGAAGCAGCTTGGCAAATTACTAGCTATGGGACTTTGTGCAACTTATGTTTCTCTCTGAATGTCTGTGTCCTGTGCTGTGACATTGAATCATGACTATTAAATGAAGAGTACTTTGCAAGATTGCAAGGTTAGACCTGAATATGTTTGATATTTGGAGCAAATAATTTTTTAACTTACTTTTCATCTCTGCAGAGCTCGGGTGGTGTAGAGCATTATCGACAACAATCCCTTTCTCAATTTAGCTTTTACTCATTGTTGTTGCTTTTTTTAATTGTGGTAAAAATATACCAACCAAAAGATACCATTTCAGCAATTTCTATATGTGTACTTAAATTACATTTGATTACATTGTTCACGTCGTACACTAGTCTAATGATTCTTTCCCAAATCATTTCACCATCATTAGCATAAACTTAATGCCCTTTGATATGGATTGAATAATGTGCCCCCAAAATAAGTGTTGTAAATTCTAACCCCTATATATGATTATAACCCCATTTGGGAGGAGACTTTGTTTATGTTAATAGAACTAGTGTGGAGAATATCCTGAGCCACTCTCTTTAGAGATATAAAAGACATTAAACAAGTGAACAAGAAAGCAGAGGCTCCAAGGGGAGAGAGACGCCAAGCCACACTGAAAATCACCCAGAAGAAGAAACTAAAACAAGACAATGCCTTTTCTTAAGAGCTATCAGAGAAAGAAAGCTTCTTCCTAGAGCCAAAACCACCACCATGAAGTCCATTTTGACTCACAGCCACCCTCTACCAGGGAGCTCTGATGGCTTAAAGGTAAGGAATTATGTTTTCAATGCAAAGGTAATTGATTCCTAATTTACCAGTGACTCCACAGAGAAAGATGGACGGTCTCCTCCTTTGTGATTGAAAATTTGCTAGAGGGTCAGCTGGAGGGTTCTGACTTGGTACACAACAATAACAACAATCAGGTTTCAAAGGCTGTAAAATATTTATGAGAAGAGACTACTCATCTTTCTCTCTAAGTCAATATGAATATGGATTAAAAGCTTCCTCAAGTGTGAGGGAAAAAATATTTCTTATTCCATGTAAGTGAGATTATTTAATCTCTCTGTCCTTTAACAACTGATTTATTTCACTCAAAATGATGATTTCAAGGCTCATCCATCAGGACTTCATTTCTTTTTAGGCTGAATCATTTTTCATTGTATGTATATACCATTTTTATTATCCACACATCTGTTGATAGGAGCCCTGGTGCATAATATTTCAGACTGCTAGTAGAAAGGTTGGCAGTTTAAATCCACTGGTTACTCTTGGGGGAAAGATGGGCAACTTCCTCCTGTGAAGTCTCACAGCTTTGGGAACTTGAAGGAGGGTTGCTGTGAACACAAATCAACTTAATGTTAGAAGGATGGGGATTTAAAAATGTATCTGATAAGGGGAATTTTAGGTATGTCCATTTTCACTATTGTGAAAAGTAATGAAAGGAAAATTGATATTCATTTTCTATTTATGTTCCAACTCTTGCTTCCTCTGGGTATATGCCTAGGATTGGGATTAGACTAAGCCAACTTTTTGAGAAATTGCCAAACTGTTTTCCATCGTGGTTATACAAGTTGACACTCTCATCAGCAATGGATGAGAGTCCCAGTTTTTCCAGGACCTTGCCAACATCTTTTGTTTTCTTTTTTCAAATTAATGTTTTAATAGGAATGAGGTGGTATATCATTATAATTTTGATTTGCATGTCTTTTAATGATTAATGACAGCTTTTGTCATGTCCTTGTTTGCTATTTTTGAACATACATTTTTGAAGAATATCTGTTTGCCTTATTCCTTTAGTTTTAATATCATGAAAAGTTTAAGAGAAATTTCAACTTTTAAGAGCTAAAATGAGGAAGACACTCAAAAAGATAGATTGAAAAGTGAGGCACAAGATAGTGCAGGGTTAAAATCCATTGTTCATAGGGTCACTATGAGTCATAATCAACTATAAGTCATACCAACAGGGTCAGCTTTTGTAGTCGAGTGCTTTTCTGGGCATGTTTTTGATGTGCAGGTTTGCTCTGTCCCTGGGAGCGAGGCAAGCTAGGGTTTGAGCCAGGATGCGGCCTTAAGCCCAAAGGCAGTTGGGACAGGAGGTGGCCATGTTCTTCCCAGTTGGCTCCTCCCAGGGTCTTGGGAACTTCTCCTTGCCAGAAGGAGCATGGTGGTGTGAGTGCAGGAATCGTGGCAAGCTTTTGGAGCCGAGTGCTTTTCCGGGCATGTGTTTGACGTGCAGGTTTGCTCTGTCCCCAGGAGTGAGGCAAGCTAGGCTTGGCCTAGGGTTTGAGCCAGGAGGTGCCCTTAAGCCCAAAGGGCCCTTGGGCCAGGTTCAAATTGTTTTCCTGTCAAACATTCTTCTAGGTGGTATTGCACTGGTCTGTGCGTTGCTGTACAGAGGTGACTCATGGTTGCTGTGATGCTGAAGACTGTGACAGTGATGTGCCAATCGTGGTAATGGGTACCCATGGTGGACAGTGTTGGCTGGAGCTTCCTGACTAAAACAGGCCTGGAAGCAGGAGCGGCATCCACTTCTGAAATGGCTTGCCTCCGGAAACTCTATGTACAAACAGTGCTCAGGCTGTTCGTTCATAGGGTCGCTATGAGTCGTCTATGACTTGATGGCACTAAACAGCAACAAGAACTATGTCAGGGTCAGAATTAGATAAGTCAAGCAAAACAAAGTATATTTCTGACAAAAAGAGTAAAGTTCTTCTCAAAAACAACTTAATTAGCATTTTGGTACACAAGACCTATCATGAAATTAGTAGCATCAGAAACAATGGTTTGGAGTGGGAACGTCTGGCCATGTTTTGAACCTTCTGTAGCAATGTCCCATTGGCCTGGGCACTAGTAACCTATATTTTGCATCAAGCCACCCCAAGAAGAAGTAGCCAACAATACTAACATAGCCCATTGTCCTCTTCATTTGCTTTTTTCCATGGAGAGTGACCCATTCCTGTCTCTGGAACGTGCTATAGCTGATAAACTGCTCCTGCCTTCAGCTCCACTCCAGTCTCCAAACCTCCCTTTTCCATAACTGATGTCCCTGTGCTTGGTGGCCTTGGAGTTTCCAGATCATGACCACACACTGCATGCTGCAAAAAGAGCTCAGCTCAAAACAGCTCTGGAGTTGGATGTCCCTGATCTTAGCAACTGTTGAGTTTCTGAGGCTCTGGTCATACTCGACTCGCTGCAACAGAGACTTGTCCAGTGAAAGAAGGGACTAACTCAAGTAAGACAGACACCATACTTTTAAAAGGCATCACACTTGTTGTAACACTGAGAAATGGCTCTTGTAAAAGCCACTAGATTACTGTACACTGTGCTCCTTCCACAGTGCAGGCACTGTCCTTTCCAATGTCCCTCACTTGATTCAATTCTTTGATCCAACAAGAAGGTTTGATAGCAGCACAATAACAATCACAATAACATGTGCATCTATGCATGTCATAGGTTTCATTGGTCCCTCCAATATTTTTTAAAAGAAAAATATTGAAGGAGAGGATAATTGTTAAAAATTAGTTAAGTACAGAAAGGACATATCAATTAGGGTGATATTCATTTATTTAGAAATTCATTGCTGAAATTTTTATCACCTCAGATTCCATGGATCGCAATGATAATTATTTACTCAAGATAAACATATATTTCTATTCTTTAATAAACTTTTTACTTTATTTTACTTTCTTTATTTTTTACTTTATTTACTTACCTTATTTTACTTTATTGAAATTTACCATTTCAAAGTTCTTCTAAACAGTTTCACATATGTGAAGATCAAGAGTAAGAGGGAAACAACACATACTACAAATTAAGATGCATTGGTCCAGGATCAAGTTTAGCATGTGGTAGGAAAAGCATTTTGTTCCTGTTATAATTTATTCCTTGTAGAGATTTACAATCATGGAAACTTCAACTCTTAGAATACTAGAACTAGCTAGATCCATACAGGTCAGCTCACTCAGCCTCTGTAGTTTATATTTAGGGGCACTGAGAAAAGGACAAAGTTAAATTTTATTAGGATTATAAATCCAACCAATATCCCAGATATTTTTGCTAATTAAAATTTTTTTATTTAAATAAGTAAAAATATAAAATAGCAGAGTCTAAAATGTTTCCTCCTTTTGCTCTATAAGGAGATCTGGTGGCCTAGTGTGTTACATGTTACAGTGCTGTTGCTGTTCATTCCCGTGGAGTCATAGTGACCTTATGAACAAAAAACCTGAAGCCTTTCTATATTTATCATCACTTATCAAAGTTCATAGAGTTTCCAGAGTCATGTTGTTTAGGTACTAACTAAACAGTCACTGGTTCCTATTTACTAGCTGCTTCCTAGGAGAAAGGTGGGCAGTCTTGGAAATCTGATGGAGGGTTAATATGTGTTGGAATCAACTTGATGGCAATGGGATTTCTGGTTTTTTTCTTCAAGGCCATGATCAAATGTTTCCTCTTCTGTGAAGTTTTGTGGCTCAGAGGATAATCTGTATTAGCATACGTAGATGTTTCCTGTTATACTAGAATTCCTACTCTTTTCAACTCTTTCATTTACCATGACCTGGCTTCGGTCACCTCTTCAAGTTAACAAATTCAGCCTGATGAGAGAGACTAGAGGAGATGTGCCCAACTACTAAAGAAACATAGTACATAGCAATTCCGGTGGCCTTTGAGAAAGCTGACTTCATTGTACCAAGTGAGAGCCCTTAGAAGGGCCATTGTTGGTCTTGCTGAGAACAGTCCTGGTGTAGGTTGAGGCCTTGTTGGAGTGCTAGGCCAGGAGGAAAGGTGAGCAGACAAGAGTGAAGACAAAAGTAAAGACATCTGTATTAGAAAAGTTACTTCCAGCCTTTCTACGAAGATGGCATCGAAAGCGAAGAAGGAAGCCCCTGCCCCTTCCAAAACTGAAGCCAAAACAAAGGCATTAAAGGCCAAGAAGGCAGTCCTGAAGGGCATCCACAGCCCCCCCCCAAAAAAAAAACAAAACAAAAAAACCACCCCAAAAAACCCCAGAAGATCCTCACATCACCCACCTTCTGGCAGCCTGAGACACTGAGACTCCAAAGGCAGCCTGTATATCCCCAGAAGAGTGCCCCTAGGAGAAACAAGCTTGACCACTATGCCATCATCAAGTTCCCCCTGACCACTGAGGCAGTCATGAAGAAGACAGAAGATAACAACACACTTCTGTTCATTGTGGATGTCAAGGCCAACAAGCACCAAATTAAATAAGCTGTAAAGAAGCTCTATGACATTGATGTGACTAAGGTTAACACTTTGATTAGGCCTCATGGAGAGAAGAAGGCCTATGTTTGACTTGCCCCTGACTATGATGCTTTGGATGTTGCCAACAAAATTGGGATCATCTAAATTGAGTTGAGCTGGCTAATTGTAAATAGAAATTTTTCTCACTGTAAAAAAAAAAGAAAGAAAGAAAAATTACTTCCTGAAGGAACGAATGGGCTGTCCTCCAATGAAAGAAAGTATCTCATTGCCTTGGGGCCAATGAGATGTTGTCATGGAGATTTTAAAGTTTGTTGGGCTGTTCTTATTGTGGTCCATTGTTCTTGACATCACTCATGAATGTAAAAGACTAATTAGGTTGCTTCCAGTGGGAGTGGGTAGTGTGGACAGCCTTTACTATGCATGTCAGAGTTGAGGCACTATGTCTAATGCTGTTTCCTGGTTCTGATGACTCATATTTTACCAGACATGAGCTCTGCCTCCGGTATCTAATTGGTATTTGTCTCAATATTCTTTCTGCCTCGCCTCTCATTATTTCTGCTGGACTTTGCCATATTCTAAACCTAACATTTCCACAAGTTGTGCCTTATCCTATAACCAGAGCAAAAGAGAAGTCCTTTTTCAGAAGCTTAATAATGACAAAATTTAATCCTAGCAATGGTAGGAGCCATTCATTGTTTCAGTCAACAAATATTTACCACTTTGCCAAATGATGGAATTATGATGAATAAAAGGTATAATCCTCACCTATTTCATGATCTCTATAATACCGCTTTAAGTCACCATTGTCTTTCTTTTAGCTATCTCCATTTACTGCCTAACTGGTGTATCTACTTCCACTCAGCTCTCCCTTTGATCTAATCTTTACTTAACAGTTAGAAGGATCTTTTAATTATGTGTAAAACTCCTTTTTAAGAAGTGTGAAGTGTTGTAAAGAAACTAATATAAAATAAATTTTTTAAAAAAAGAAATAGAAATGTGAAGTAGTCAAAATGCCCCACAATGATTGCATCTATACTAGGATAGTTATGTTATTAGAGCTGTTTTTCTGGTTTCATGTCTTAGTGAATAGCTCTGAGGCAGACTGATCTTTGCCTCTTCTTGTTTATAGCTATGCTGGCAGAACTAGATAATGGTCAAGTAGATGATGATTTTTCCATAGTTTATTAATTACATCAGCCATGAACTCCCTAACCTAATTATATATTAGGGATTGTTTGTGTCGGGGTATAAATATTTGGTTACTTTTCCCCATCCTCAGCTGAATCTTCTTTTATCCAGACTATCACTTGTAGGATCTTTGTAGTACCACTTCCCTTGGTCATTAAGTTTTCTTCCTATATAAACTAATGTTGTTGCTTGCTCTAGCTGTTTATGTATGTATGTGCTTGGTTATTTATCATTTACTCTTATGAACATAGCACTTGTCTGTCTGTTGCTGTACTGAGGTGACTCTCAGGCTATTGTCATATGTAAGCTGCACCGGTGGTGTTTTGATTGCCAGCAGGATTACCCATATGGGATGGGTCTTGGCAGAACTGTCAGATTAAACTAGATTAGGAAGCAGGATTGGCCACTACCTCTGAAATAAAAGGACTTTTAAAAACTTATGAACAGTAGGGACTACTGTTAGATTTAGCACTGGAGGTAGAGCCACTACCTCCTTTTGAAAGTCACTAAAAAAATTAGAAGAAACAGCTGCAGACATTCATAAATAATTGGAATGTGGAATATACAAATCATAGGAGTAGGAAAATTAGAAGTTGTGAAAAATGAAATGGAGCATATAAAGGTCAACATTTTAAGCTCTTGTGACCTGAAATGGACTGGTATTGGTCATTTTGAATCAGACAATTCTATGATCTATTATACTAGGAATGGAGAATTGAGGAAGAACAGTGTTCCATTCATAGTAAAAAAGACCATGTCAAGATCTTTACTGAAAGCCTATTAACACAACAACTATTCAAAGAAATTCTCTAATAACCAAAACCAAAAAAGGAAAAAGGAATTCTACCAACTTTTGCAGTCCTAAATTGACTGAACATATAGTCAAGATGCATTAAGAAAAATTGGCGGATGGAATACAGAAATTGGAAGAACGGAAAAGGAACTAGCACTTTGCAGACGCTGCCTCAGCAGCGCACTCTTCCTCTCTGCTCGTCCCAGCCATGGTCAATCCCACTGTGTACTTCGACATCACCACCAGTGACGGACCGTTAGGCCACATGTCCTTTGAGCTGTTTGCAGATAAAGTCCCAAAGACAGAAGAAACTTTCTGCACTCTGAGTACTGGGGAGAAAGGATTTGGTTTTAAGGGCTCCTGCTTTGACAGAATCATTCCTGGGTTTATGTGCCAGGGTGGAGACTCCACACGCCCTAATGGTACTTGTGGCAAGTTCATCTACGGGGAGAAGTTTGATGATGAGAACTTCATCCTGAATCACACGGGTCCTGACATCTTGTCCATGGCAAATGCTGGAACCAGTATAAACAGTTCCCAGTATTTTA
>NW_006399802.1:11512633-11513488 GCF_000299155.1 Elephantulus edwardii | reverse complement strand
CAGAGGCGGTGCGGTTGGCGCAGGATAGAGCAGGGTTTAGAGCTGTTGTGCATAGGGTCGCTATGAGTCGGAAACGACTCGATGGCACATAACAACAAGCTAAGACTGAATGGTTGTATGGTGAGCATGTTATCTTTGGCAAGGCTAAAGAAGGCATGAGCATTGTGGAAGCCATGAAGTGTTTTGGGTCCAGGAATGGTAAGACCAGCATGAAGATCACCATTGTGGACTGTGGACAACTCTAGTTATGACCTGTGCTTAATGTTTTCTCTTAATCACCAGATCATTCCTTCTATAGCTCCAGAGATCACCCTGCTACCTGCAGTGCACTTGCAGCACCTTTTAAATCTTGTGCTCTTGTTGGGTTCTATGTTTCTTTCTTCCCCTACATGGTTAGCAGGATTACAGAGTTAAATTTATTATTATGAAATAAAAACTATACAACACTATTTTCTGTTCTTATTTAGGTGAAAATGTTAATACACATTTTTGGGCATAACATAATAGCTTCTTGAATATTTAAAGACTTACTATGCAACTTTTGCAGTCAGAGATCGAGCAAACATGCTTTCAAGATGCATTAATAATAGTGGGTGACTGGAATGCAAAAGTTGGGAATAGAGAAGAAGGATCAGTAGTTGGAAAGCATGGACTTGGTGACAGAAATTAAGCTGTAGATAGAATGATTGAATTTTGCACAATCAACAACTTATTCATTGCAAATAAATTTTATAAGAAACATAAATGCAGGTTGTACACATGGATTTCACCTGATGGTATGCATAGGAATCAGATGGATTACATCTGTGGTAAATACCAGTGGAGAAGCTCAATATCAGCTGTGAAAACTAGGCC
>NW_006399802.1:11510240-11511318 GCF_000299155.1 Elephantulus edwardii | reverse complement strand
GGTGTCAGAAGAGACTAAATACTGCACTAGAGCATCAAGAAGCCAAAGCAGAGGGAAGAAATCAAGACATTAAGGAGCCGAACAGAAGATTTTAAAAGGCAGTGCGGGAAGACATAGTAAAGTATTAATAATGAAATGTGCAAAGAGCTGGAATAAAAATCAAAGAGGCCGAACTCACTCAGCAGTTCTTAAACTCAAGGAACTGAAGAAGAAATTCAAGCCTTGAGTTGCAATACTCAAGGATGCTTTGGGCAGAATATTAAATGATCCTGGAAGTATTAAAAGAAGATGGAAAGAGTATACAGAGTCATTAAACCAAAAGGAATTGGCAGACACAGAAGAAATTAATAAAACAACATATGAGAAAGAGCCTGTGCTGATGAAGGAAGAAGTTCAAACTGCTTTGAAAGAAGACAAAAAATAAGGCCCCAGGAATTGAAGGTATACCAATTGACATATTTCAACTAACAGACGCTGCCCTAGATGTGCCCACCAAGTTATGCCAAGAAATTTGAAGGACAAATGACTGAAAGAAATCTATATTTGTTCCCATTCTGAAGAAATGTGATATGACAGAGTGTGAAAATTATCGAACAATATCATTAATTATCACATGCAAGCAAGATTCTGCTGAATATTATCCAAAAAACGACTGGAGCAGCACATCAGCAGAGAACTACCAGAAGTGTAGGCTGGGCTTAGAAGGGGTTGTGGTACTAGGGATATTGTAGCTAATGTTAGATGGATCTTGGCTGAAAGCAGGGAATGCCAGAGGAATGTCTCTGTGTTTCATTGATTATGCAAAGGCATTTGTGTGGATCACAACAAACTGTGGCTAACTCTGAGAAGAATGGTAATCTCAGAATACTTGATTGTGCTAATGCAAAACCTATACTGGGATCAGGAGGCAGTCGTCAGAACAGAACAGAACAGAACACTGCATGGTTCAAAATTGGGAAGGGTGTATGCCAGAGATGTGTTTTATCTCCCTACCTTTTCAATCTTTATCCAGGAGGCTGGGCTCTACGAGAAATATGGCATCAGGATTGGAGGAACATCCACAATCATCAACAATCTG